>NC_063371.1:5402795-5537418 GCF_021869965.1 Rhincodon typus
GAAACGTCAGCCTTCCTGCTCCTCTGATGCTGCTTGGCCTGCTGTGTTCATCCAGCTCTACACCTTGTTATCTCAGATTCTCCAGCATCTGCAGTTCCTACTATCTCTGAAAGAATTGTGTTAGTGATGTTCTTGTACATACTATATAATACTTGGACCCAGAGTTATGTGGAGATTTACATCATTGGCAACTGCAATCATTACTTAGATTATTTAGCCTATCAATTGTGTCATGCAGTAATTTATGGGGCTCATGCACAACCTCTGTCTCTCTACTCTCTGAAACAGTGAGGTTAATTCCCCTCTGAATGAAATGCAATGACAAATAACCAATTTCCTCAGTTCAGATGCTTTGGTTTTAGTTGCCCCTTAAAACTAAAACACAGGTCATTTGCTGCAGTAGTAATGATCATATCTCTGGGCCACATAGATTGGGTTTAAGTCCCACCTTAGATTGTGACGGCAATGTCTAGATGAGTTCATTTAAAGCAAAGACTAAAAGAGTGTTTCAGGTGGACACTTGGTGGCCTGGATGTGGTTTGAATTAAAGATCTGAAGGTTTTATCAACATTTCAGTGTACCATTTCTCCAAATAAATCACAGGAAATTACTTTAGTTACTTGTTGGAAGATTCGTTGGAGTTTTATCACTCGTTACATTAAATTAACATTCTATTCTTGGATTAGGATTTAGTGAGTTAAAGCATGGTTTGTGAGTGGAACAATTCAATCCATTCAAAATATTTACCAAGATGATTGCTGGAAATAATGGGTTCATCAGTCAATTTTCTTTATACTGTTATTTCTGCGTACATTTCTCACAACTGTGAAGTGAAACAAATGGGGTCCACTCAGCCTTACTGTTAGTAGAATAAAATTATGGTCCTCAACAGGCAAACAATGCATTCCTACAATGATTACAGATGCTACTTTATATCAGAGGTTGACTTTGGAAATGTACTACAGCTATTTCAAATGCTGAGTAAGAATATATTTTAAGGCTATTCTACAAAATACAAGCTATTCAAACAGACATCATTAATGAAAAATCAACATTCTAAGATAAAGCAAGCATATCTTAATGTTGATGAAAATTTGTTTGAATTTATTTGTACTGCTTTATGTAACTCAACTGAATAAAAGTAAAGTGTATAGCAACTGAGACGATGTATTTTTGGCACGGCTTACAAGTCAGTTAACATGCCCAGATCAAGCCAGCTTGAAAAAAAAATCAAGACACCTTTGCAATCTCACAAAAAAGATGATGTATCCCCACTGGTTAATATTTTAAATGTTCATCGGCTTTCAGTGGAATAAAGAAGAATGAAGTCAGGGATTGTTTCAACCGCAGATGTCAGTTTTAGCAGTGAATCATCAAACTGAGTTGAAATGGCAACAGACATTATGTCAAAATGTGGCCTGATGAAGGCCACTGCACTAGATTTTTAGAATTTGTTCATGGAATGTGGACATGGCTGTGTAGTCCAGTATTTATTGTCCATCTCTAACTGCCTGAAGGGTAGTTAAAAGTCAACAAAATTGCTGTGGCTCTGGAGTCACATGAAGGCCAGACCAGGTAAGGATGGCAGATTTTCTTCCCTGAAGAACATTAATGAACCGGATGGGTTTTTTACAACAATCAAAAGTGGTTACATGGTTTCCATCAAACCAGAATTTTATTCCATATTACAGGCAGTCCATGGGTTGCGAACAGGTTCCATTCCAAAATCAATTCATAAGTGTATTTGTACTAATTTGGACAATATAAAGCAGCCATTTTTCAGTATAGGAAATGTTCATACATGAGATGTATAGAATGATACCTCTGTATGGGATCGCGCTCCTAAGTATGAGCACTCAGAAATCTGTGACCATCAATACTAGTGAATTTACAAATTTCACCCACCTGCCACAGTGCGATTTGAATCCAAGCTCCCGAACATTGAACAAGGGTTTGGAATACTAGCCCAGTAGCCGTACCATTACACCACCAGCACTTATTCAACAGCATGAGATTGGCAGGACCCCATAATGCATAACATGGCCAAACATGCAAATCTGCCGTTCAATGGCCTGTCACTTTTCCTGTGTCAGGGCTGAAGTGCACTTACAGGCATAACTCTGGTGAAATTTAGAAAAGTCCCACAGTTCTATTGTCAATTGTGCAAAATCATTTACCAGTGAACTTTACATTTCTACAGATGTTAAGAAAAGTTGTGGACTGAGAAAGTATTCCTGCCTGGCAATAATTTGAACTGATTTGGTAAAGTTATTACCTTCAATACACGTAGTTTTGGTAAATGCCAAAATAAAATGTCTGACATACTAAGGATTGTATGCTTTTTAGTATTTGTGATTCTAAGTTTTCAAGTTGCCATCCCCTTCTGAAAATCCATATTACAAGTGCCGTTCAAGCAAACATTCAGTATGTCACTATTCTATCTAATGCTCAGTTTAGGAAATAAACAAATAATAAACCTTAATCCAACAGAAAAGAACATATCCAAATAGATTGAAATGCTTACTTGGCTGTGAATTATGGGAACAATTAGGTCATTGCTACTCAGCGCTACAACTCTCATTTATCAGCACTGGATCTGTATCTCTTGATAGCCTGAATGAATGGTATTGAAAGATGCTGAAGTCAGCTTTGCGAGCTCCAAGCATGCACAGCTCCTGGGGCTGTGGTGGAGAATTGTATTCGCTTGGTGAGATTCCTCTATCAGAATGAAGAGGTTATCTGTATCTACACAATCAAAGTCTATTATCATTTTAAGCACACCAATGAAACCAATCCTCAATCTCGAAAACTCAGGAGAATGCAACAGATTTTTGGTCAACTTGGCCTGATATTTGAGGCATTTAAGTCCTGATAGCATTCTGTTAACTTGAAAAACCAGTCAATGCTCCCTCATAGCGAACCATTCTGTAGACATTTTCACACTGCATCAAACGTAACTACTCTAAACTCATGATAAACAATTCTCACAACGGGTAATGCTGAGAAAAGACAGCTTCTAACAAAGAGTCACCAGACTCGAAACATTAACTCTATTTTTCTCTTCACAGATGCTGCCAGATCTGAATTTCTCCAGCACTTTGTGTTTTCGTTCCTGTAAATGCACAGGAGCTGCAGTCATTTTAGGTTTTCCCCACGAGAGGGCAAAGTACAGGCATACAGCAAAGCAGAATGAAAAATACTGTCCAAGGATAAATTGGGCTAAAAAGATTTTTGTGGACCAGTGTTTCATCCAGCAGTAGTATATTCTGATACTTGGATAATATAATACACATACATAGTCCTGAGCTGCTGACTGGCCAGTCTGACTTTTGTCTTGAAACTGGATCAGTTGAGGATATCTGATTGGCGGGGATAAGTTGGACCAAAAGGTCTGTTCCTGCTGTAGAACTCTGACTCCATACAATGAGAACATGGATGGACTTTGGGCACTTGACATCAGAACAGACTTTACAATGAACAAGGCAAAATGCACAAGTGACCTCTTTCAATTCCGACATTAAAGGAACATCCGCATCTGTCCCTTCGAGTGGATGTAAGGTTCTTTGGTACCATTTTCAAGGTGAGAATGAGAGTTCTCCCTGTCAGCTGGCCAATGCATAGCCCTCAATCAACATCACAAAACAAAATAATATGATCATGATCATGTTGTTTCTTGAACAGGGTCATACAGAAATTGGCAGTCGCATATTCTGACAAAATAAATGATGGCATTTTCAATTTACTCAGCTAACCATTAAGCACTTTGGGATAACCTGACGATGTGAAAGGCACTATCTCAATGCAAATCTTTTTCTCAGGCTGCTTCTTATATAAAAAGTTGAAGGCAGCAAAGGTCAAAAAGGAACCATGATTAAATGGATATTCAGGACAAAGTTCAGACAAAATGCCAGGAGTTTTATCACCACAACACCCACTATTAAAAAAACATGAAAGTGCATCTCAATTATTTTTAACTTGAATTTTTTGTTGCATAATTTCTCTCCTTTATGACCTTTCTCTAAAGATATTTGGGGAGATTTTCATCATGACAAACTGGAACAATAGTGGTCACACAGCAGCGAAAAAGAGCAAGTGACACAGATGACACATAAATGATTAAGTTTATCTGATTTTCCTTCCTACATTGTGTCTAAATCATGCTTTACAGCCAACTACTCACATCAATGACATGACCCAGTAAACTTGAGCTATGGTGCAGTTTCAGGAACAGTCAGCCCTCTATACATTAGCCAAATGTTCATTCTTCATGCATGAGGGTAGATCAGAATGTGGAGTTCAAAACATGAACAGATTCATCATCATCTTACTGAGTAGCAGAACAACAATAAGAGGCTGAAAGATTTTACTTCTGCTCCTAGGTCTTATGTTCAGACAAGCTTTGACTACCATTTTATGCCCTCTTGAGATCGTGAGCTAATTCATTGCAAAATGTGGTGCAGTCTGGACCACGTAAAGTAAAAGTCCGTGTTAGTATGACATGGAAATGTTTCAGTGGTTCTCAGTGTTATGATTTATGACTTGTCAAAGAATGAAACAAACCTCTCAACGCACAACATTTTCATGGGACAAAACAGCAGACAAAATATTGAATCAGAGATAGTAGGAACTGCAGATGCTGGAGAATCCGAGACAACAAGGTGCAGGGCTGGATGAACACAGCAGGCCAAGCAGCATCATAGGAGCAGAGAGGCTGACGTTTCGGGCCTAGACCCTTCATCAGAAAAGGGGGAGGGGAAGGGGGTTTTGAAATAAATAGGGAGAGAGTGGGAGGCGGATAGAAGAGGGATAGAGGAGAGGATAGGTGGAGAGGAAACAAGCAGGTCGAAGAGGCGGGGATGGAGCCAGTAAAGGTGAGTGTAGGTAGGGAGTTAGGAAGGGGACAGGTCAAGGGGGCGGGATGAGGTTGGTCGGTAGGAGATGGAGGTGCGGCTTGAGGTGGGAGGAGGGGATAGGTGGGAGAAAGAACAGGTTAGGGAGGCAGGGACGAGCTGGACTGGTTTTGGGATGCGGTAGGAGGAGGGGACAAAATATTGAATTGTCAACAGAACAAGGTCACCTGGACATCACAGGTTGGACTACCAGCATTTTGGGACTTGCATGCCCAATGGGGTATAACATGGGAAGCCATGTTCAAGACCACAAGTCTGGCCCGGTCTTTTTCACATGTCAAATTTTCCAGCACTGAGAGGCCATCCTGAACAAAAATCCAATTTTCCCTAAACTATAACAGATGCATTGAAGTCAGCCATGTCAGTCTTATTTAGTTGACATCAACCCATTCTGTACAGACCAGGACTCAAATTTTCAGCCAAATTTGTCATTGGAAAAGTCATAATTATATAGTTTTAAGTATCACTGACCTTAACAACAGGTAGGTGTTGAAACATCAAGAAAATGCAATTGTCATTCTAAGGTAGCTGCTGTTTTATCTGTGCAGATCATTTGTTGTGTGAAATCCCAGGCACAAGTCAAAAGCATGCTCTAAATAGGCTTTAATTGATGAGAACAACTAAATTTTTAAGTAGAGATAAAAAAGTGGAGGGGGTGAAAATGACATTTTCCTGAAACAAACAGATTTAAAATGTGATTGTGAAAGCTGGGAAGAAAGCGAGACTATGACAGCAAGATAGAATTCCTCTTGTGTACCTCATTCGAAAGTTTTCCTTATCTTGCCAAAACTATTGGCTTTTACATTACTCTCTGGTCAAAAGATTTCTGTCTACATACGGCAAGAGGAGAATTATACACAGAAAGAAGAAATATTGTGGCTGTGAAGATTAGTTAATTACTAACTCAGTGCACATTGTTCACAAGAGATTGGAATCATAGGTGTCCCCATAATTTGCCATGCTGCATGCAGAACCAGTATCACAGCTTTCTCACAAAGCACAAAGCTCTCAGGATGTATGTATCTCATTGGCACTTGCTGGTCAGACAAATGGCCATCACGACCAAGAAATAGGACATGACATCAATGGGAGTTTTTTCACATTAAATGCACCTCACTGTGTCTTTTAACATGAATAGTTAGCAGAGTTTTTGTCTACTTTCTGCCAGCTGATTTTGAAGCAGGCTTTCAATTGTGCAGAAATACAAAGGAGCTTTGTGAATTGTATTCAAGAGAAATCACCATATTACTTTCAGAATGTTTTTTGATAGCAAGAAACAGAACACCAGCTCAAAGAAATATTTATCCCTGAAGTTTCAGTAAGTTCAATTACCTGCTGACTTGTCAGTAAGTTGACCTGGTGTATTGAAAACAAAAGAAAAGTTACTGCTGTGTTGACAAGATGGGCTAACAAACCTAAATTTGGATGTTGTGTTTTGGCAGAGGTTAGTTTTGTCTCATCCTCCTTACTTTCTCTGAGACAACAGCATTTAAATAACTTAAAGGTATCTGTGCAGTTTTGACTTATAAATGTTGGTTAAATTCAAGAAGTCCAATTTTGACTGTCTATTTGTTGCAGGATTTAATACCTTGCGTCTGAAATATGAAGTCCATATGAATATGGGCAACAGAATTCATTACACATGAAGACAGTGGGCATGGCAGAGGTATTTAATTAATATATTGCATCTGTCTTTTTAAGAGAGGAAGATGCTGCCCAGCCCATGATTAGAGTAGACTCTATCACTCAATGGTTCAAAATGAATAGGTCTTGGACAGACTGTTGGCACTTAAAGTTGAAAAGGCACCTGGACTGGGTGAGACTCATCCAAAATTTTTGAAGTGCAGTGGTCATGGCCATAATCTTTCAGACTTCCCTGGGCTAAATGGAGGTGCCAGAGGATTGGAGAATTGCAACCACTGCGATGTGTTCAAGAAAGTTTGGATGGTTAATCCCAGCAATTATAGACCAAATCAGTTTAACTTCAGCGAGGGGAAAACTTAAAGAGGTCTACAGCACAGAAGTAGACCCCTCAGCCAGCCGAGAACAACCACCCCACTATTCTAACCCCATTTTCCAGAATTTGAGCCAGAGCCTTGTACGTCTTGGCATCCCGTGTGTACATGTAAATACCTGTTAAATGTTATGAGGGTTTCTTCCTCGACCACCCTTACAGGCAGTGATTTCCAGACTCCCACCACCCTCTCAGTGAATTAATAGATAGAATGATTTGCGATTGAATTAGAACGTCACATGAAAAACATTGGGTTGATGAAAAATGAGCAAAGATGTGAAGCATTGGAAAGAGTACAGAAGTGACTTACTAGAATGGTTCCAGGAATGAGAAACTTCAGTCATGAGGACAGATGGAAGAAGTTAGGATTGCTCTTCCTGGAGAGAAACCATGAGTGGGATGGATAGAGTAGATAGGGAGAAGCTGTTCCCTCTTGCAAAAGGATCAAAAATGAGGGAGTATGGATTTAAAGTGATGTTCAAAAGAAGCAAACGCGATGTCAGAAAAAGTTTTTTTTCACTCAATAAGTAGCTATGGTAGGGAATGTACTACCTGAAAAGTGTGGCAGAGCCAGATTCTATCGAGGCATTTAAGGGGGCATTGGATGATTATTTAGATGGAAATAGTGTGCAAAGATGTGAGGACAAAGCAACAGACTGGCACTCAGGAATGATGCTCATTTGAGAACCATGCAGGCACAATGAGTTAAATGGTCTCCTTCTGCCTCCTCACAATTCTGTAAATCTGTAATTGTAATGAAAGCTTGAAGCAGACACTAAGTTCCTTAAATGGAAGTGCTACAGTCTAATGCCTGCTTCACGGATGAAGAAATGAAATCTCCATGTTTTGTATGCAATACAATGGTGTTGCATCTCTGATGGACATTACAGATGATTACTGCCCACTATTTTGGCACTTCAGATACATGCATAAACAGATGCTATGTGATCAAATTTAATGTCCAAATACAGCTTGTTTTAGATGGTAAATATTTCCTAAAAGCTGTAACAATTCATGGTGCAGTGGCACCTAAGGCCTAAAGTGGGTCAAGAAGGCATTGCACTACCGCCTTTTTAAAGGCAAACAGGTGGGACAGTGAATGCTCACTGAGATGCTCATATCCTACAAATGAATAATGACAAGAGAAAAAAATAAATCACTATGATGAAACTGAAAAACAACAAGATGGAGGGGTACAATCCATTGCTGGTCAGAATCACATGTAGACATTGTAAAGTCAATCTTTAGTTCAGTTGCTAATTGGTAACAAGGCCAAGTGCAAATTGCAAACTCACACTTTCAGGCAACTGTATTATCAAAGAAAGCCACATTGAATGAGGAGGCAAACAGCTAGAAAAATATATTAACTAGGCAAGCCTTGCTCCTCACCTCAGAGAGAAACCACTGTTGTGAATTAACATGGACTTTTAGGCATTGCCACAAATGTTAGATCTGCAAAATCTTTGTGTTTTGCGAATGAGTCTTGAGTTTAGGCTGTTCTGAATTATGCTGACAAGGTAAACGATATCCAGGCTTTACAGAAATACGGTTTCAGATATCCATACTTGTAACAATGACCTCAGCAGTTATACTGACAATGGATAAACTGGCAGTCTGCAAGTCCCAGGGTGATGTTCTCAATGTCTGGTTTTGTGAGTAGTTACACTTTAAAGTATCTTTTACTTCCACGATAGAATGAAGTTGGAAGTCTACAGGGGAGCTAATAAACATTTCCACCTAGATGCGAGGCCCACTTGTTTCATATTATCATGGATTTAGATTCTGAGAGAGATAGGGCCCACTGGAAGGATTGAGTTGCAGCTTCCCTGAACTAAATTACTGAATCTCAGAGACAGGATCAGACTGTAACAACCCAAGAGAGAGAAATAAAAAAAGCAGAAAGATAGAGGCAGCATGTCTCTTTTGTGCACATTGCAAGGATGTCAGTGGAAGTTCACATTCAAACTTAAGAGACCAACTTCATGAGGATTTAAAAAGAGTTGGAAGATAAGCCTATCTTTGACAAGAGAGAGAGATCTCCAGTTCGGCACTTTGCGTGACAGTCCATTTGGGAAGTAGACATTAGCTGACTGGAAAAGGGGAAAAACCAACTGATAATAGCTTTGGATGGTCCACTCAAGATACAGGGTTAAGAATGACTATATTAGGGGTTTTCCATTGTTTTAGAAGCTAAATGGGGGATTCTTTGCTGTAGTTTAGAGTATAAATTGTTTAGTGAAAAGTGTTCAGACAATGTTGCTCCTGGTTAATTTGGAAGATAACAGGTCTTAAAACTCGAAATGTTCTTGTGTGAGATCCTTCCAGTCAATCACTAGAATTTCAAATATCTTTCTCAATATTATCAGCCTTTGAGTGAAGATTTGTCACTCAGGCACTGGTTCTAGATGTTGATGTGTTTGCCGAGCTGAGAGGTTTGATAGCAGACATTTCGTCCCCATACCAGGTGACATCCTCAATGCTGTGAAGCCTCCTGTGAAGCGCTGTTGTCTTATGCTGATTCAAATTTATATGGTCTGGTTTTTGCTGCTACCGGTAGGTGCCCATTCCTGCTGTGCGTTGTAACGGTCGGTATATCGGTTCTAAGTCAATGTGTTTTTTGATGAAGTCTGCGGATGAATGCCAAGCCTCCAAGAATTCCCTGGCTATCCTTAGTTTGGCTTTTCCAATGATAGTAGTGTAGTCTCAGTTGAAAGTGTGGTTTTTCTCGTCTGTGTGTGGACATCTGGTCGTGTCGTTTAGTTGCTAGGTGGTGTTTGTGAATGCGGGTTGCTAGTTGCCTGCCTGTTTGTCCCACATAGTGTTTTGTGCAGTCTCCGTGTGGTATCTTGTAGACCACATTTGCCCTGTCCATGGTATCTATTGGGTCTTTAACTCTGGTCATTTGCTGTCTTAGTGTGGCTGCTGGTTTGTGTGCTGTCGTGATTCCTAGCAGTCTGAGTAGTCTGGCTCATACCATATATATAAAAAAGTACCTCAGAACTTACAGTCAGACTATTCAGACCTTTAGGAATCATGACAGCATACAAACCAGCAGACGCGACCAGATGTCCTTGGTTTTAATACACACAGACGAGAAAAACCACACTTTCAACTGGGACAACACTACTATCATTGGAAAAGCCAAACAGAGGACAGCCAGGGAATTCTTGGAGGCTTGGCATTCATCCGCAGACTCCATCAACAAACACATTGACGTAGACCCGATATACCGACATTACAACGCACAGCAGGAATGGGCACCTACTGGTAGCAGCAAAAACCAGACCATATAAATTCGAATCAACACAAGACAACAGCGCTTCACAGGAAGCGCCACAGCACTAAGATGTCACCTCGTAAGGGGACGAAACATCTGCTATCAAACCTCCCAACTCGGCGAACACATCAACATCTATTATCAGCCTGTAAGGAGATTGCTAAAAATTTGTCGCAATACTTGGACTGATTTGCTGCTTAAACACTGACTTTCAGGAACCACTACTTACCCCTTCTTTTGCTGAGTTACTTGAGGCATTTCTTGGTTGAGCTCTGTTTTCAGACCTAATTGAAGCAGAACAAACGTGACAAAACAACACAAGTTTCTTTCCAGTAATCTGCACCATTACATTCTTTAGAAAAACAATTTTCCTCATCCAGTTTCCATATACAGTTAATACAAGGTTACAAATCCATGTTGAATTCTGGTGCACAATGTCCATAGATTAGCATGTCAATACAATGCAATAAGGAGTATGTGCGCATTAGCACATCCTTCAAGCACCTCCAGTATTTCACAACTGATTACGCATGAAATACACAAGTCATCCAAATAGGAAAAGAGAGGTCATGGCCAGTTACTTCCTTTTTTCGGTTTTGTTGACTGATGGAGAAATATAGACTGGAATACAAAGACCTTCTTTCTTTCAATAGTTCCATGGTTTCACATCTCAACTAAAGTATGGTACAGTCGGTTGAGATTAAAATTGTGAATTACTGTCATAGTTGCTGGCTTAAAAACAGGATGATCGCAAACCAGTGAAAAATCTGTCCAGAAGTCCAGTTAAATTAAGTGAATTCATTTGTCCAAGTCAGCGCAAGTTAACGTGCATCTGTGGTGGCTTTAGCAGGTTGTGTGTTCAACTGTCATTTCAGGGGCTCAAGCTCATGATCCAGGCTGACATTTCAGTACAGTACCAAGGAGGTGCTGCATTGTCAAATGAGACAATAAACGAAGGCAATATCTCCCCCCTTAAGCCGATTTCAGAAGCACAGTGAATTTCTATCCCTCAAGCACTTTGAAAAATGAAATCAGGTCAGTATCACATTTCTATTTGCGGAATCCTGTTGTGCAGGAAAAAAAAAGTCCTGTTTCCTTCATTACAATCATTCTTACATCTCTAAAGTACTTTGGTGACTGAAAGTCATTTGGAGATGCCTGAGGTTCTGGTAGGCTCTCTCGGAAGTGTGTACCAAGTACCCTGTTTGTTCAGGTTCACTGAAATCAATATGTAGATACAAAAACCACCTTCAGTCCAACATGTCTATGCCAACTGGGCTTCCCAAACTGAACTAGTCCCATTTGCCTGCGTTCAGCCCATATCCCTCTAAACGTTTCTGATTGATGTTCATGTCCAAATGTCTCTTAAATGTTGTAACTGTACCCGCATCTACCACTTCCTCTGGCAGGTGATTCCACATACTCACTACCCTCTATGTGAAAAAGTTCCCCTCAGGTCCCTTTTAAATATTTCTTCTCTCACCTTAAACGTATGCTCTCTAGTTTTGGACTCCCTACCCTACCTTTGATATTTACCTTATCTATGCCTCTCATGATTTTATAAACCTCTATAAGGTCACCCCTCAATCTTTTCCAAGGAAAAAAGTCCAAACCTTTCCAACATCTCCTTTTAACTCAAACCCGCCAATCCCATTAACAACTTTGTAAGTCTTTGCTGCACCCTTTCCAAATTAATAATATCCTTCCTATAAGGGGGCAATTATAACTGTAAGCAGCACTCCAAAATTGGCCTCACTATTGTCCTATACAGCTGCAAAATGACATCCTAACTCCAATATTCAATGCTCTAACCAATGTTTGCCAACTGCAATGTGGCATTAGCCCATGCACCACCAGACATGAAGGATGACACAGACAGATTAATATTGGTGACTATATCAGCGTTGCCTCATGCTCCCACAAGGAGCTTGAACAGTTCATCAACTTTACTAACACCTTTCGCCCCAACCTCAAATTCACTTGGACCATCTCCGATATCTCCCTCTACTTCGTGGACCTCTCCGTCTCCATCTCTGGTGACTGCCTCAAAACTGACGTCGATTTCAAGCCCACTGACTCCCACAGCTACCAGGAATACACCTCCTCCCACCCACCCTCCTGCAAGAACGTGATCTCATACTCCCAATTCCTCCACCTCCACCACATCTGCTCCCAAGGTGAGGTGTTCCACCCAGAACATCCCAGATGTCCTCCTTTTTCAAGGACCGTAACATTCCCCCTTTGCTGATCGAAAATGCACTCAACTGCATCTCTTGCATTTCCCGCACTTCTGCCCTCACACTCTCTCCCCCCGAGAAAAATAAAGACAGAATTCCCCCTTGTCCTCACATATCACCCCACCAACCTCCACATCCAACGTATCATTCTCTGCCACTTCAACCACTTACAATTCCGACCCCACAACCAAAGATATATTTCCCTCCCCACCCCTATCTGCCTTTCATAGGGACTGTTCTCTCCACGACTCCCTCATCTGCTCCACACTCCCCACTAACCCCAACACCCCGGCACTCTTCCCTGCAACCAAAGAAGTACTACATCTTCACCTACACCTCCCTCCTTACCTCCATTCAAAGCACAAAACAAACCTTCCATATCAGACAGGGGTTCACCTGCACATCCGTCAACTGGGTCTACTGTATCTGCTGTTCCTGATGTGGCCTCCTCTACATCGGTGAGACTAAGAGACCGTTTCGTAGTGCATCTGCACTCTGTTCGTACATTTCCGGTCGCGAACATTTTACTTTGCCCCCTCCCCCTCCCACTCCCTGGACGACATGTCCATCCTGGGCCTCCTCCAGTGTCACAATGACACCACCTGCAAACTGGAGGAGCAACACCTCATATTTCGCCTAGGGAGCCGACAGCCCGATGGTCTAAGCGTGGAATTCATCAGTTTTAAAATCTCCTCACTCCTGGCATCATCCCATGTCCAACCCTCCCTCTCATCCCCGCCTCCTTGACCTGACACAACCTGTCCATCTTCTCGCCCACCTATCCGCCCCACTGACCAATCCCCACCATCCCTACCTGCCCTCACCTATCACCTTTCCACTTACATTCCCCAGCCCCATCCCTCCTCTCTCTCTTTATTTCCCAGGTCTCTTCCCCCTTCTCATTTCTGAAGAAGGGTCCCGTCCTGAAACGTCAGCCTTCCTGCTCCTCTGATGCTGCCTGGCCTGCTGTGTTCCTCCAGCTCCACACTGTGTTGTCTCTGACTCCAGCGTCAGCAGTTCTTGCTAACTCTGTTCAAAGGTATTGTTTTGCAAGTTTTGATAGCATAACTTGTTTTCAGCCACACACAACAAATTATTTTCTTTCTCAAATGCAGGAACCACTAAATTGACAGATTACCTCAGTCTTCACAACACTTCAAGTCCTTGAGCTTAATCACTTAATATCACAAGAACGAACAAGGACAGTCACCCACACCGTTCATAGCGTTACAAACCAGAAGCATTGTGTTCCAAGGAAAAGTGTCTGTCTGAAGCCTTCGAGTATCACAAAGCTTCCCTCCCTGATAATCTAATTCATCACAGAGACTTTGTGACACTTTCTGTTTCATTTCACATGTTCAGCAGGGTTTTAATTTTTAAAAAGAAGCATTAACTTTGAGAAAAGTAAAATTGTTACTTCTGTGTTTGAGAACTTCGCTTCCGACAGAATCTTCTTGTGAGTTCATTTCTTTTCACAAATACGTATATAGCCAAAAGGAGCAAAGGAACCACTAGGAGGAAGAACACCAGCAGACCATCCCGAAGTGTAGTATCTTTATCTGAAAAGAAGAAAAATATACTTAATTATCAGAGTCAGTAAACATTGGGTATTGATTGAGTTCAGATGACTGGGCGGCTGGTTAGTGATGCCAGCACTGAGTTCAATTCCTGCACTGGCTGATCTTATCACATCTCTTTCTCAACCTCACTCCTCAGTCGTTGCGTGGTGACTCCCAGGTGAAACCACCAACAGTCATCACTCCCTAATGAGTGAGCAGCCTTCTGGTCTTCTGGGACAATGGCGCCTTGACCTGACTTTACCTCATTAATCATTACTCTGCAAATTAAAGTAATGGTTATGAGGGGGTTCATGTTCACATGACATTGCCTTCACCAATTCCACTGATATCAAAGAGTCTGAGGGTGGAGATGAAGAGTTCTACTCCAGTTTTTGGAAGAAGCAAATGCATCTATTCCAGTTCCCTGAGTAGTCATTATATCTGATATATGTATATATATACTTGTATTTGTATTACTGCTGTCATGCATTAAATCTTCCTGTCATCTAAGACAATCGTCACTTTGGTAGACACTCTACAATAATGTATCCTCTGTCACTAAGAGATAGTGAGAAGACAAAGGAAGACTGGTCACAGTGAATGACCTCAAACAACCTTTCCCAGAACCACATACTGGTTGAGGTGGTTCATTCCATTACACGCCAGCAGTGGACATCTCAAAAAATATCACACTCTTCAGACAATTCAGTGGGACTGAAAGATTGGCAGATCCATGGAAAAACTTTCAGAGAAATGTTAAGAATACCAGATTTACAATTGCAGTCATATTTTGCACCTAGGTCGGATCTAAACCTATATCATAACAATCTGAAATATGCAAGGATTTTCAATTGTGACTTTATTGACATTTCTTTTGTCAAAATTCAACTTGTAAACTAACAATGCTGGGATTGACAAGAAGGAATTTCCTCATTCTGAGAGCGGTGAATCTTTAGCATTCTCTACCTGTGAGAGCTAAGAAGGCTCAGTCATTGAGTATGTTCACTGGCACATTCACTGCCAGTGAATTCAAGACAGAGATTGATTGATTGATTGATTGATTTCTGGTCATTCAAAATATCAAGGGAAATGAAAATAGAGCCAGAAAATGGGATGGAAACAGAAGAAGAGTCATGATTGCATTGAATGGTGAGCAGGCTTGAAGGGACAAATAGTTGATTCTTACTGCTAATTCTTATCTATGTGTGTGGAGCATGAAGGCCAGAAGTTTGGGAAATGCTGCTAAAGATGACTTGATAAATTGTTGCATTGCATGTTGAAGACTGGACACTGTGCAGCCACCAAATGCCAGCAATGAATATTTAAGCTAGTGGATTAAGTGCAACTCAAGCAGACAGCTGAGTTTTTTCATACCATCACAAAGCAAATAATTTTGAGCCTGATTTTGCTGCTACCACAACTGAAGGGCTCACAGTCACCACACATGCAGTCATGATGCCTGAAATCACGCTGAAGCTAACTGGTTCCATCAAAGAACAATATGCAGATATTTTAACAAGTGCATCATCAATAGATGTGCTTTTCTCAAATGTTTCTGGGATGTGCAAAATTTTAAATGTTATTTGATTTCGCCCAGGCAGCACAGTATCATGGTTAAGGATTGCAGACTTCACTGAATATTGAATTCTAAAACTCTACTTAACAATCCTGCTAACACTATTCAGATCTGTTTGCTGCCCCACTCACTGCCTCATGGTTCACCCATCGCTGCCTCCCATCAAGTCATTACCCTGGTCCCTTGTTGAAGATGGCAAGGGAAGACAACAGGCATACAATGATGACATCGGTGGCATCAAATATTTGCCCACAGGCAGTCTGAGTGTCAGCTTCCTGTTTTCAGTGTTTAACAACACCTTCAGTAGGAATGACTTTCTGTTCCAGAGCAGTGGCATGAGTCACATTGTTCTCAGCTACTTACCATCATAGGTTGGTCCGCTGTCAATGCTTCCTCCATAGCCAGTGTTTGCACAATCTGGAGGTGCCCACCCTCTATCACAGTGACAGTTCTTATTACTGTTGCACACCTGAAAAGCCAAAAAATACACTGATGAGTTTGTGCATAGATGGAATGCAGGGTCATGAATGAACAATACATAAAATTCCCAAAACTAAGTCACTTGATATTATCAAAGAAAAATAAACTCTTCTGTCAAGAGCTCAGATGCGTGTGCAAACTGGTGTCAATTCTATTGCTTCATGCTACTTTAGCAGCAAGTGACTGATGTTAGATTACTCATTTCAGACTGCTGCTACTCTAATGAAGTAATTCACCAAATTTATCATCACCTGCTGTTAACCCATCATGCAAACAGTTCTTCAATTTCCCCGTTATGCTTCTCAAGGAAAGAAAGCAAGTTTGTCAATTATGCATTGCTGAGTCATTTTTGAACTATTGTCAGTTATGAATTGGATTCAAAGTATGTTATTCCCATCTCCAGTTCCTTACTGGCATTACAGGAGAGAGGTTCAAAATTAATTGAAACCCATCTCGTAGAAATTAAAAATACAGACTGTAAAACGCTCACACAACAGAGCACTGATACAAATTTCCACATGTGTAAAAGGTTCCTTTCAATGCTATTTCTCACTTCACAAAGGCTGCCATACCTCTTCAGTATTTCTAGTGTTTCTCTCTGTTTATTTCATCGTTTCAGAATCTGAAGTACTTGGTTTTCGTAATCGGGATCTGTTTCTAAGCTGCGCATTCTACACCATCTGACCAACGTAGAGGCAACTGTAACTTCAAAGAAAGTCAAACCACTTGTCATAGGCGCCCACGAAGTGTTTTTTCTAAGTTGTTATTTAATCTTATTGTCATGGATGGACAATGACATGGTGAGCACCTTACATCAGTTCTGCTACCTTTGCTAAACTTACCATTAATCCTTTCAGGTAGATTTCACTTCATTCCAGAGTGCCACGTGGATGGAAAGTATAATTATTCTGCATTCAGAATAATTCAAGGTGTCTGGGGCATTGCTTTTCAAAATATAGGTTTCAATTTATCAAGGGCCAACTGTTCATTCCTGACAAAGGAACATTTTCATTATTGAAAGATGAACGCAAAATGCTGGACATTTTCTGTAGGTGTGGCAGCAATGATGGATAGAGGAACAGTTTGTGGTTAATGCCGATGAAGAAAAGTTATACTTGCTTGACCTGCAAATATCCAAAGGGAGTATGGAGTGGATAGTAAGAGGGAAAAGAATGATCTGTGATTGGGTGGAAAAGAAGAGAGATTCAGTGATTAAAAATTCAAGACAAAAGGAGATGCTAATGAGCCAAGGAAAGAAACAAGAGATGTGGATGAGATGTAACAGGATAACCCCAAAGGAAAATACTATGGAAAACTGAACTCAAAATAATCATGAAAATACTCAAGTCAGGCAGCATCTGGAGAGAGAGAAAGTGAACATTGCAGGTTGTCATGAATGTTATTCTGAAATGGAATAATGATTCTGATTACGAACAACTGTCATCCAGAAATAAAACATTCAAAAGGGAACTATGCTATGCTCTGGAACTGTTGAATTAAGTGGTGAACTTAAAGAGAATATAGCGCCTGATCAAAACATGAGATACTCTTTAGAAGCTTGCATTGAGCTTCATGAGAATGGTATAGGAGGCTGACAACAAGGCAGAAGCAAAGTGAAGAGTTAAAATAATAGGTGATTAGTAGCTCTGGGTTACCTTTTGTGAACTGCACAGGGATATTCTGCAAAGTGGTCATCCAATCTATGCCTGGTCTCCTTCATGTAGGAGGAAACTACATTAGGAGTCACTATTATTAGAAATAGTTCTTAACAAGAGTCATATTCAAATTTAAATGTTAACTGTCTCTCTTTCCACAGATGCTGCCAGGCCTGTTGAGATTTTCCATTATGTTCTGATTTATTTCAGATTTCCAGCATCCACTGTGTGTTGTTTTCCTTTATCTGAATGCAGCATACTCAACTGAGACAAAGTACTTAATTGAAAAAAATGTGGCACTAAGTCACTGTTTCATCTGGCAAAAATAAAGTTGAATTGATTCAGAAGCTGTTACTTACACCATGGCCATTGCATTTGATCTGTACATCACAGTCATAGTTTAGAATAGATGCATCCACACATTTGAAATCCATGCAAATCTAAAACAAATAAAAATAGTGCTAAGTAACAAAGAATGCAACACATGTGGCTGATCTTTAATGCTCTTCAATTTATTCACAATGTTTGTTTTGAAAAATGGAAGTGACTACAACATTGTCTATTGTGAGATGTGGAAATTTCTGTCGTCAGTTGGGTGATGTTATTGGCACACCAGTAAAACGAGAGTATTTCTTTGAGTAAGAGGTTTAACAGTTAGATATAGACCTGTGTTCAATTTCTCCAAGATGTCAGTTTTTAACATTTTTTGTGCAGAAGACTCTTTTCTTAATTCTGGAACTCTGTAGGAGACTTCCTGACCCTACTTCCAAAGCACAGCTACGAGCATACCAAAAGTGAATAGACCTGTTGTTAAACAGTCCAAAAACATGGAAACAGACTCTTCGGTCCAACCAGTCCATGCTGACTGATATTCCAAACTAAACTCGTCACACCTGCCTGCACTTGGCCCCTTTTCCTCCAAACATTTCTTATTCATATACATATCCATGTTATCTGCTTGTGTTGTAAGGAATAATGTTTTACTACAATGTAGAAACTTAAATAATTTGATTTTTTTAATATAAAAATCACAAAAATTAAGATATCTCAAGACAAAGTGAAATGTCTGATTTGTGAAACCCTCTCACATCTTTGCAAATGCCCAGAGTTCTGGAAATCCTCACTTCAGAATGAATGCTGTCCTAAGTCCCAGCTCTACCGCGAGTATCTATCTGCACTTGTTGGGTCGTATAATTTCACTCTTGCAGGTACGCCAGTCATCTAGTCTCTTTTTCCATGTGACTTCCAGGGCATGGGGTTCATTGCATTAAACTCTGTCAACTGGCTGGTGACTTTGAACACAAAACAGCCTGTGTTGACTGTTATCAAGTCAGTATCAATGCAATTTGCCGAGCAGCTTCATCTAATGAGTGGATCTGCTTTACAGTGCAATGATAAACCCAAGCTTAATATTAGGTCACGAGTAATTGATTTGAGACATAGCAATACCTCATCTTGTGTAAATAGTTCAGTTGTTCATTTGGAGGCCAAGCAACATTGGTTCTCAACGACTGACAATCGGGACGAAAGCACTCGAGTCAGTGCCATCAAACGTGCCCGTGATCCAACTTTACACAGGTTCATAAAATGGAGGCTGGAAACACGGAAATTAAGTGCCTCCTTCTAATGACATTCTGAGATGGGTTGAACAAATTGTAGGTTTACAAGTGTAGTACACACAGCTCACTCCACGATTCCACTTATCCAGCACTTAGTGGAACTCGGCCAACTCTCTGTCGCTTTTAAAACATTCCAATCAAACACCACCAACTGAATTGGGACATTTAGAGCAAGCATTAAATATATCTACCAACTTGAAGGTTGTTAGTTTTCTCGCAGCACCTCTTAGCTTGCATTTTGAGTTTTATGCATCTTCAGGAACGTTTAGTTCCTATTCAGTGAGGCACGGTTTACAGAAGTTACCAATTGTAAATTACTCCACAACACAGAAAAACACAGCAAATATGAAACAATCCAAAACACAATTCTAGCCAGAGATTAACAGTTTTAAATATACCTTGCCAGTGTCACATCGTGTCCCTGGGTTTACCATGCCAGGATCCGGGACATCTGATCCCAACCGGAAGTCAACCCCCCAACATGTTGTCCCATCAATCGGTGTCTGGATGATGGAAGGTCTGATTCCAAAAACAGGTGCAAAGTTTACATTCTCACACTGCAGTTTCCCACACATGGAGTTTCTAGATAAAGAAAAACACAACACTGTTACTGTGTAAATCACTGCTGATTGCGTAAACTATGACACAGAACTGAAATAGCAGTAAACGTAACAGTTAAGTTCATCAGGTTCTTTACTCAGTGACAGCTTTTTCACTTGCAAGTAGTATTCTCCAAATCAGAAGATTGTGCATTCGAGTTTACAGCCTGAGCACAAATATCAAAGCAGACAATACAAGGACAATATGGAGGAAATGTTGGGTTGTCAAAGGTGCTGTCTCCCAGGTTAGTTGTGAAATCAAGAAGCTCTCAGAGCTCCAGCATCTGCAGTTTAATTAAGCAAGTCACAGACAGTTGAAAGCAGCGGATACTGCAAAGGCTATGAACCCTGACAATATTCCGGCAATAGTACTGAAGATTTGTGCTCCAGAACTTGCTATTCCCCTGGTCAAACTGTTCCAGTACAGATACAACACTGGCATCTACCCGACAATATGGATGATTGCTTAAGTATGTTCTGTACACAAAAAGCAGGCCAAATCCAATGTAGCCAATTACTCTTGATCATTATTAAAGTGATGGAAGATGTCATCAAAAATCCTATCAAGCTGCACCTGCTCAGCAGTAAACTGCTTGGTGACACCCAGTTTGGGTTCTGCCAGCGCCATTCAACTCCTGTCCTTTATTACAGCCTTGGTTCAAACACAGACAAAAGAGCTGGATTCCAGAGATGAGGTAAAAGTGACAGTCCATGACATCAAGGCTATATTTGACTGAGTGTGGCATCAAGGAGTCCTTGCAAACTCGAGTCATCAAGGGGCAAACTCTCTGCTAATTTGAGTCATAGCTGGCAAAGAGGAAGATGGTTGTAGTTGTAGGAGGTCAATCATCTCAGTTGCTCTCAGCCATGTCTACAGGTGCTCGAAGACCCAACTGTCTCCAGCTGTTTCATTAATGTCAGAGGTGAGGACGTTCACTGTGGATTGCACAATGTTCAGCACCATTCCCGACTGCTCTGATACTGAAGCACTCCATGTTCAAATGAGCAAGATCTAGACAATACCAAAGCTTGGCCTGACAGGTGGCAGGTAACATTCACGCCACACAAATGCCAGGCAGTAGCCATTTCCAATAACAAACAATCTAATCACCACCCCTTAACATTCAACGGTGTTACCATTATTGAATCCCCCATCAGTAACATCACTGGGGTTACTACTGACTACAAACTCAACTGGACTCATGAGATAAACACACTGCTACAAGAGCTGGTCAGAAGCTAGGAACACTGCGGCGAGTAACTCATTTCCTGACTCCCCAAAGCCTGTCCACCAACGACAAGACACAAATCAAGACTGTGATGCAGTACTCCCCACTTACCTGGATCAGTGCAGTTCCAGCAACACTCAAGAAGCTCAACACCATCGGGGAAAAAAGCTGCCCATTTGACTGGCACCACATCCACTTGCATCCAACCCCTCCACGACGAACACTCAGTAGCAGCACTGCAGAAATTTACCAAAGATCCTGACGCAGAACATTTCAAACATGCGACCACTTCCATTTAGAAGGACAAGGGCTGCAGATACATAGGAACACCACCTCCTGCAACTTCCTCTTCAAGTCACTCACCATCCCAACTTGGAAATATATAATCATTCCTTCATAGTGCTGAGTCAAAACCCTGGAATTCCCTCACTAAGGGCATTGGGGTATATCTACAGTATGTGGAAGGCAGTGGTTCAAGAAGGCACCTCAAGAAGGGCAACTAGAGAGGGGAAATAAAATGCTGACCAGCTACTAATGCCCACATCCCACGATTTAATAAAAAGAAACATTTCAGCAGGATGTAGTGTCACTTATTAACTTTTACAATGACAAAGTATAAATCGTATTCACATTTATCCTCCCTCTCAGCTCCTGGCACTTGGCCTCAACATTAACATTTTTTTTTCAATGCCTTACTGTCTATTATGGAATTCTATAGTGGTCAAAGCAGAGAAGGCCAGTCTGCCTTTTATTTCACTGTCAGCTCTCTGCATAAGCAACTCACTTTGTCCTACTCTACTGTCCTTCATAGTGCCTCCATGGTACTCTCAGGCATTGCATTCAGCATCTCAAATACATGCTACATTTTTCTGCACGTTCCCCTGATCGATTTAAGATGAATGCCGATACAATGAATACAACAGTCACTGAAAGGAATGCCACAGATTAGCAAGACCATAGAAATGCAAGCTAAGCACTAAGCTTTCTTTTAGGAGGTGTATTTTGAAGTGGTCGGGTAAGTTGTTCTCAACCTGTACCAATCCTTGGTTGGAACACACTTAAAAGAACTGTGCACGGTTCCAGTCTCCATGCTTTAAGAATGCTCTACAAGCACTGGAGAAGGAAGGATGCAGAGAAGCTTTACAAAGCAAATACCAGATACAACTATGTGTAGATATCCAGAAACAGGGTGGGTCTCTTCCCCCTGACAAAATAAAAGCCTAAGAGGGATGTAATAGATGGCTTCAAATTCTGAAAGGCTGCTGATAGAGTGGATGTAGACAGAAAGTTTCCCCTTGTAGGAAAGTGCAAAGCGCGAGGCTGTCATTGTAAGATAGGAACCAAGAAATTTTGTAAAACATTCAGAAAAGATTGTTTACCCAGAGAATGGTGGTGGAAGGTAGGTGAGGTCTTGAAAATGGGGATCTGGTTTCCACAGGAAATGATTGAAATTAATTCTGTAGCTGCAATTAACGAGAAGCCAGACAGGCATTTACCGGAGGACTGTTTGGGGGTTACATGACAAATTAACTGAAGAAAGAGAGGGTGGAGGCTCAAGTGGAGCATTACAGCTTGGGCTGAAAGACACTTCTTTGTGCCAGGTATCCCACGGCATCATATGTAATGTAAAATGTCTGGTTCTCAATCCTTCTGCCATCAGGAACAGTTTCTCAACAGCTTGATCAAGTCTTGTCTCAACCTGGAGCTTCTCCAATCTATCTATGTCACTGAAGTCCCTCATCCCTGAAACCATTCTCAGGAGTCATTTCGGTATCCTCGAAAACCTTCAGCAGCCTTCATAAAGCGTTGGGCCCAGAATTGGACACAGTGGTCCAGTTGAGGCTGAACCAGTGTTTTTAAAGTTTCACCATAATTTCCCTGGCTTTTGTATTCTTTGGTTTGAGTTATAAAACCTAAGATCACATATGCCTCATTAGCTATCCTTCACACTGCCCTGCCACCTTCACAAAACTGGTGCTCTTATTGACTGTCCTCAGCCTGAACATTTGCACCCCACTGACAGCTATATCCCTTAGAAAACATTACTTCTCCTCCATCTTCCAATCAAATCTCTCACGTCACACTTGTCTGCATAAATTGCTTCTGCATGTCCATCTCTTAGAATATGCCGAAGAGGCAGGAACCAGGATTAAACCACTCAATCAACTATTCCTGTGGCACCTTCCACTGCAGTATTAGCTTTGTTTCTCCAAAACATTTCTCCTTTTGCACAAGAAGTGCACTCAAAATTGCCAACTGCCTTGCTCCTCCAACTGCGCAATTTGGAATGAACTCTCTGATCGAAGAGGCTCACAAATAAAATACTCTCACTTCCACTCGTGGTTTATTTTTCCAGTGTCAATGTAACTTCTGCACTGCTTTCTCCTGTGGTTTTCGAGTTTATCTCACTGTTTTTTTTTTGAAGAAAATCTCCAACATTGATCACCGTGACATATTTCTTATGGTTGCAATAAATTACACAGATTAAACGATGTAGATTCAATTTACTTGAAAATTTCATCCAGGTTTATTTAACAGCTCAGAATATAACTTGCAGGTGCACGTACCAATGTATGCATCAAGACTCTAGTTTGCTTTTTCTGGACTGCATGTGATAGTTGGTCATGTGGTTTAATCTGGTTTTTGATCGTTTGCAATATCCAGCTCTTAGAGCAACACAGCTCTGAAACCAATAACTGCACACCCAAGACTAGGTGATAAACCAAGATCTTTAAAAGCAGTGGTGCAAGTACCATCACCAAAGAACTTCATAATATATCTTCCTCTACACCAAGGAACAAATATACACCTTTACTCCCTGTTTCCTGTCACACAGCCAACATCATATCCATTTGCTCACTATCCCTTTATTGCAAGGGCTTTGAAATCTGCTGGTAAACAATATCAACATGAATGTATCACTGAATTAAAATCAAAACATTTCAGATTTTGAAAATCTGAAATAACAGAATGCAGTAAAGAAACCAGGAGGCCAGGCAGCAGATAATGTTGAGTTGAGTATAACTGTTCCGAAAACCTGCTCAGTTTTTCCTGCACTTTCTGTTTATCTCGAAGAATGTGTCATTGTCCTTCTAATTTAAAATCTAGTTTTAAACTATACTCTTATTTTGGCTTTGGACAGAGATATTAGAACACTTGTTATTACATACTGTCTTCCATATGTACCAGATACCTAGCTCCGGAACAACGTGTTTTAATTTATGGAGTGATTATTTATAATGATGATCCCATTACATCGGCTTGCCGCAAGAGAACATGCTGCAGCAGTTAGTGCTAGGAACGAGAGGTTGAGAATCCAGCACCACAAGTGCAGCCAATCTCCATGTGTCCTTTTCATGTATGAGTTTTTACAAATTTATTTTCAAAAATTGAATTTTTCTAACCGCACACTTCCTGCAGTGCCATGTTTGAGACTAGCTGGTACTTTTCATCACTGACACTGATGTTGCTTTCTATTTGCGCATGTGCAATCTTTGCATCATTTACAGGTGCCTTTAGAGGAACCACAATCTTCTAATTCACTAACATCGCATCACTTACAACAGTTCTGTGTCAGTAGCTACAGTGTAACGGATGCAACCAACAGTGAAATCCAACTTGATTCTGAACTCAGTCAGATTAGATAGTTCCTGGCTTATAAACCAGGCTTTAAATGTACAATGATTGGATTCTAGGGCTATTAGATATATGAAGACGGTGAAATCAGTGTTGTCAGTTGTATACCATGAAATAAACGACCCACTTGATGCTCCAATCATTTTAAAGTTAAATACGATACATAAAATATGTTAGTAATGAGTGATACTAAATATTTAATGAAGAAAGTCCATGGTTGGGAAATTGCTCCTGTTCACACCTCAGATATTTCCCTGGACGATTACCACAACTTGGAAACCACTGGACGAGAACCACTCAACCCCAAAGTAAATAATGATCCTGGTCAAACAACATCACGTTAGCAAATAAATACACATTTGGAAAAAACAAATAATTGAGTTTTACAACAATACAAAATACATACTGGTCCTTCAATAATCCATTCACCAGAGTCTGTATGCTTGGTACCCCAGTCATTGGACCAAGCCTACTGGAACATACCAATTAAGAATTTAACTACACAGGCATAAAGTTCAAGTGAGAAAACGTACCTGATCTCACATTTCTTATACCCAGCACCACTGGAGCCACAGTTTCCAAAACGGTCACCTTTAGAATTCACTTCTTGGAAACAAATACGTGGAGCCGATTTTGCATCTGCAAGAAGAAATAGATGAGAAAAAAAATACAAACAAATCATCTCCTACAGTCCTCCCAGATATTCATTTCCCACGGCTTTCCTAGAATGAAAATAACCAGGAAGACTAGTCGATATAGCAAAGTGTTCTCTGTGAGACTGTCACAATGAAAAAGTCATCAAGGCACGAAAATAACTAACCTTTGAACTGTATTCAACCTGAACCAGCAGATTTAAGTACGGACTGCCAAGTATTTCTCAGGATGGTGGCTGGCATACATGCTATCTTCACAACTAACCATAGTACCTCATCAAGCGGATTTAAACGACTGGCTCTGTGCTCTCTTCTAGCAAGCAAGACAATCCTGTGAGAACATCTTCATACTTACAGTCCCCTTCCAGTCACGTGTAGTTCTGAATATGTGGAAATATTTCAATACTTCTTCAACACCACTTGGGAAAAATCCAAGAATAACACACAGGTTGATGGTGGAAAGGGGATGAATTAGATTTTGAAAAGTGCGCCAACTCTCATCAAGCTGAATTTCTTATCACACGGCTCTAAAAGTAACTCTTCTGCATTTTTTTTTACAGTAATGTGAATGATGCTTTTAAAGCCATGATACAAGAGACATAGTGGTTACTTACTTTGTCCAAATAAATTTACACACTGGGCATCATAACTCTGACACGCTCCATTGTAGCAGTACGAATTGTTGTTTTTGCAAGGGTGTCCATCCTGCACAAATACGTCAGCTTGGCAAATTTGAGTTGTTCCATTGCAGTACTCTGGGAGGTCACATTCACTTGTAGATGCTCGACACACTGTTCCAGCTGGACGGAACTGTAGTAGCATGAGTGGTGAGGGTGAGGAAAGCATGGAGGTAGAGATGAAAATTGGATAGTTAAGCTCAGTCGTGCACAGTGTTGCTACCCAGTACCCACAATGTGTACACTTCCCACAGTCAAAAGATAAAATTTGAAATAGATTGCTGAAATAATTTTTTTCCTTAGCCCCAAAACAATTGTTTTTAGTGTGAAACAGACAACAGCATTCTTTGTGACCTCACAAGGTGCTTCACAGGAGTGTTAGCAAAACCAAATTTGACTGTCACCTAACGAGATACAATGACAGATGACCAAAAGCATTGCCAAATAAATGAAAGAGGAGTGTCTTCAAGAAGGGAACAGAGTGCACTTGGGGAAGGAATTCCAGAATTTAGAGACTTTGCGGCTGAGGATGCGGTTAGCAATTGTGGAGCAATTAAAATTGGGAAGATCAGATTTGGAAGAGAGCAGCCACCTTGGAGAATTTCAGAGCTGGACAGAGCAGAGAAGAATGAGGTTGAATGAGAATTTCAAACATCAAGGCTTTATTTAACCAGTCAAAAAGTTGTCAGCGAGCAGAGATGTTTAGCTAAATGGACTTAGTATGAGTTAGAACATGGAGACAAGAGTTTGGGGTGACCTCAAATTTACATAAAAATGACTTTAAAACTAAATAGCATGAAATATTCTTCACTCATGTTTTCAATTCTTGAAACAATTTCGAGAGCAAAGATACATAGATGCAAATAATGACTAATGGAGCAGTTGTGTTAGAGTGAGATACTGGATTATAAATTCAGTGAATGCAAAGACTGATTGTGAATAGGTAGTTGATGAATTTAAAATAACTGAAAATACCAATTTCTGCTCTCAGTCACGTTACTCCTTTCCAACTGAAAAACCGGTTTGGCCCATTGCTTTCCCTACCATCAAACCTGTGTCTGCTATTAATCGTTTGGCTTCAACTAGCATCTGTGACTTCAGATATCATTCGTCTCAACTCCATTCAGTGATAGCAAGTCAGAGAATTAGGTTTTCAGGCCTGACTTTGGACAGTACATAATTGAAAGTGGCAAACCACTGCACAACTAAGAGTGTGCTGCATTAGTAGAGGTGCCTATCTTTAGCTGAGTTACTGTCTGCAGATATTGAAGCACTATTTTTGGAAGAGTTAATTCTTCAATGATGAATTCTTCTTTTGACAAGGTCTTCTTCAACAAACACCACTGGTTTGTGGAATATTGCTGTTCACAAACTTGCCAACATAACCCTTGTGGTTTAAAAGGTTTTCATTAGTTCTAAAGCAATATGGGATGACTAGAAAGCCAAATAGACCAAAATATTTATTCAAGTATGCTCCCACCACTTGTTCACCACTGTAATCACAAGTAACGAGGTAAAAGTAATCCCCTATTCATCTCTGGTTCTTTTGGCATCTGAAATTTGATGTCAGTCGAAACAGCTCCCCCTTATTCATGAATGGAAATCATTTGTTTCGAACTTTTCTGCTCTGAAACAGCCTAGGTCATAATATCATCTTCAATCACACAGGAAGTGATTCCACCAATCTCATCATCCCTTGCATGCTGCTAAATCATACTGCTTGCATTTGCAGCAAACCAAATGTCAAATTATTTTGCTTATATCACATTTGCTTTGCCTATCATGCTGATTTACTCTGACTTTAAACATTTCTCTTAATCTTTTGCCTTGCGTCAAATGGAATACAGTGGGTCACACTCACCAGTTATGAGATTGCCTCACTTTGTCAGTCCTTAAGTTCTTACCTTACAGTTTTTGCAGCAAACTCCAAAAGCACATTGTGCTCCGTATTTGAGCTTACAGGTTGAGGCCTCGCAACAAGGATCATTTTCACATTCCTGAAAAATACCAGAAGAACTTCAACACACCACAAGCAATACAATTCAGTGAAAATAACACAAGATTATCAGCAGCTTTTATTCTCCGTGCTCTCATGTGACACCTCTTCACCAACCAAAGGGCAAAACCCAGAATATTCTGCCTCATCATTCTAAATCGTGCCCCAAGTGTGTTCCAACTGTTTGGGAATAGATAAATGGCAAGATTAAAATGGCACAGGAAGTCATTTCCAAAGATCATGATCCCAACTGTTCCAAGTCTGCATTGAGCCAAAAGTGCCAAATTCCAGGAAGAGAAAAGTCAGTGGAGAAAGCCTGATGTAATTCTTCATCCTGGCACTATGTGGCACGCTACACAAGCAAATCAAGGCCACAGGACTAAAGCTGAACCCAACAGAGAGCTTTCCTCTCTGTTGGATAATTGTGATGCAATCCTGGAGCACTCATTCTCCAACCCATTTGTCTTAAAGCTCAGCTTCAACCCCAGTGAAAAATCTCACAATTGTTAAATTCTCACTTATAGACTGTGCTTGTACAATTTTAAAGAAATCACCTTATTTTTATCTATCATTTCCAAAATATTATCTTATGAAATGATGCCAAGTGCAATTCAATTGTTACAGTGCAGGAATAATGGGGCTGTACTTGTTTGAACCCCAACCAATATTTATGCCAAGATTCATTTGAGCAGCATAAGATTTATTTTGACAGATTCATAAATCTGTGAGAAATTAAAGCATAAGACAAACAGAGTACGCGATTGAAACAGTCTTCCTAAAAACAACATAAGCAGCAACAACCTGTAACATATATAGACAAGAATAGCCTGCTCCTAACTAAAGTACCAGTAAAGTCAAAGGCGAAGCAGGAAAGGCTATCATTTCAACAAAAAACATTAGTGTAAAGAAAAGAATTCTAGTAATATCTTAACCTTCCTGATATCACACTGCTGGCTCCAAGTGGCACAAGTAGAATTATGTTCCCAGCTTCAGACACAATCGAGAGGGACTCCAATGATAAACGAGTCTGCCAGACATTGTCTGGTTGGATCAGGGTGAATAACCTCCCAGGTCTCTTAAACTGGACAATGAACCTCAAAACTGTGCTGATTTAACGGACTTCCTGACTGATGTACGACCTGGAATTTAATTTTGACATGTTGTATGTTGACATCAAATGCAATGTGGCTCGGTCTACATATCTGCTTTGGCTCTTTTCTACAGGAATATAATTCAAAGCCCAGTGTTGTCCTGTTTTCTTCTGACCCTGAATCTGAAATTAAAGGGTTATGGGTAAAAGCAGAAAAGCCACAGTTTTACTGAATGGTGGAACAGAAGCGATGGTCCAAATAGACCACTTCTGCTACTATTTCCTGTGGTCTTTTGATCTCCTTAGCTTCAGTTATTTGCCTATTCTTCCCTTACAGAAAGGATGCAAGGCTTTCTACCTCAATTACTTCCAGTGGCAAAGCATTCCGAGATACAGTAATATTTGGTCCAAGAACATAGGCCCAGTATCTCAAGTTTTGCTTTGTCCCTGAACTTTTTTATCCATGGAAGATGCTGTTTTAGAATTGCACATTTTTCCATTCACCAGCTGTAAGTTACCCACAGCAACATTAAAATGTACATAATAAAACCATCCTAGATTGCATCACAGATCTGGTAACTATCTTCAGACAAGACTGGAACAATTGGCTTCAGTGTCCTTTATATTGTGCACTAAGTAGCTGGTCATGAACACCTACAATTGGTAGCCTACAAAGATTAAACCAAACCCAGGAA
The DNA here is from genome assembly GCF_021869965.1 of Rhincodon typus. NCBI lineage: Eukaryota > Metazoa > Chordata > Chondrichthyes > Orectolobiformes > Rhincodontidae > Rhincodon > Rhincodon typus. The sequence continues at coordinate 5,432,698 of NC_063371.1, forward strand.
GTATGCACATAAGAGTAACAGTGATTTGATTGGAGCACTGGAAAACTGCCTTGGATACCAGATCACAACCAGGATTCAGCCTTTCAGGGAATGAGTGACAAGGATAAGGAAAGACAAAACTGTTGCAGAAATATTATTGGGGCTAGAAGAAATTGAGACATAATCATGATAGATCGATCAGCATTAAATTGAACATGGTGCACCAATACATTCAGGAATGAACAGTGGTAAATTTACAACCGACCTTTGGTGATCCACAGTCACATTCTTCCCCCATATCCACCAGCTTGTTGCCACAGAAGGGAGGGCTGTATTCTTCCTCAGGTGTGGGAATGTTTAAAAGGCAAGAGCCCCCTCGATTTAAGATCATAGCTTCAAAGTCATCAGCACTGCAGCTGCTGAAGTTCATCGCACCTCTGTATCAGGATTATAAACCAAGGGAATCATATCATTAAAACAAGTCAAACTAAGAAAACTAAGAAATCTCAGAAGATCATGTTAAAGTCAACTTAGAGCATATCATGCACAATTTTCTGTATGGTATTAGGCAAGTAATGCACTGATATCACCAACACATAGAAGACACGGTGTTACTACATAGAGGTACTTCTGAACCATTACTTACGTGGCTCCAGCATTCATGATGCATACTTCTGCTTCACACTTACATTTCCGGTCATTATCATGGTTCATTCCCAAGTTATGGCCCAGCTCGTGAGCAACAATGGATGCAAAATAAAGAATGTTCTGTGAAAACTAGAAAATAAACCAGATTGAAAAACGTGCATACAAAGATCCAAAATTCAGAACCATGGATGTCCCCACCATATCTAATATACAGAACAAACTACATAGCTTCACCATACCAACATATTAAATATCCTTAGGAGGTTTCTCACAGTTCCTCACAACCTACAACTTCCATAACAGATTAGACCACTTGATTGGCATTTCTGCCACCAGACCAATGTGCTCCCCCACTGACACAGTCTACAGACTGCACCAACTAGTCATTCTTAGTTCTGTACTACCTTCTCGCCCATACTCCATATAACTGAGAAATGCATTTGCAGCAATGCTCTGGAAACATCAAAACCTCCAAGGCCCTCAGCATCATTACATGAAAACATTGCCAATGCACTGCTAAATGCTTGGAGATCCCTACTCAACATTCCTTTGCTGACTGAAGAGGTTTTAGCCAAGCCACTTTCCCAGGGTCAGCAAACCAGGAAATCAATTGGCCTGCTTACTCACACAGTAAATAAAATTAAAAATATTACTTTTTTGTTGACAGAAATGCAGAAACTGTTAAGACCTTGGAAATATTTTAACGTTTTCAATATGGTAAACATTACTGTGGTTTGGCAGGCTCCTTGTAATCACAGCTCAAGAAGAAATGTAGCCTCTGCCCATCCAAAGAGTCAGCAATTGAGTGACAAAAATGAGTAATTACCCAACTAGAAAAGGGCCTGCAATTTCATCCATGAGTCCGTCCTCAAGTAAAGAGTCACAGTGGATATAGAAACTCTGAACTTCTAATTTTAGTCATTGCATCCTTTTGACTAAATCAGATAACACATTTGCCCACAAGGGAGCCAGAACAGGAGAGAAAAGAGAAATTGGAATTGTAATATAAACAAAGCAGATTCCCTGAAAGAGCAGTGGAGTAATTTGGAACATTGGTGCATGAGGTTCTTTTTACTCAGCTTAAACATAGCAGACACTTTCCACAGTACAAAGTTAGTCAATTATTTGAAAACATCATTACAATTAATTTAAAGGCTGAAAGCATTGTAGAAAGTGATTGTTATCATCTAATATGGTCTGAAACAATGCACAAGATCTAACTGAATTAGAGAACAGATCATGAATATAATAATGAAGGTTAAAGAGTGTGAGAATCTGTCGCATAAATAAGGGCAGTTCATAATCCATGAGCTGAGAATTTTAGAGAGTATGGCTAACTGAAATCGAGCTTTCACATAGAAGTGTGGACTTGAATTCTGTTTAAATACAGTTATCTTTTGGAGTTTAACAATGAGTACTGAACTGTTGGATAGCTGCCCCTTCATTTCCTGGAACAAGACGTATTTCGATACATCATGCATTATACGTGGATAAAATTAACACATATGATTTTGTTTAACTGTGTAAACCAGAAACTTGCTTTTTTGGATGGGGTATTATCACAGAATTCCACAAAAAAATAAACACAATACCCATGGGCAAGAACTTGGCTTTTCTAAGAGCTGGTGGTTTGCCATGCATTCACAGTACAGCATTTCTTTGTCTACAGCCACCATTCACTTCACAGAATTCCCAAACTCAGCTGCAGCCAAGGAACAAATAAAGCAGAGAAAATATAGTCCAAAACTGAGAAAAGAGTAGAAGACAGTTTTGCCAGAACACAGTTTCTGAGGAGGATTAATTCCCTCTCCTATCCACAACATTTTGCTTCACAGTTAATTTCTCCTTTCTTTTGAAAAAAAGAATGATTCCATACCACATTAATTCCTCCACTGTGGCTCCTTGAACAAATAGTGCTCACAAAGGCCATTCCCGCAGTCTCACCAAATCCCCTTTTCCTGAAAGATGTAAAAGTTATATGATCAACAAAAACAAGCTAACAGGTACATGCTTTATCAGTAAAAATTGTCATGTAATTATAATTGTCTAATGATCGCTCAGAAGACACTGATTAACTCTATGGGTTGATTCATTTAACACAGTTCCTAGTTATGAAGCAGAATTTGCAACAAACCAACTCATTTGTGTATGCAGCTTGCAGATGCAAAAGCTGACAAACCGCCAGGCAGCACTGCAACATTGTACATACACAGTGCAAAGTGTCCTCAAAGATCCAACTCTCCTAAAGGCAAGGGACACACACAATAAAAATCTGCCTGTATGCATTCTTTGAATCGTTGCAAGAAATAATATTTAGGGTGCAACTACCAACCAAAGGAATGGCTATTTAGAATTGAGATGAGGAGAAATGAGTCTATTCAAGCGGTTGTGTGACTCTTGGAAAACTGTCTACTGCAGAGACCTGTGAATAGTCAGCTATCAAGTCTTTGCAAAGTAGAGAAAGACAGATTTTTAGATATTAAGGGAATCAAAAGTATGCAAACGGTAGGAAAGTAGCAGATGAAGAATGATCTTATTGAATCATGAAGCAGGATCAATGTGCCAAATGACCCTCTTCTGTTTTTATTTCCAAGTAACTGCAGAAGTATGTGGCTGCTTTCTAAAATAAACGGACAGGAAAGGTGGAAAATCAACCTGTATTTTAAGAAGGAGAACAAAACACCTCTGAACTTCACTAAATGGACAAACTGCATCTCCTGTTGATGAATTAAGAAACAATATTTGTTTTAAAATTACTCCTTCCTCCTGCACATCTTGAATCACTTCCTCTCCCACAACAACAACTTTTTCTCTCCCAGGACCTTAGCTAATTAACAATCAGGATTTTGTCACATTAAGATGACAGGAAATAAATTACTGAAGAAGACAGAATATCTAATGAGATTTCTCCACATCTTTGAAAAATATAAAAGGGTGCCTCCTTCAGAAGAGTAAGCTTTCAACAGACAATACATCATATTTCAAGTATTCTCCATTAAGAAACCAAAAACTCACAGAATTAAATGTGCGCTGTCATGCCTGCGACGAGGCAACAAGTCCTTCTCTCGCCATTGTACAAAACGCCCCAACACTTCACCTGCTCCTCCTTCGATGCTGATTTGATTCCTCCTTGACCATATTTCCAAACCCACCAGAACAATGCGGATGTTCATGGAACTGTACATCTGAGGAAGGAGAAGTGCAGTTCACTCATGATTATGGTTCCAATTTATTTCTTGTCAACTGGCCAAAAAGGTCAATTTAGTCAAGGCATTGGCAATGTACTCAATGAGAAAGAAACAATTCCGTATTTTCCACAATTTTATATATATATATATATATATATATTTTTTTTTTTTTTTTTTTCCTTGGATTCTCATGGGAGTTTTCCCAATGTGAACGGAATGGAGTCATAAAGCTCCTTCCAGTCCCAAGCCCCAAAATGCTACAATACACCATTATGGCTTAATGGTTAGCACTGCTGCCTCACAGTGCCTGGGACCCAGGTTCGATCCCACCCTCAGGTGACTGTCTGTTTGGAGTTTGCGCATTCTCCATGTGCTTGTGCAGCTTTCCTCTGAGTGCTCCGGTTTCCTCTCACAGTCCAAAGATATGCAGGTTAGGTGGATTGGCCATGCTAAATTGTTGTATAGGTGGATTAGCCATGGTAAATACAGTTACAGGGACAGGATAAGAGGTTGGGTCTGAGTAGGATGCTCTTTGGGGGGTCGGTATTGACTCAATGGGCCAAATAGCTGCCTTCCACATTACAGAGATTCTATGATTCTGTGACCCTTTGGAAAAAAAACTGAACAATTAACATTTTCGATGTATCAAGCCACAAAGAACACAAATTTGCTTCAACAAGTGGTCCATCTGATGAAGTCTTGCTGAATTTTAATTGTCAAGAAATTACAATCACTATCATATCAACAACCTGAGAAACATACCACCAGGCATCAGCATAGGCAATAACCTTCATCTTCACGTACTCAAAATCCTGAAACTTCCTCAAAGCACTGTGGGGAAGCGTAGACCACAAGGGTAAGAAAGTCAAAAGTTATGGGAGGCAGACAGGGAAGTGGAGTTGAGTTCACAATTAGATCAGCCGTGATCTTACTGAATGGTAAAGCAGGGTTGAGGCTCCACGTGGTCTACTCTTTCGCCTAAGTCCTCTATTTCTCCATCTATGTACTGAAATGGGTTTCAATGGTTCCACCAGTGACATCAACTGCAGAACTATAAATGCCAAAAATGTCCACATCCCACGAACAAATGCAGAAAATGAATCAACATCAAGAATGTTCAATTAATGAATATTTAGATGTGCTCCAAATTTGGTGCACCTTCATTTCTTGCAGCATTTTTTTAGGGATTATTTTTCTCAGAGCAGAAGGCTAAGAGGAGACTCGAAAGAAAGTTACAATTTCATGAGGGGTTCTACACAGGGGAGAAACAGGGAGATATAGGGGAGAAACTGTTCCCTCTTATAAATGGATTAAGTGCCAGACAGCACATACTTGAAGCGATTTGCCAAAGAACCACATGCAAGGTGAGGCAATTTATTTCAACACTGCGAGTAGTTAGGATGCAGCATGCACTTCTTGGAAGTGTAGTAGAGGCAGTTTCCATTGAGCCCTTCAAAAGGCCATTGGATGATTGCTTCTAATTAAACAATAGGCGGAGTTTCAGAGTAAAGCCAAGAAATTGGCATGAACTTAAAGAGACTCAGAGAGCTAGTGCAGATGATGACCTGAATGGTCTCTTTCTGCACAGTCTGTAATTCTGTGTTATGTTGCAGAATTGCACGATGCTAAGGTTAAACCATTGCATTAGACAAGTAGACGTTTTTCTCAGAAAAATCCTACAAGTGTAATAAACGTATCCACATACCGAGAATTCTGAATTTCACATTGCTGACTTTGTATGTGTCTACTGGTGGAGGAGAAACATTCCTTTTTTGGAAGAATCATCAGTTAACAAAAGCAATTGTACAGGAAGCCTCTTTAAGGTCCATCAGCAGCTTGTCAACCACAAAGTGTAAAATCTGGCAGTTTAGCCATCTTATTAGAGCAACAGCCTGAACGAAGTAATAAAGTGTTTCACAGAGACATAGAGAGACGAGAGTTGGTGCAGCAGGAAACATGACTTTTAGCAGAGATCTTCCTCCCTCCCAGAGATGATGGGGTACAGTTACGTGAAAGCAAATTCCTGTTGTAAAGGAAGTTCTCTTCCTCATCAATTGTCAGCTGGAACTGTAGAGAACAAGTTGCGAGGTATGGATGGAGAAGGCATCAGACACAGTCACCCTACTGGTTGCTACAAAAACTATATTCACTATCAGAATTCTGAAGCATCACTACTTGATTAGTCCTGAAATGCTAATTCTGAGACTATACAAGCACGCTGCTCAACCACCTTCTGTGCCTTGGACAGGACAGAAATGTCTCAACAGGAACAAAAGGCTGAATAGAGGGTCTGCCCTCCAGCCATTCAGTAGAAATTATTCATCAAGTCAGAAAGCAAGTGCTGCCATGCAGTATGGATACAGGTTGATGTTAGCTCCCATTATGACAACCAGTGAATCCTTGGGTCTAGTTGTCAACCTTGTACCAAAAGCTCAGCTTGGTCAGAGAATCCTGAAGGGCTGAGAGTTGCTGCAGAGCAGAGCTAGATTCAAGATGCAAGAACTCACTGACTACAAGCATTTCATTACATAATAAATGAACAACAGTACACACTCAATCCTTTCTACCTTTTGCGAAGCACAAGAGCTGTTGATAGCCCACAGGATTAAGAGATTACCCAGAAGAGAAAATTACGTACAAGTATTTCTGTGTCTGTGAAACAATCATACATTGTGAAATTTTCTGTGCAAAGTATTCTTTTGCTGCTGGTGATGTTGTGAATGAAGGTGAATAAAACATTTTCTGAGGCAGGGTCATGCTGATTTTTCTTCACAGATGTTGCCAGACTTCCTGAGCTTTTTCAGCAACTTCTGTTTGTGGTCCTGAATAAAACATTGGTTTGCTGAACAAATATTGTTTGTTTAAGAAGGGTAGGAAGAGGAGAGATGTCAGATGAAACTTCAAGTGTGGGTGCCATGAACTATTCAACTAAAATGCTCCATTTCTAAAAGCTCTGTTTCTAGTCATCTGTTTGACCCTCCTTGCACAATATGGAGAAAGCCATTCAGCATTGACATGAAGAAAATTTCTTTCACTTAGAGGGAGTAAATATCTAATTCTCTAAGTTGGAGTGCTGTGAAAGCTCAGTAATTTACGGTGTTCAACGTAAAAATAGATAAGTTTCTAGATAGAAATGATATCAAGGGACATGGGAGATAGCTCAGTAAAACAGAATTGAGACAGACGATCAGCCATGATCTCGAACAGCACAGCAGGCTTCAGAGGCTGAATAACCTAATGCTGCTTCTATGTTCCTGTGATACAGTCTGCAGTACACAATCAGTCAGCTGAAGCAGTTGGCTGCAAATTCTTTTGCAATCATCTTTTCAAGATTTGAAAGCTTCATACCCTGCTCCTCGGAGAAGAACAGGCACTTTATTCTGGGCCGACGCAACTCAGTTAGAAAATTAATGACCATTCCAACACTCCACCTTCTCTTTGTTTGCCCTTGGTTTGCACCAACCTTCTGCCTCTGTTCTTAACCTTCGCACAGTAGAATTCACAGTGAGAAGGCATGTGTAATACTAAAGGTTCCTTAACAATTCACAATTAGTGTATTAACTCAAAGCATGTCCACCTCATTTCAAGTCAAAAATTGAATACAAGTACGATGCTAATTCAGACTAAAATCAACCCAAGCTTTCAAAGTCTACCAAACCAAGCAAAGGCAAGTGGGCTTTGTAAAGATTCTGGTCTATTAATAATGGAAGATTATTCAGTTTTTAGTCAAATTTCTTCAGTCCTTATAGAATTGACCTGTTCCAATTTAAGACCTGCATACACAGAAACTGTGAAAAGCCAATTTCTTACTCTTCACTCCCCAGTGATGCTGCTTGGTCTATGCAAATAGCCAGACTGCAAGAAGTCTCTAAACAGCTGTTCAGGGGACAAAGATACACGAGCTTATAAGCCTGAAATCAAGAAAAGGCAACAGTAATTTTCCCCATAACGTGAAATAAAATTGTGGAAATGCACTTACTCCATCAAGGTAATTTGCAAGCTGAACCATCTGTTCTCTCACAGCAGTCTCATTCTTGGTCATATCATACTGGAACACATTAAAAAAAAGTAACAAAATTTAAAAGGAGCAGCTACACTTCTTCAAGTTTTTAAATTCCTCATTTCACTTTGGTTACAGAAAGCAGCTTTCATACTTACCAGGTCCTTATCGACAACCAAAAACAGCTCAACATATCGAGTCTGGGGCAATATAGCCCGTTTATTCTGTGAACAATACAAAGTAAAAAATCGTAAATTTTCTGTGACTATTGAAGATCTGTTTTTTTCCCCGGGTGTAAATACACAGTCTACATAAGAATAAACAGTCTAGATTCAGACCATTGGTTGCAATCATTACCCGTGCCGTTGTACTTCAATCACTTCAGCTTTAAGATCACTGAGTAGATCATTTTAGTGTCTGTCATTTTATTAGTTTTAAATATCAACTCTAGATACCCACCTGCTTTATTTTAGAATGAATCTGCTCATTCCTATGATAACAGAAGTGACATCAGAAAATCGTTAACACATTTGCATAAGACAAACAGTAATTTTGAAGACATCACATTTGTTCTGCAACAACTCCTGAAAGTTTTGCCACCATATTGTACCTGGTAAAATATGTTAGCTCATTGATCTCTGCCTTCACTTTTTGAGCAGTGCAGATGGCATGATTTGGGAACAGCAGATTGGAGGTTGATCTCCAGTTTTTCCACCTTTGCAATGGTAGCTCTTGGTTTGGCTGTGGTCAGAATCCTATTCTGTGTGAATTATACACGTGAATCTGGAGTGTCCCAGTTCATAATATGGCAACTGAGCTCCAGCAACTGCTCTAATCTCCAGACTATACAGGTCAGGTTCAACAGTGCAGCTTTCAAGCGATCCCACAAACCTTTTAGTTGGATATACAGACCACTCGAAACATGCTGAAAGGTACAATTAAATTTATGACAAAAACAAAACCTCCTACAGTGCCAACTATGTATTTGAAATATTTTGGTTTTTTGAGCATGAATGGCTGGACCTTTTCCTGCAATGTGGATGGAATATGATGAGAGACGTTATGAGCTTGATTCTTTGAATTTTTGTGCTATGTGGGGAAGGAGTGCTGGTTTGGAAAGTCTTAAGTCTACAAACCTTGTGTTTTTTAGCCATTTACACAAACAGGTGGAAAAAGTTTCAATTTATGCTTATTCAAAGTGCTGCCCATCCCACCACTGGTATCACCTGTGGCTAAGGTTTCAAACTGAGCGTGGAGTCAGCAAATCATTTGGAGATAACAAGGTGCAGAGCTGGATGAACACAACAGGCCAAGCAGCATCAGAGGAGCAAGAAAGCTGACGTTTCGGTCCTAGACCCTTCATCAGAAATGGGGGAGGGGAAGGGCGTTCTGAAATAAATAGGGAGAGAGGGGGAGGCTGATAGAAGATGGATAGAGGAGAAGATAGGTGGAGAGGAAACAGACAGGTCAAAGAGGCGGGAATGGAGCCAGTAGAGGTGAGTGTAGGTGGGGAGTTAGGGAGGAGATAGGTCAGTCCAGGGAGGACGGACAGGTCAAGGAGGCGGGATGAGGTTAGTAGGTAGGAGATGGGGGTGGGGCTTGAGGTGGGAGGAGGGGATAGGTATGCGGAACACCTACGTTTGGTTCGCGCTAAACAACTGCATCTCCCAGTCACAAACCATTTCAACTCCTCCTCCCATTCCTCAGATGACATGTCCATCCTGGGCCTCCTGCAGTGCCACAACGATGCTACCCGAAGGTTGCAGGAACAGCAACTCATATTCCGCTTGGGAACCCTGCAGCCTAATGGTATCAATGTGGACTTCACAAGCTTCAAAATCTCCCCTCCCCCCACCGCATCCCAAAACCAGCCCAGCTCGTCCCTGCCTCCCTAACCTGTCCTTCCTCCCACCTATCCCCTCCTCCCACCTCAAGCCTCACCCCCATCTCCTACCTACTAACCTCATCCCGCCCCCTTGATCTGCCCGTCCTCCCTGGACCGACCTGACTCCTCCCTACCTCCCCACCTACACTCATCTTTACTGGCTCCATCCCCGCCTCTTTGACCTGTCTGCCTCCTCTCCACCTATCCTCTCCTCTATCCATCTTCTATTCGCCGCCCCCTCTCTCCCTATTTATTTCAGAACCCCCTTCCCCTCCCCCATTTCTGAAGAAGGGTCCAGGCCCGAAACGTCAGCTTTCCTGCTCCTCTGATGCTGCTTGGCCTGCTGTGTTCATCCAGCTCTACACCTTGTTATCTCAGATTCTCCAACATCTGCAGTTCCTGCTATCTCTGAAATCATTTGGAGACTTCAGCACAAAAGGGAGGCAATGGCTTAGGGGTAATATTGCAAGACAATTAATCCAGGAATTTGGCTAACATTCTGGGGACCCGTGTCTGAATCGATGATGGCACTGAATTTCAATAAAAATATCTGTAATTAGGAATCTATTGACGATCAGGAAACCATTGTTGATTGTCAGAAAAACCCATCTGGCTCAGCAATGTCCTTCAGGATCTGCTATCTTCATCTGGTCTGGTCTACATGTGAGTCCAGACCTACAACAATGTGGCTGACTCTCAACTTCCTTCTGAAATGGCCTAGCGAGCCACTCGGCTGTATCAATTGCTCCGAAGTCTCAACAAAGAAATGAAACTGAATGGACCACCTGGCATCAGCCCAGGCACCAAAAGAGACAACAGAAATGGCCCTGTCAACTTTGCAAGGTCCTCATTACTAATATCTGGGGGCTCATGCCAAAATTGTGACAGCTGTCTCATGGACTAGTCAAGCAACAACCCAACAGTAACACTCAAGGCATCAAAGAACAAAGAACAGAGAACAAAGAAAATTACAGCACAGGAACAGGCCCTTCGGCCCTCCAAGCCTGCATCGATCCAGATCCTCTTTCTAAACCTGTCGCCTATTTCCCTAGGATCTGTATCCCTCTGCTCCCTGCCCATTCATGTATCTGTCTAGATACATCTTAAATGACGCTATCGTGCCCGCCTCTACCACCTCCGCTGGCAACGCATTGCAGGCACTCACCACCCTCTGCGTAACGAACTTTCCACGCATATCTCCCTTAAACTTTTCCCCTCTCACCTTGAAATTGTGACCCCTAGTAATTGAGTCCCCCACTCTGGGAAAAAGCTTCTTGCTATCCACCCTGTCTATACCTCTCATGATTTTGTAGACCTCAATCAGGTTCCCCCTCAACCTCCGTCTTTCTACTGTAAATAATCCTAATCTACTCAACCTCTCTTCATAGCTAGCGCCCTCCATACCAGGCAACATCCTGGTGAACCTCCTCTGCACCCTCTCCAAAGCATCCACATCCTTTTGGTAATGTGGCGACCAGAACTGTACGCAGTATTCCAAATGTGGTCGAACAAAAGTCCTATACAACTGTAACATGACCTACCAACTCTTGTACTCAATATCCCGTCCGATGAGTGAAAGCATGCTGTATGCCTTCTTGACCACTCTATCGACCTGCGTTGCCACCTTCAAGGTACAATGGACCTCAACACCCAGATCTCTCTGTGTATCAATTTTCCCCAGGGCTTTTCCATTTACCGTACAGTTCGCTCTTGAATTGGATCGTCCAAAATGAATCACCTCGCATTTGCCTGGATTGAACTCCATCTGCCATTTCTCCGCCCAACTCTCCAATCTATCTAAATTCTGCTGCATTCTCCGACAGTCCCCTTTACTATCTGCTACTCCACCAATCTTAGTGTTGTCTGCAAACTTGCTAATCAGACAATCTATACCTTCCTCCAGATCATTTATGTATATCACAAACAACAGTGGTCCCAACACAGATCCCTGTGGAACACCACTGGTCACAGTTCTCCATTTTGAGAAACTCCCTTCCACTACAACCCTCTGTCTCCTGTTGCCCAGCCAGTTCTCTATCCATCTAGCTAGTACACCTTGGACCCCATGTGACTTCACTTTCTCCATCAGCCTACCACGGGGAACCTTATCAAATGCCTTACTGAAGTCCATGTATATGACATCCACAGCCCTTCCCTCATCGATCAACTTTGTCACTTCCTCAAAGAATTCTATCAAGTTGGTAAGACATGACCTTCCCTGCACAAAACCATGCTGCCTATCACTAATAAGGCCATTTTTTTCAAAATGTAAATAGATCCTATCCCTCAGTATCTTCTCCAGAAGCTTCCCCACCACTGATGTCAGGCTCACCAGTCTATAATTACCTGGATTATCCTTGCTACCCTTCTTAAACAAGGGGACAACATTAGCAATTCTCCAGTCCTCCAGCACCTCACCCATGCTCAAGGATGCTGCAAAGATATCTGTTAAGGCCCCAGCTATTTCCTCTCTCGCTTCCCTCAGTAACCTGGGATAGACCCCATCCGGACCTGGAGACTTGTTCACCCTAATGCCTTTTAGAATACCCAACACTTCCCCCCCTCCTTATGCCGACTTGACCTGGAGTAATCAAACATCTATTCCTAACCTCAACATGTCCCTCTCCTCAGTGAATACCAACACAAAGTACTCATTAAGAATCTCACTCATTTTCTCTGACTCCTCGCATAAACTTCCCTCCTTTGTCCTTGAGTGGACCAACCCTTTCTCTAGTTACCCTCTTGCTCCTTATGTATGCATAAAAGGCTTTGGGATGTTCCTTAACCCTGTTTGCTAAAGATATTTCACGACCCCTTTTAGCCCTCTTAATTCCTCGTTTCAGATTGGTCCTACTTTCCCGATATTCTTCCAAAGCTTTGTTTGTTTTCAGTCACCTAGACCTTATGTATGCTTCCTTTTTCCTCTTTGCTCATCTCACAATTTCACCTGTCATCCATGGTTCCCTAATCTTGCCCTTTCTATCCCTCATTTTCACAGGGACACGTCTGTCCTGCACTCTAACCAACCTCTCTTTAAAAGCCTCCCACATATCAAACACACTCAAACAGCTGCTCCCAATCCACATTCCCCAGCGCCTGCCAAATTTTGCTATAGTTGGCCGTCCCCCAATTCAGCACTCTTCCTTTCGGACCACTCTCATCTTTGTCCATCAGTATTCTAAAACTTACGGAATTGTGATCACTATTCCCAAAGTAATCCCCTACTGAAACTTCAACCACCTGGCCAGGCTCATTCCCCAACACCAGGTCCAGTATGGCCCTTTCCCGAGTTGGACTATTTACATACTGCTCCAGAAAACCCTCCTGGATGCTCCTTACAAATTCTGCTCCATCTAAACCCTAACATAAGTGAATCCCAGTCAATGTTGGGAAAATTAAAATCTCCCATCACCACCACCCTGTTGCTCCTACATCTTTCCATAATCTGTCTACATATTTGTACTTCTACCTCACGCTCGCTGTTGGGAGGCCTGTAGTACAGTCCCAACATTGTTACCGCACCCTTCCTATTTCTGAGCTCTGCCCGTATTGCCTCACTGCTCGAATCCTCCACAGTGCCCTCCTTCAGCACAGCTGTAATATCCTCTTTGACCAGTAATGCAACTCCTCCACCCCTTTTACCTCCCTCTCTATCCCGCCTGAAGCATCTATATCCTGGGATATTTAGTTGCCAATCTTGCCCTTCCCTCAACTGACAATGTCCCAGGCACCAGCATCACCATTTCTGGATGTAGAATCTTAGGATTCCTACTGTGAGGAAGCAGGCCTTTTTTTTGCTTTATTCATTCATGGGATGCGGGCATCGCTGGCTAGGCAGCATTTATTGCCCATCCCTAACTGCTCAAATTGCTGCAGGTCTGGAGTCACATGTAGACCAGACCAGGTAAGGATGGTAGTTTCCTTCCCTAAAGGGCATCTGGCCCACGGAGTCCACATCGACCCTCCGAAGAGCATTCACCCAAAATTTTGTTGAAAGTTTTACTACAAGTAATAACTATTAGCGTAATAAAAACACACTGAAAACCTCTTCAACCTCTGAGATTTGTCGCAACCTGTTCAATTCATACGTAGGATGTTTAATGCTGAAGTTTGTCTTTAAAAAACATATTAATTGAGCAGATTGTTACAAATCTGAGGTTGAAGAGCTGGATACAGTAACATAAGCTGCAGAACTGGGGCCAACTCGGGAAAGCAGTGAAATTTGCTGTACTTAAGTACATTTAAAATAAGGCGAAGTAGATTTTCTTATTTAATTGTGTTCCTGTACGAACTATTCAACTCTCACTGAGGTTTTCAGTGTGCTTTTATTACACTAAGTTATTACTTATCGTAAAACTTGCAGCAGAATTTTGTGCAAAACTTAGGATTCATATGAGAACTGTGCTGGGAGTTGTAATGCTAACTCTATGCATGGTACCATGTGAGCATCTCCAAACACATCACAAATATGGCTTGACTTCAAAACGCAGAACATATTTTAGATATATGATAACTGTTTCCCTGAAAGGTCTGTTTCTACATTTTAGGTTATGCCCTTAATCCCCTTAACATTCTCAATCAAATTGCACCTCAACTTGTTAAATCTGGGGAATAAAGCCCAGTTTTGTTTTGTCGGGTATCTTATAATTTAACACTTGAAGTTCAGTGACGTTTGGCATTGAACATAAAATTTGAATTACTCATCAAGGTTCATTAAGATGGCCATTTTATGCATAAATATACAGATCATGACCGGATTCAAGCATTTTCAAGTGATTTGGGTGTTGCAAACATGAAACCATTCCATACCTCATTTTATGCAGTTATGAAGAACAGCACCCAGTAAAGTGAAACAATTATAAATAACGTCAGGAGCCTCTCATCTCTATTATTTATCATCCTTCATTCCAGCCAGTTTCCACTTTCCCTCAAATTACCTGAGAGCTTTTGAAGTTAAATCAGAAGGAGACTTGATAGAGAATGGAGAAGAGAAATTGGAAAGGCAGGACGGTATACCTCATCATCATCATAGATGCAATTACTGCAAGGGTGCGGGGGATAAACCAGCCACTGAGTGATCCTACATCCCTCCCCACCTCACTCACTATCCCACCTGTAATTCAAACTTGTGGAATTGTTTGTTTATGTGCCCTCCAACTCTTTTTGGCTGCACAGTTGCTCATATTTTCACAAGTGACCATGTTTTTCCATATTGGGAATGCACTGAGTGGCCAACTGCAGGCGCAAACTAGGATCCAAGCAAGATATAGCACCAAAATCATGACAATGACTCCAGTATGGTTTTCTTTTACTGCTCAATCTCAACTTCATCACAGTGCATAATGAAAAATGCAGTGACTCCAAACCATGGTTGACTCTGATGACCCTCTGGCTCAACAACCACTCAGTTCAAGGGCAGTTAAGAATGGACAATAAATGCTGGCCTAGCCATCAATGCCCACATCCCATGAAAAAAATGAAAAAAAATTTGTCATAAACATTCATCTGGTTAATGAATGGCAAAGGATATCTGCCATCGTTACCCAGTCTGGCTTTCTTGTGAAAACCAAAAGAACTGTGGATGCTGGGTTCTGAGGAAGAGTCATTCAACCCAAAACACAGATTTCTCTCCACAGATGCTGCCAGACCTGCTGAAGTATTCCAGCAATTTCTGTTTTTGTTTCTGAAATTCTTTTGGATCGTGGTACAAAGAAATCTGATTGACTTCTAACCGATAAAGACCACAAGGTAAAGGTTGGTTAGACAATGTCCAAGCACATATATTTTCTTGTCAGTGGTTTATTTAGACACACATCACAAAACTCCAATAACCAAGAGATCAGCTACTTGGCAACTAGTAACCTGACATAATATACCAGAAACAGTTGCTTTCCTCAACTCAGTAACAAAACTTGTGCCTATAAATATACACATAAAAATAGAAAGAATGAATGCAAAATATGTACACATATATCCATCCAGTTCATGCCCAATTATCCCTAAGTTAACATGCAACTGTCACCTGGCTCTCTCGTTCCAATTTGTCTGAGGCATCTCTGGCAGTCAGAACTGGGTGATAACATTCATAGCTTGTGAAAATGACCAAGTTACTGAATTGTTAAGACGACAATTCACCATCCCCTCTCTTCAGCAATTACCCAAGTGCAAGAAATGCTGATCTTGCCAGCAATGCCCCCATCTACGTAATGAATGGATATAAAACTCATATGTGCATTCACATACATTTTGCGATTGAACAAAATACTTTAATCAACCTGCTCAGACATATTCTGACACACCTTACAGCCTGCTGAGACTTGAACATGGGCCTCCTGGTCCAGAGGTCGAAATGTTATCACTCAGCTACAGACTCGGGAATTAAGGGATGTGCAAATGATTGGCAACAATTGAATGCCAAAGGCCTGGACTTACGCGCAGGAAGCCTGTCATACTGTGACCATCATGGAAATGTTGTTCTGCATGCTCCTGATCAACTGGCTGCACAGTGCTGGCCAAATCTGACACTCCACAGACTAAATGTTCTTCAAGCAGATCCTCCATACGATAGACAACATGTTGGAAAGTACTGGAGGACTCAAGTGGTTCAATTGCATAATGAGTATCACCTGTCTGCAGTAATCCTCTGTGGAGAAAAGATGACAAGTATATTTTGCTTACGTCAATCACTTTTCAAAACATTTGATGTGCTTGTTCAATTTTTTTTTGAATTTGCATTGATAGAAGTAATCTGAAAGTAGTCAGGTTCCTACAAATTGCAGAATACATTATCATTAACTGTATAAAAATCGAATGCATCATAAGCATTTTAGTCAAGAGAGGGCATGAAGAATGCAGGACAGGACAGGAATAATGCCTCCTACGTTTGTTATATTTCTGACTCACCTGTTGCTGCAGAGAAGAAGCCAAGCAGCTTTCAGACTTTTACAAGCACATTTAGGCATTAGTCTTGGTTCAGTTAGTTGTATTCCTGTCACTGACTCACGAGAGTACAGATTCAAGTCCCATTATAGAGGTGTGAGTCAGAATCCAGTTAACACTATTACAGTACTGAGGGAATGTTATACTGTTGGAGGTGCCATTTTTTGATGAGACTTCAAAGTGGGATTGTCTTTGCTTTCTAGGGTGGACTTAAATAATCCCATTTGAAGGGCAGGAGGGGATTCTACGGCCACTGTCTATGCCTGATGAAAAGCAAAAACATGTTATTTGATCATTATCAATTTGCTGTTCAGACGAAGACTGTGCAAACTGGGTCCTGAAGCACACATTACAACAGCAACCACACTTCAAAACATACTTCATGAGAAGCAAAGTGCTTTGTCTTATCCTGAGGGCATGAAAGGTGCAATATAAATGGAAGCATTTCTTTGCTTTCTTTGACTCTGCAACCAGAAAGGCATGTAAGAAGGAGACTAACAACCTAACATAATTTATAGCAAATAATTTCTTTCCTCAACTCAGCTACAGTACAATAGTTAAGAAGTCAACAATACAAACTGAGTTCCTTAGTCTTTTTCATTTGAATCTGCAAATGGATACATAATTTCACAGAAAAATATATTTTCTCTATTTATACAAGCTGTACTTATTTTAATATTTTACGTTTACGACGTACTTATCAAAGCCCTGGTGAAATCTGAAGTGATTTGAAATAATCAATGCAACAAAAGGTGACTTTTTGGGGAGATTTTAAGGGTGCTATACATCTCAACATCATTGCAATAAGTATAATTACAATAATTGGACAGAAATTACACAATTGGACTTCAATTATATTTCCCAAGATTTGGGGAAGGGTCCATTAGATTGGAAGAAAGCAAATGTAACTCCTTTACTAATTTAACAAGAGAGGGAGAGAGGAAGCAGGAAACTTAGAATAGTTAGCTTAACATGTATCAGAGGCAAAATGTTAGGACTGATAATTGAAGTTGTGATAGGAGGACATTTCAATAAGTTCAAGACAATCAGGGACAAGCTAGGTTTTATCAATGGAATTTAGAAGGTTAAAGGTAACCCAATTGGGAGGGAGCTCCTCAAGCTCTTCAACCTCTTGAAGCAGCCTGATAGGGTCAGTGTGGATAGGAGAACCCAGAAATAGGCGTCACCGTTTACAAATAAGAGGTAAAGATTTAAGACAAAAATGAGCACAAATTGTTTCTCAAAGAACATCATGAGTTGTTGGAAATCTACTTGTCAAAATGTTAACAGTTTTTGAATATTTTTACAGAAGCAGTGGTTAGATTCTTACAAAGTAAGAGAGGGGTTAAGTGTCATCAGGAGTAAGTGGGAAGGTGAGTTGAGGTGAAAAACAGATCAGCCATGATCTGATTAAATGGCTGAGAATGTTGGTGGGGTGGAGCTAACGGTCAATTCCTGTACCAAACTCTTATGTTCGTCATATTCATCATAAGTATATACGTCAAATCCCATTTTTTACAGCTACACTTGAAGAGCTCTTACTGTTTACAATAAGGAAAAAATAACAAACAGGAATTCCATTTGGTAGTTAGCAGTAAACACAAGCTAAACTTGGGGCATTTCAGAATTAATCTCATACAACCACATATCAAAAAAGGATAGAAATTGCTGTAGGCTGTAACTAGCAAATTGAGACTTTACCAAAGCAAAATATTACAAACGGTGAAGGTTTTAAAATTTTTAAAAAATGATAAAAGATGCCCAATAAATCAGACAATCTGATAAAAACAATGATATTTTGATTACTGACACATCATCAAAATTGCAAAGAAATGTTGCTCCAGGTTTAAATCAAGTGCAAAGAAAAGGCCAGTCTGTGATAGAGTTAATGGCAGGAGAGAGATTAAGTGGCCAAAGCAATGAGGATAAAGGCAAAAGGAAATGGCAATGTCATGAGTAAACAAAAGATAGACGCAGACAATTTGCAAATAGGAATCACATAAATTTCATCAACAGCTATAATTCAAAAACAAAAAAAAATCAGGGCAGAGCATTATGGTCTGAAAATGTTGAATATAGGGGCAGCACGGTGGCTCAGTGGTTAGCACTGCTGCCTCACAGGGCCAGGGGCCCGGGTTCGATTCCGCCCTCAGGTGACTGTCTGCATGGAGCTTGCACATTCTCCTGTGTCTGTGTGGGTTTCCTCCGGGTGCTCCGGTTTCCTCCCACAGTCCAAAAATGTGCATGCTAGGTGGATTGGTCATACTAAATTGCCCATAGTGTTCAGGAATGTGTAGATTAGGTGGATGGGTCTGGGTTCCCTTCACTGCGGGTCAGTGTGGACTTGTTGGGCCGAAGGGCCTGTTTCCACGCTGTATGGATTCTATGATTCTATTCTATGGTGTTGAGTCTGGAAGTCTGTATTGTGCCTAATTCAAAGATGAGGAGCTGTTCCCCAAGCTGACAGAGAGCTTTATTGGAATAGAGCAGGTGAATAAAGCAATAAAGTCAGAATGAGATTGGACAGAGAATTATAGTGATAGCAAACCAGAAACTTGGAGTCAGCCCTTGTTTGAAGTGAGATTTTATGCTTGTGCTCATTTTGCTTCCAGCGAAAAGAAACAAATTGGTAACCCTTTTGAATGAAACTAAACCACCACAGTGCTTTTAAAGTTAATCCTTGTCATACATGTTTGAGAGATTTGTGCGTCAGCTGTGACAAAAATGAAGCAAAGATTGGCTTAGAGCAAACATAATATTTTCATGCATCTTGCAACCAATTTCAATTGTGCTGCATACAAGAACTCTGGTATGTTTAAAACCATATCTTGTACAAGATTTTCTGAACTTAAATGGTAATAAATCTGACAAACATTCATCATGCAGTGCACTCCAAGACCTTAAATCCAATTTTGTTTCATTTTCTGATCAACCTGTCCAGAGATAGGAACACTGCCACTAACCACAACTGCCCTCCCAATGACACAAAGGAAGACAATTAATACATTGTAGGAGGTAGATTATTATCAAGTTAAGAAACACAACTTCCACAGCATCATTGACCTTCCACCCTCCTGAGGTGTCACATGCGGTCACTGCTGTTTTGTGGATTAATGCAAGAATAGATGTAATATTTACCTGAGCCCATTGCAGGTGCTAAGAGCAACCATGGAATTTTCCATTCCTTCCACATATCCCTGGAAGTGACAATGATCCTTCAGAAATAAACAGTAAGGAAATGGTTAAACACATCGCCCAGAATCTGCAGCATTGCTTTTCACATAACGCTTGCCAAGGCTCTTTCAACAGCGTCTTTAAACCCGTGACCGCTAACACTTTGCAGAATGTGGCAGGCACATAGGGACACCACCACTGACCCATTCCCTTCTAAGACACATACTACATACAGAGCAACAGTTCAAGACCGCAGTTGACCACCATTTTCTTTTAGGCAGTCAGCGAAGGCAATTATTGGTCCTGCCAGAGATGCCCACATCCAATTAATGAATTACAAAACACTTTGACAGGGTGATTTTAACTCTTCCTAACCAATGACAGCAGAGCAAGGAAAGCAATGAAAACATACAAATTCCACCACTGTCAATCTGCTGTTTTAACACAGCTGCTTTCTGTAGTATTAATAAATACAAATTGAAGATCCATGAAAACATGCACATTTAGCTGGATCCCTGTATTTCTGATAGATAATCACAAATTCATCTTGCTACATCAGCAGAACGAAATCACTTTTGTCAGATGAAACAATGAAGCAAAATTATTTCCATCTTTCAGTCATCCCAGAACTGGTCGAGAAAGAGCTCAAACCAAAATTCAGTTTTAAACAACAGCATTACTTAGAAACGAACATTCTTATCATACCGGAGAGCCAATAAGTTGGATCAGTATGTGTTGCCATGACCTGACATTGTCAGTGCACTATGATGGCCTAATGTTACAGAAATCATCATAAAATGTATAAATGTATAAAAATGGGATTTTTTAGTACCAAACACTAATTTTCCTATCTGATTGCTACCCAGGACAAAAATAACACCAGGTTTCGCCAGTAACAGGGAAAAAGAAAATAAATTACACAATTAAGTTCAACAAGAACAAGGATTTTGGATTTATGCAACTTAAATTACGCACACTGAATCATGATTAAAACAGACAAAAGACAAATGATTTAACACATAAATGATTGGTGGACAGAGCAAACAGCATTCTGAAAATCAAAATTACAGAGCACAAGGTGGAAATTCCTTTTTCTGTTACAATGATTTTGATTGTTGCAATGGTGAAACTGCATTTTCTGTAAGATGAGACTCTGCCCTTAATTTCGTGATTGATTTGCTGAACCTAGGTCTTTCCTAGTTTGCTTTTTTTAAAGCTTTCCAGGGTTTCCTGACTTCACCTTCACATGGTGAGAGCGAGATGCTGTCTGACTGCAGGCTCTGGATGCTTTTACCTTTTTCTGCTCTGAGCACTTCAATATTTTCTTAAAAACACTTTGCAGCTCAACCGATCAGAGGAATGCTGTTGGGAAGAATGTCCTAAACTTGAAAGCTTGTTGGTACACTTCAGTCTCAATTTATCCCTCCTGGTTGTTTCCATAAAGCAAAAAAGTGTATTGAACAACTCAATGGTACGCAACACTTGTTTTTCACGTTGAAAATCTATCTGGGTTTTCAATTATATCAGTATAACTTAAAATTCAATTTATAGCTCCAAAAAAGAAAAATGAAAACTATTTGGTCTCTTATCACGTCATTCACAGCTTCTGTCATATTCTGAGGAAGGGTCACCGGACCCAAAACGTTAACTCTGTTTTCTCCTCCACAGATGCTGCCAGACCTGCTGAGCTTTTCCAGCAACTTTGTTTTTGTTCGTCTGGAAAGGGGACAAGAAATCTCAAACAAGGGTCAGTGATGGAGTATATCATTGCTGTGGCATCAATTTGAGAATGGATCATGAGAAGATGACTGGGCAAAATATACAGGACCCAGTTATCCTGAGATCAATGAGCTACTTCCTGTGAGCTACTGCTCACAGCTGGTGGCTTGATACTGTGCCTATAAATGTGCCCCCCTTTCCAGGAAAATAGTATTTATTGATGTACTTCAGAATGATGGAGTGGTGATCAAAATTCTCTGGTGATCCTAACTTGGCTTTGGGGATTGAAAAAATTTGCAGAAGGAAATTTTAACAATGCCTCCTCCAAAACCAGAGGGTGAGAGAATTATCAGTAAATTGTCAAAATCTTAAACATCTGCTAAAATGGTTTTGATCCAATCAGTTTCCAATTTTAACAGAAACGATCAGTTGGAGAAGTGAGGGTGGGAGGTTGCTCAATTAAATAATTTCATGAGACTACATGCTACTTTCAAATTAATCTTGGTCCATCAGATTTATTGATCTGGCAAATGCAGTTGCTGAAGAGTGGCAAGATTTGCAGTGGGAAGGGCGTTGGTGCCTTGGAGGCCAAGAGGAGGAGGTATGTTTCCTCTCAGCTCCCCTCCAAGCTAAACTATTTGCCTCTCCACGGTTAGACAACTGACAATATCATCATTTTATCATTCACTACTTGGTCCCCAAAATCACAATCTTGAATCAAAGGCTTCTGCTGCAACAGTCCCCAACCAAAGGAATAAATCTGTCAATCAGTTACGCTAGCAACGAGACAGGAATCACGTTTCACAAGAACACACACTGGACAGTCTAAAATCTACATGAACCTGACCTAGTCCTCACCATCCTACAAACTCATTCCATCAGGAAATCCCAGCTGTTGACTCTCACTGCCATAGTGTAGCTAAGCTATTTTTCTCCAAATGAGGCATAAAAATAAAATCCAATCCAAAAACTCAATTTCAGTCAGCACTTCATGTTGTTTCAATGATTCAGTCTGTAAGTACATCACATGATACAAAAAAATGACAAATAAAGTCCAAACAATTAAACTGTTGGTGTGAGTGACAGATGTGTTATGGTCCCAGCTGTTATTATTACTGGACAAGTCAGTTCACAGATTTATATCTAGCTTGACAGATCATGGATTTTCTTTGGTTTTAATAAGGCATTCTTTCACCGATACACAAACACACCAATGGTGCAGATTCAGTTTTATCAATGAATCAGATATTTATTATGCAAAAGAAATGAAAATAAAATGGAATAAACCAAACTATTTACATATATGTTTATGTATGTAAACATATGTTTAAAAATTTAGAAACATATGTTAAGATGCGATCCCACCAAGCCCAACAGCATCTCATTCATAGCACTCAAACACCAAAAAGAATTCCCTCTGGAACCCAGGTAGGGTTTGATTTGGCTGTGGTTTCAATTCTCAGTTGTCATAATCTGATAGACTCATCCTTGATTCATCATTTAACTTTGCTCCGATTTTCTTAGCTTCAAAAACCTCGTCAGGATTTTAACCAAATACTTATGGTGCGGAACTTTTTAACTAAACTCATTACATTGAGGTAATCTCTTTCTGAACAGTCTTAAAATTACCTTCCTTTCTCATAAACAACTGATTAACACATCCATCTTCAACCAAGACTTCTGCAAACTACCAAACTGAAACAAACTTTTTGTTTTCCCCCCAAGGTATAGACGTTTCCTCCAAGCCCAAAAAAGAAACCCCAGAATCTGCTGTGTGAAAATCTAATGCAGTACACTGTTTAGTTTCTTTGCTCATAAACTCCCCCAATGGAAACAAAACCCAGGTACTCACCAGGAAGTCTCCCTGACCTTTAGTGTTTTAAAAAATATTACCATGGCTATAAAAATACCTACAAATTAATCTTTAAGACACACAGAATACCTAAACATGAATCAGTCAAGACTTCAAAATCCAAAATATATAATATTAAAATATACTTAAATCACATCCCTTACATACAGAGGACAATGAGAAGGGGGATCAGGCGTACTTCAGATACCCCCTGTTTCCTGTTTTATCGGAAGAATAAGCTGTGAATAATCACTATCTTAACCATAAAGACAGGCCACTAAAGAAACGTACAAGATGCTAAGAGTTTTGATCTACACTCTGACACAAGTCAATGCCTTCTGAAAAATGAGACAAAGTCAGCAAGGAGAGGCACCATGTAATTCAAGATTGATGGGCCGTAACAGGAAAAAAGACAGTTGTTGCCAAATTGTTGAATACCTGAACATCTGGCTGAGTTATGATCAAGCTCCCATTGTTGCTGTAGGTGAACATCTTGAAGTCCTTCGGTACAATGTCTCTGAAGTAAAAGAGCATCAGCAGTCAGTGTTAATACTTGGACCACATTTTAACAAACCCATGATATTAGAAACGTGCAAAAGTAGATATGCAATGACCATAGTTTACGTGTGATACATTTATTGGTACCCCAGGCAATTAATTTGTAATCTGTTATACTTTTGCTTTATGAAATGTAATTAAAGTTTCAAAATGTTGCATGAAATATTTTGGAAAAAATTGGCAAATTCTTCATTTGAGAGTAACACAAAAGCAACATGTTGCTGACTGAACCAAGATATTGAGGGCTAAAGCAGAATTGCAGAGTCATAGAGATGTACACCAAGGATGTACCCTTCGGTCTAATGCATCCATGTTGACCAGGTATCTGAAATTAATCTAGTCCTTTTCTACAGTATTTGGCCCATATCCCTTTAAACCCTTCTTCTTCATGTACCTATCCAGATGCCCTTTAAATATTCTAATTGTACCTCCCTCCATCACTTCCTCTGGCAGCTCATTCCAAACACACTTCACCCTCTGCATGAAAATATTACCCCTTAGGTGCCTTTTAAATCTTTCCCCTCTCACCTTAAACCTATGCCCTCTAGTTTTGGACTCCATTACCCTAGGGAGAAGACACTGGCTATTCATCCTATCCGTGCTCCTCATGATTTTATAAACCTGTATAATGTCACCCAAGCATCTTTAACTTGCCTTGTCCGGTTGCAAGCACAGGCAACATCTGTTTTATCAGCCCTGCTGGGAGCATAGCAGTTCTTAAGCAACATTCCCAGTTTGTGGACTGGCAATTATGTCAGTGGCAATGGCTGAATTTCTCTGATGATGCTTTAAAGCGAATATCATGCAGCCAGCAGTGCTGAGCCTCATTTATACAACAGTTTCTGTCATCACATCACTGCCCCTCGATTCTGTTGGTCCTTGGAGCCTGGGTTTCTCGCAGCTTGTAAACACAACAAAAGCTTTGATACAGGAGGAAAGGATAAACACGATGTCACAGTCACTTCTTCATGTAAGCAGGTGCACACTTAGTCACTTCGGTGTTACTTTTTGCACTCTTGAATGAAACAGGATCCTTGCTCTCTGTGTGGGTGTTTTCAAGAAAGCATAGGTGATCTCTCAGATAGAGATGAATGTGAGTGGGCTCTGCAGTAATAATCAAACTACACGAGACAACATGAACTACTGGGTGCTGGTAGATGTTTGGCTCCAATGTTAAACGGCCATGTCAGAAAGTGAGACTTGTCAGTCTGTGTGAAAGAGACTGTCTCCTAATTGTTGAATGCAACACCCCAGTCTGGCCAATAGCTTCCTGGAATGCTTAGCGTGATATGGACCAGACCAAGCCCCCTCAAAAATATTTTAAGAAGGTAGCCTAGGCCCTAACTTTTTCTTATTTTGTTGGCAAATGTAAAGTATCTCAGATGCAATGCGATTGGTCAGACTACACGATGTTAAGCAAAACACAATTTATTTAAACACTGTGGTTAAAATACAACAAAGAAATAGGAATTTAGAATAAAATTAACTCTACTGGAAAAATTAACAGAATAATAGCAACAGTAACCATTCCTAATTAAACATTCGAATGTAGTAACATCCCATACACACACCCCTTGGCAAAATAAAAGGAAAATTCAGACACTGATTCTCACTTGCAGTTCTCCAATTCCGGAGGAAAGCATCAAGAGAAAATTCAGAGAGAGTAGCAGCCATGAGGCATTCACTGAAGCTTCCAATTCTTTTGAGACTTCAATAGCTTCTGCTTAAAGCTAAACCTAAAAACTAAAAAAAAACCGAGGAAGCATAGTCTATGAGAAGAAGTGTCCTGATCCAAAACGTCAACTTTCCTGTTCCTCTGATGCTGCCTGGCCTGCTGAGTTCCTCCAGCCCCACAATTTATTATCTGAAAAGCATCACAAGTTGTTTACTTTCTTAGAGACAGCTCAACACTTCTGCTTTATAACTTCTCTTCGAAAAAACCCAGGACAAAATAAACCCTTGAAAGCCACAGCATTGTCACAGCCACATCAATGCAAAAGATCTTTACAAAACAGTGAAAAGGAAGGTGAGGCTTGCATTTATTTGACATTTCTCAAACTTCTCAAAGTGTTTTAGAGCCACGAAATTCTGTTTTGAAGTCGGCCCCGCAGTTACGTCAGAAATGCATCAGCCAATTTGTACTCCCACTGAACAGCAAAGCAATTACCACTAAAATCATTTATTTTCACTAACAAGGCAGTAATTGGCTGAGTTGGATTTGTCCTATTTTTTGTGTATCTGACAGATCTGGGCAATTTTTCCATATTCTCGGCAAGATGCCGGCATTGTAGCTGCACTGGAACAGATTGGCTAGGGGAGCGGCAAGCTCTGGAGCACAAGTCTTCAGTACTATTGCCAGGAGGTTGTCAGGACCCATAGCCTTTGCAGTATCCAGTGCCTCCAACCATTTCTTGATATCATGTGGAGTGAATCGAGTTGGCTGAAGTCTGGTATCTGTGACGCTGGGGACCGCTGGAGGAGGCCAAGATGGATCATCCACTCTGTACCTCTGGGTAAAGATTGCTGCGAATGCTTCAGCCTTATCTTGTGTTGGGCTCCTCCATCAATTGAGAGTTCTGTTCAACTTGGCTCAAACTCTAGCCTGATACTGAACAGAGGAAGTGTTGCATTGTTAAAAGCACTACTTTCTGGTCCCATGTCAAACCCAAGTCTAGTTTGCCTGCTCAAATGGACAGAAAAAAATCCATAAGTGTCACCAGAAGAAAAACAAGGGAACTCTCCCCACTTCCTAGTCATCATTTTTCTCTCCTACCAAAAGAACCACAACTGATTACCAAGAGAATGTATTGGGCTCTCCTGATGTTGTGATTGGCACCAAAGTGCCTTTATTGGTCTTTTGTTTCAACTAGTTTTCACCAGTGCAGCTTCAACTGACAATGCACTCTGAGGGCAGCAGAAGAGCACAATGGGAATCCAGAGAATTTTCTCGTGTGCTCTGGGTCATAACTAATGACGAAATGTTAATCTCGCTTGGTGAGCCAGAGTATGTTTCTGGCCACCGATATTAATTGCAGAGTTTGCACTCTACAGACCTGAACCTCAGGTGAAAACCTGAATTGCACCGGTGTTGTTTAAAAAAAGTTTAACCAAGCACAGTCTGGACCAGATTGCAGGATATAAGACACCGTCTATTTGTAAACTTCTTTTGAGAAGCACACTTCTATTTGCACTGGTCCATCTGTCACAGTAATCTGGAGAACATGCATACCAGCATCCATTCAAATTTTGACTGAAAACTCGTTTTCTAATTCCACCTGCTCCATTTATTTCGGAAAATAGCAGTGTTAAATTTTGATCTGACGCAGAAAAACAACAACCCTATGAAACAAATGGAATAATCTAAGAACTGGCAGCAGCATTCTCAGTCTTTGCACATGATCAATGAGGAGACCAGAAATGGAGAAGCTTTTGGAATTCCTGAGCTGTTCGGAAATATGTCAAACAGGGCAGAGATTGAGACATCTCAGAATCACAGCCTCGGTCTCAACTTGTGTCACAGCCATTCCAAGTACAGAAGTGGTCCTGTCTGGTTCTCCTTACACACACACACACACACAAACAGAAACCTGGAACAAAAAGAAAGTAGGCACAATTCCAAAAAAGACAATGACATGATTCACTTGCTGTTCTGGTTGATACAACTACAACTGCAACATCTGCAAAAAAAAACCAGAGAACAAACAGCACAGCAAAATCAAGTTTCCAGATGAGTGTCAACATTATAACTTTTGCTTAGATTATGAACTTAGTTCAGGTGTGATTTCCTCATCTGTGAAACTTACACCTACTATAGCATTGTTTGCGTCCACTTTGATATGATACAAAGTGCCTCCATTAAATCGGACACTACAGAAGAGTCCTTTGGTACATAGAGTATATTTTTTCAGTGCAGACTCAATGTCTAAAACAGTAATCTATGCCATGACTGGAAAAGACAAGTGCTCCCTATGCCTTCATAACTACCCTTTAACTTGTCCTGCGACCTGCCTTCAATGATTTGTGGTCATGAACCCCAAGAGTATAAATGCAGGGAGGCTATGTTGGAACGGCATAGGACTTTGGTTAGGATCCATGCGGAGTACTGTGTTCAGTTCTGGTCTCAGCACAATACGAAAGATGTGATTGCATTGGAGGGGGTGCATAGGAAATTCACCAAGACGTTGCCTGGGATGGAGCATTTTAGCCATGTAGCCAGGCTGGATAAGCTTGGGTTGTTTTCTTGGGAACACAGAAGGTTGAGGGGGACATGACAGAGATGTATAAGATTGTAAGGGTCATGGACAGTGTAAACAGAGTGTAGCTGTTCCTCTTAATCACAGGGTCTTTAGTAAGGGTTTATAATTTTAAAGTGAGAAGCAGGAGGTTTAGAGTGGTGGTGGTTGGGGTCTGGAATGCACTGCCTGGGAGTATAGTTGAGGTGGGTAACCTTAAAGCCTTTAAAAAGTACTTGGATGAGCACTTGAAATGTCATAAAATTGAATATTATGGGTCTAGTACTGCAAGGTGGGACACAAATAGATTTAGTGTTGCTCTGGTGATAGAGACTTGATGGGTTGAAGGGCTTCTTCTGTGCTATTTGACTCTGTGACTCTATAATTCCTCTGTTCTTCTGAAGTCCTAGTGTCCTGCTATTCATTGAGTATTCATGTCATCTTTCTTCTTCCAAAGTACATCACTTCACATTTATCAGGTTTAAGTTCCATCTGCCCATCTGACAAATCTGTCTATATCCTCCTATAATGTTAGACTTTCTTCGTCAGTGTCAACCACCCAGCCAATCTTTGTCATCTGCAGACTTATTTATCATTGCCACCACTACATTTTCTTACGTATCATTTATAAATATCACAAATATAAGGGTCCCGGCATTGAACCCTGTGGTATGCCACTCAACACTGTCACACAAACAGCCTTCTCTCCTACCACCGAGCCAATCTTGGATCCAACTTACCAAGTTACCCTGAATCCCATATGCTTGTGCGTACTTTAACAGTCTCCCAAGTGGGACCTTGTTAAAGGCTTTGCTGAAAGCCATTTAAACTACATCAACTGCCTTATCCTCATCAACACACCTGGTGTTTTCTTCGAAAAATTCTATCACTTTTGTTAGACATGACCTCTTTCTGTCAAAGCCACGTCGACTATCCCTGGTCAAACATTTCCTCTAAGTGGAGATTAATTGTCTGGTTCAGAATTTTCTCCAATAGTTTCCCTACCACTGGTGTGGGGCTCACTAATCTGTAATTCCCTGGTTTGTCTCTAACACCCTTCTTGACAAGTAGAACCATATGAACTGGCTTCCAGTGCTCTCCTCTGCAGCCAGAGAGGAACTAAAAATTTGGGTAAGAGCTTTGTAACTTCCTCCCTTGTCTCACAACATACAACTCATCTGGAAATGATGACTGGCCACTTGTAAAGCTGCCAAAACCCCCAATACTTGCTCACTCTCTCTGTCAAACTGCTCAAGAACCTCACAGACCCTCTTCCCAAATTCCATACCGACATCGTCTTTCTCCAAAGTGAAAACAGATGTGAAGTAAAAAAAGCACAGATGCCAGATGTCTAAAACAATCAAAAACAAACTGCTGGAGAAACTCAACAGATCTGGCAGCATCTGTGGAGAGAAAACAGAATTAACATTTCAAGTTCTGTGACCGTTTTTCAGAACTAGACAGATGTGAAATACATCCTACCAATGTTGGTCGGTTCCAAACACAGATTGCCCTCTTGGTCCCTAATGTGTTTTGTTCTTTCACTGGTTATGCCGTCAGACAGTCAGAATCATACAGCATGGAAACAGACCCTTCGGTCCAACCAATCCACACCAACCACGCTCCCAAACTAAACTCGCCCCACATGCGTGCACTTGACTCATATCCCTCCAAACCTTTGCTATTCATGAACTTATCCAAATGTCTTTTAAATGTTGTAATTGTACCTGCATCCACCACTTTCTCTGGCATTTCATTCCACACACGAACCACTCTGTGTAAAAAAAGTTGCTCCTTGTGTCCTTTTTCAATCTTTCTCCTCTCACCTTCAAAATATGGTCCTTAATTTTGAATGCCCCCACCTTCAAGAGAAGACCCTTTTCTTTCACCTTATCTGTGCCACTCATGATTTTGTAAACCACAAGAAGGTCACCCGTCAACCTCCTCGGCTGCAGTGCAAAAACCCCAGCTCTTCCATTGTATTTTTAATGATCAAAACCCTCCATTCCCGGCAGTATCCTGGTAAATATTTTCTGAACTGCCTCTGGTTTAATAATATCCCTCCTATAACAGGGTGATATACTGACAGAATATCTTGGATTCTTCCCAATCTTGCCCTCCCTTTACTCTCCTATTTGCTTTCTTAAGTTCCCACTGCACTTTCTGCACTCCACCAGCATCCCTGGTGATTTGCTCCCTTTGCATCTTCATGTTAAAATCCTATCTTTTCCTCCTTATCCACTCCTAGACATCCGGTTTTCTCCGGGCTTGTGACTCCTCATGTCAAATTCTCACAAAAATTTAAAAGTGCTTGACATCCATGGTATTGTGGTACTTAATGTTCTCAGGAAGATCCAGCACTCAATGTATGTACAGCAAGATCGCAGAAATTTCAAGAAACAACTATCAACTTATCGGTTTCATTTTGGCATGTGTGGTTGAGGAAATATTTTTCGCGACAGTACTGGTAGAACCCTGCTTATATTTTCCAATAATGTAACAGCATCGTTTACAATAATCCAAACTGACAAATTCGACAGAATCCACTCATAAGCTTTTCACAGGTATCATAGAATCATTGGACCCTTACAGTGTGGAAACAGGCCATTCGGCCCAACAAGTCCACATCGCCTCTCCGAAGAGCATCTCACCCAAACCCATTCCCCTACCCCTGCATTTCCCATGTCTAAACCACCTAACCTAAACATCCCTGGGCACTACAGGTAATTTAGCATGGCCAAACCACCTAACCTGCACATCTTTGAACTGTGGGAGGAAACCGGAGCACCCGGAGGAAACCCACACAGACATGGGGAGAAAGTGTGGAGTTTGCACAGACAGTCGCCCGAGGCTGGAATCGAACCCAGGTCCTTGGCGCTGTGAGGCAGCAGTGCTGACCACTGAGCCACCGTGCCGCCCTCTGTGGTCAGTTTTATTCCAACTCACATCATCAACTCTAACCTCGTTGATTACTTGTTGCCCATGTGTATGAAATGTTGGCCACCCATTATCCTTTAATTAATGTATAACCATCATTTGTTTCCAAGTTCCATTTGGCCTCAAGCATCCCTGCCAGACCCTCCTTGACAGTAACATTTGGATGGATATTTTCTTTTCACATATTTCATCATACCATCTTGTATTTCCATCTCTCTAACATCACTCAACTCCACCCTTGCCTTAACTTCTCTGTTGTTGAAATGTCATCCATGCTTTTATTACCTCTAGACCAGACTGACCTAATGCATTCATTGTTTCTCTCCTGTACTCTACCTTGCTGCAGACTTGACGTCATGCTAAGGGCTGTTGCCAATGTTCTTACTAAGTTCCTGTTGCCCAAACATTTGCAAACTCACACTGGCTCCTTAAAAATTATTATTTACTCAGACTCAAACAGACTGGGCATACAGCATTAAAGACCATGTGTAGGCAGGTGGAGTTAGTTTAGAATGGCATCATAGTCAGGATAGACATGGTGGGCCGAAGGGCCTGTTCCTGTGCTGCACTATTGTATGTTCTGTCTCCATCAAGTGGAAGTCCTTGTACATTGTACACCTTCTTGTACAATTGCTGACTCCATCATTTAATTAGACTATGGCTCATGGAACACTTCAATGCCTTCATCCCACACTATACCAGAACTCTATACCATTGGTCATCAAAAAAATTAACAACTTCTACTTCAAACATACTCAAAGACTAAGCCTCCCAAACCCCATGTGGAAGACAATTTCAAAAATTCACCACCCTTTGAGTAAAAAGATTTCTCTTGATCTCAGTCCAAAGTGGCATCCCCCTGATTTTAAACTGTGCTACTTGATCCTAGACTCTCCAACCACGTTGAATATCTTATTTGCATCTACCCTGTCCATCTCTTTCAGCATTTTGTAAGTTTCAATGACAACACCACTCATTCTTCAAAACTCTCGAGAAACTCCAGTTCAATTTGCTCAATCTCGCTTCATTGTACAGGGCGGTCAGCCTCAGAACAAGTCAGGTGAGCCTTTATTGGACTCCCCTCCCTTTAATATCCCTTTAATATTTGACAAATGAGGTCAAAACAGCACACAGTACTTTAGATGTGGTCTAAGTAAGCTCCTATAAAATTCAAGAAATATTTCACTACTCCTGAACTCAAATCTGCTTACAACAATGGTTTACATCCCCATCATCCTTCCTAACAGCTTGCTGCACTTGCACGTTAAGCTTCAGGTGACTTTTCAACAAGGATATCCAAGGCCCTTTCCATGTCTACACTTTCCAACCTCTCCCAGTTTAGGAAATATTCTGCACATCTGCTATTCCTAACAAAGTGGATAACCTCACATTTTTCCACAACATATTCCATCTGCCATCTGCACACTCAATTACAAAGCCTTTCAGATTCCTCCTGAAAACATAATACATCTTCCGCACATCACTGCTTAGCTTGGTCTCTCCTGTAAATTTGTAAATATATTAGTTGGTTCCTGCTGTGCAAATTGTCGATATATATGTGAACAGCTAGGGCCCAAATACTGAACCTTGTGGTATACCTCTATTCACAGCCCGCCAATGCCTGTTTTCACCTCTAAGACAATCCTGAATCCATCCCAGTGCATTCACTCCTCAACCATATGTAATAATTTTTCTCAACAGCCTCTGGGGGACCTTCTTAAAAGCCTTCTGAACATCCAAATATACAACATCCATCAATTCTTCTTTATCAATTCTGTTTGTGACATCCTCAAACACTCCAAAAAGTTTGTCGAATATCATTTTCTATGCTCGAATCCATGCTGACAATGCCCAATCAGATCACTGTTACACAAGTATCCAATTGTCACATCGTTTCCGTTAGATTCTAGCATGTCCCCAGTAACTAATGAAAAGGCTGATGGACAACATTCCAGCAATAATACTGAAAGCCAGCGCACAACTACTTACTTTGTTTACTGTCAAAAATCTTCCAATGAAAACTAGATCCCTTTACACACTGGGGTACACTCTCACTGTTTTAAAGGAAATCACCAGACAGACAGAAGTATCTCTCAGCTAATCATTCAGACACACAGACCAAAACCCACATGGTGCTGGGTTGAATTTGATCTCAAAAAATAAATGACATTAAAATACAGATAAATTACTGATATCACATCACACTGTACTGTTGGACCTATACTCATTCTAGCAGTTGGAGATAATTCTCCACACTCCTGATATGACTTACTGGACTGTATCTGGACTGATCTTATTTACCCTCAGCTCCACTTTCCTTCCTGCTCCTGCAATGTTCTGACTCCCCTATCCTGAAGTAAATCTACTTTTACCTTTATGAGATCAAATGGCTCAACATCCACAGCTGTCTGGGACAAAGCATTCTGAAGATTCATGACCCTCAAAGAAAAGAAAGAATGACTTCCAAGTTCCCACAAGAGGGCATCCATCCCTCATTGTCTAACCTCTGCATAATTGTACATCTTTCAATCAGATCTTGAAGAATGGGTAAATCATCAGCAAAAAATTAAACACAAATAAATATAAAATTGCACAATGTGGTAGGAAGAAGAAGAAAGTCACTAAATCAGAGGTGCAGTTTGAAGGTGTGGTAGAGGAACAAAGGTATCTTTGACAACATATAAATCTCTCTTGAAAGCAGCACCACAGGATGGCAAGCCCATGAGAAATCAAACCAAGAAACAGGCTTTCTTTCAAGTGATTTAAAAATTGACAAGTAGGTAAGTTAATGTTTAAACTGTATCAAACCTTGGTTGCAACATGTTTAGTCTGACTGTGTGAAATTCTGATTGCCGTATTTTATAAAAGGAAAAGGGTGAATCTATGGGGATCTGAGCAATGTAGGCTATGGTGAGGTGTAGCAGAATCTGACAGTCAAGTGATCCTAGCACAGTAAGTCAAGGGCAGTCCAAACATTGCCACAGTTGGGATCATCTCCTCATAAGGGAGAGGATCCCAATGATAGACAACATGCAACATGTCTTGGCTCTTTCTGCCTTATTGTCAGCCATTTTGCTCCTGCAGAAAGAGAAAGGTAGGGAATATGGCATGTGGGGAGGTGTCCAGAACAAGTGAGTAAACAACACAGATCGTATGTGGGGTGAGTAATGCAGAAGTTGGGTTGGTCAGGGCAGATGGAAAAGACATTGCAGGCAATAGTGAGAGCAGTACAGCATGAGACTTGGTGACACGCGGGTACAGTAGCAGAGATAAAGTGAGTTTGATATATTGGACAAACATGGTGGCACTATTTGACTCTACAGTTCTGGCATTCCAGCTAACCTGGGTGGAACAGGCTGGTATAGTTCGGTATTGTAGCCTCCACTCCAGGTCCTGGAGGTAGAGGAAGTCCCACTTGTAGACCACCCATCTAGCACAGCTCCAGGGTTCTGCCTGCAAAGCAGGGCCCTGATTTTCCTGTCTGCCGTGTCTGATGCATGTCGGGAGCCACGCAGGGCAGTTTTGGATGCACAATAGACTCTTAAAGTTGGCACCTGCACCAGAGTTGATAATGAATCTGGCATCTCTGCTGAGTGGCAAGTTGTTTTGAGAAGAGCATATGGTAAAATGGAGTGGAAATTGGACATGATACACACAACAGGGGTGTGAACAGCAATTAATGCTGCATATTTGTGAAGATTCCATGACAAAAGCTGCTTGGATTCATGGCAACAATCATTCTTGCAAACTTGACGTGACTTGCACTTAGCCAAAAACCTTTAAGGTTCAACCCCTGAAGACATTGGACGGGATGGAGAGAAGATGTAAAACCATGATAGGATAAATGGGTGAGTATCGATGTCAGCAAGTAATTAACAGGCTGGGGCTCTTAACTCTGAACAAACAGAAAGCTGAGGGATGACCAAAGAAAGGTCATAATACTCTGAAAAGTTCTGACAACATGGATGTTTCCTCTTGCAGTGAAAAATACTAACATAGAATATTGATAAGAGATAGCAAGAAATTTTGTAGGGAATTCGGAAGAAGCTTCTTTACCCAAAGAGTAGTGAGGACGTGGAATTTGCTACCACAGGAAGCACTTGAAGTTAATTCAATTGATGTATTTAAGGAAATGTTGGATAAGTTCATGAGAGAGAGAAGGGACTAGGGGATTACAATGGTGGACGCAGATGAGCAAAGATTGGAGGAGGCTTCATTGGAGCATAAACACTCGTAGGAACAGGTCAAGCAACATGGTCCTTTTCTGTACTGTAGAAACTTTGTCGGTAACCATAAAGATCACTTCTCCTCCTAAACTTTACAAATTAAGATGCAAATTGCTCAACTTTTCCTCAATCTTAATTCTGTGAACCACGCAAGTGAATTTTCTCTGAGCTGCTGCCAAACCAGTTACACTGCTTCCCACCATTGCTTCATACCGAAGCAGCCCAAAATTGTATGCAATTCTCATGACGTGATTTCACCAATGTATCATACATTTGAAGCATGACTTTACTATTTTTATTCTCCATTCCTCTGACAATGAAAGGCAACATTGCATTTGCCTTCCTAATTACTTGCTGGTGTTGATACTAATTACTAGAAAAATGTACAACAAAACAAGAAGATTTATTTAAATGGTATTTCAAACACAAGATTTTTTTTTAGAAAACACTGGAAACCGTGTGTTATCGCTCATTTATTGCATGACGTAATCTTTTGAAAACAGTTTTTCTTGTATGCAAACAGCAAGTTCAGATGTCCAAGCTGTAAACCTATGCAATTTACTCAATTCACATCTCCACTGGGATTGTTCAGAGAGTCCCAGCACTGCTGATTTTGACAGTGGGTGAGAATAAAGTACTAAGATCTTTCAAAAATCTGCACATGCACTGCTTAAAACTTGTTCCTGATTTACAGCATCTGCAGTTTTTTTGTTTTTGTTCTGCTTAAAACTTGCTCTCTTTTCTTGGAATAATACAAAAAGAAAACCAACAACACACTGCATGGTGGCAATTTAAAGATGACTTCAGGCAGTATAAGGAAATAGTCAAGTCTACTCGTTCACTGTCTCTGAAACTTTTCAAAACAGTCACTATATCATGTCACATAAATAGCACGTGGGGGTTTGTTTGAAAGCAGTCTATGTACTGTCTTATTAATCAAACTTAACTTACACTTAGTATTTTTTTAATTTATTCATGGGACATGGGGGCTTGGTGGTTGGCCAGCATTTATCGTCCAACCCTAGCTGCCCATCAGAAAGTGGCGGTGTGACGATGCTGTAGCTTTGAGAGGTCATTTTATCCTATTCTTTTTTTAAACACGAGGTTTTAAGGCAGAGGTGATGAGCTGTCGAGGTGGAAAGCCAGTAAACATTGTGTGAGGCCTTGATGGTTTTTATTTTAAAAAGGCTTGGGCAACAGAAGCAGCCTTGAAGGGATGTGGTCAACTCCCACAGAACCAGGGTCTTCAGTTTAGCTTTCAGCAGAAGCTGATGGTATTGTGAAAAGCTGCCACATTTCTCTATGCTACAGCTGAAAGCTGCAGTTCTCTCTCTCAGAATTGTCTTTTGATGTTCTTTCCTCCTCGATTGGAGAACTGCATGTGGAGACAATCTATTTTCTGATTTTGCCTTTTGCCAAGAGTGTGTTTATGGAACATTGCTGTATTGGAACAGTTACTTAATAGTAGTTAGTGTATTTATTGTTCCATTAAGTTTTCCCATAGAATTAAGTCATTCCAAGTTCTTCTTTTTATTTTGTTTTAACTACAGTGTTTGAATAAACTGAGCTTTGCTTAACATCGAGCAGTTTGACCAATCGAATTACCTCTGGAACACAGTACCTCATATTTACCTTTAAAATAAGAACAAGTTAGGGTCTAGGTAACCTCATCATATTTTTACAGGGTCTGGCCTGGTCCATAACAGTCGTGAGCTGCCTTCCTGAACCGCCGCAGTTCATATGCTGTAGGTTAACCTAAAATGCCCTTCGGGAGGGAATTCCAGGATTTTGACCCAGCGACAGTGAAGGAACGGGGATATATTTCCAAGTCAGGATGGTAAGTCACTTAGAGGAGAACTTGCAGGTGGTGGTGTTCCCATGTATCTGCTGCCCTTGTCATTCTAGATGGAACCAGTCATGGTTTTAGAAAGTGCTGTCTAAAAATCTGTGGTGAAATTCTGCAGTGCATCTTGTAGATGGTATACACCGCTGTTACTTAGCATCGGTGGTGGAAGGAGTGGATGTTTGTGGGTGTGGTGCCAATTAAGTGAGCTGCTTCGTCCTGGATGGTGTCAAGCTTCTTGAGTGTTGTTGGAGCTGCACCCATCCAGGCAAGTGGGGAGTGTTCCATCACACTCCTGACGTATGCCCTGTATGAACAGGCTTTGGGGAGTCAGGAGGGGAGTTACCAGCTGCAATATTCGTAGCCTCTGACCTACTTTTGTTGCCACTGTATTTATGTGGCAGTTCCAGTTGAGCTTCTAGTCAATGGTAACCCCAAGAATGTTGACAGTGGATGATTCATTGACGGTAACACTACTGAATGCCAAGGGTGGGGGTTAGATTGTTTATTAACGGAGACGGTCATTGCCTCACATTTGTGCGGCGCAAATGTTACTTGCCACTTGTTCAACATTTTGCAATCACTGTTGAACATCCTCACTTCTCATCTTATGTTAGAGGCTAGGTCATTGCTGAAGCAATTGAAGATAGTTGGGTCAAGGACACTAGCCTGAGCAACTCCTACAGAGATGTCCTGGAGCTGAGACGACTGACCTCCAAGAACTACAATCATCTGTCTATGTGTCAGGTATCACTCCAAACAGTGGAGAGTTTGCCATCTGATACCCATTGATACCAGTTCTGCTAGGGTTCCTTGATGCCACACTCAGTCAAATCAGGCCTTGATGTCAAGGGCTGTCACTCTCCCTCACCTCTAGAATTCAGCTCCTTTGTCTAAGTTTGAATGAAAGCTATGATGAGGTCAGGAAATAAGTGGCCCTGGTGGAACCCAAACTTGGCATCAGTGAGCAGGTTATTGCTGAGAAGGGGCTGCTTGACACACTACTGTTGACATTGTACATTACGTGCCTGATGATCGAGTGGAGATGGATGGGGCAGTAATTGGCCAGGCTGGAATTGTCTTGCTTTTTTGTGTACAGGACACGCCTGGGCAATTTTCCACATTGTCAGTTAGATGCCAGTGTTGTAATGATACTGGGAAAGCTTGGTGAGGGGCGTGGCTAGTTCTAGAACACAAACCATCAGTACCCCTGCTGGAATGTTGTCAGGGTCCATTGCCGTTGCACTATCCTGTGTCTCCAACTGTGGAGTGAATCAATTTGGCTGAAGACTGGTATCGAAAATGCTGGGGACCACTGGAGGAGGCCGAGGTGGCTCATCCACTCAGCATTGCTGTCTGAAGATTGCTGCGAATGCTTCAGCCTTATCTTTTGCACTAATGTGTTGGGCTCTTCCACCATTGAAGAATGGGATATTGGTGGAGCCTCCTCCTCCAATGGAGTTGTTTAATTGTTCACCAACATTCACGACTCTTCAATCAGTAAATTACAGGAGATCGTAGGATTATATAAAGTCATAGAGATGTACAGCACAGAAAAAGACCCTTTGGTCCAATTCATTGATGCTAACCAAATATTCCAAATTAATTTTGTCCCATTTGCCAGGATTTGACCCATACCATCGAAACCTTTCCTATTCATGTACCCATCCAGACGCGTTTTAAATGTTGTAATTGTACTAGCCTCCACCACTTCCTCTGGTAGTTCATTCTATACACACACCACCCTCTGCGTAAAAAAGTTGCCTTTCCCTTCTCAACTTAAATCTATGCCCTCTAGTTTTGGACTCGTCCACCCCAAGTAAAAACCTGTGTCCCTCGTGATTTTGTAAACCACTTCAAGGTTACCTTGCATGGCACTGCAGGAAAAATACCCCCAGCCTCTCCCTATCGCTCCAACCCCAAGCGATATCCTTGTAAATCTTTTCTGCATCCTTTCAAATTTAACAACATCCTTCCTGTAGCAGGGAGATATTCCAAAAGTGGCCGAACCAATGTCCTGTACAGCCGCAACATGACCTTCCAACTCCTATACTGAAAGCACTGACCAATAACTGCCAAACGCCTTCTTCACTGTCCTATCTATCTGCAACTCCACTTTCAAGGAACTATGAACCTACACTGCAAGGTCTCTTTGTTCAGCAACATTCTCCAGGACCTTACCATTAACTAAACAAGTCCTGCCCTGACTTGCTTTTCCAAAATCCAGCACCTCACCAAGCTCCATCTGCCACTCCTCAGCCCATTGGCCCATGTGATCAAGGTTCCATTGTACTGAGGTAACCTTTTTCGCTGTTCACTACATCTCCAATTTTGTTCTCATCCACAAACTTACTAATCATACCTCCAACGTTCACTTCCAAATCATTTATGTAAATGACAGAAAGCAGTGGATCCAGCACCGATCCTTGCGGCACACGACTGGTCACAGGCCTCCAGTCTGAAAACCAACCTTCCACCACCGCTGTCTCCAACCTTTGAGCGAGTTCTGGATCCAAATGGCTAGTTCTCCCTGCATTCCATGTGATCTAAACTCGTTAACCAGTCTACCATGAGGAACCTTGTCAAAAACCTTATTGAAGTCCATATAGATCATGTCCACTGCTCTGCCTTCATCAATCCTCTTTGTTACTTCTTCAAAAAACTCAATCGAGTTAGTGAGACACAATTTCCCTCACACAAAGCCATGTTGACTATCCCTAATCAGTCCTAGCCTTTCCAAATAACATGTAAACCCTGTCCCCAGCACTGTGTCAAGTTCATTGGTCTACAGTTCCCTGGCTTTTCCCTACCACCTTTCTTAAATAGTGGCACCACGTTAGCCAACCTCCAAGTCTTCTGACACCTCACCTGCGGTTATCTATGGTACAAGTATCTCAGCAAGGGGCCCAGCAATCTCTTCCCTAGTTTTCCACAAAGCTCTTGGGTATACCTGATGAGGTCCCAGGGATAGATCCACCTTTATGCGTTTTAAGAGATCCAGCACCTCCTCTGTAACATGGGCATTTTTCAAGATATTGCAATGTATTTCCCCACATTCTCTATCTTCCAAATCCTTTTCACAGTAAACAGTGATGTAAAATACTTGGTTAGTATCTCCCCCATCCCCTATGGTTCCACACATAGGTGGCCTTGCTGATGTTTAAGGGGCCCTATTCTCTCCTTAGTTCCTGTTTTTCCCTTTATGTACTAATAGAATATCTTTGGATTATTTTTAAACTGTATTTGCCAAAGCTATCTCATGTCCCCTTTTTGCCCTTCGGATTTCCCTCTTACCTATATTTCCACTGCCTTTATACTCTTCTAGGGATTCACTGTATCTCTGCTGTCTATACATGACATATGCTTCCTTCTTATTCTTGACCAAAAGCTCAATTTCTGTAGTCCTCAAGCATTCCCTATCCCTACCAGCCTTGCCCTTCAACCTAACAGGAAAATACTGTCTCTGGACTCTCGTTATCTCATTTTTGAATTAAATCATACTTACTCATTTCTCTTCATGTGAACAATGTGCTCACGGCCTTCCACCTGAATGGAATATGACAGTCTGCCCTGAGGCATTCAGCACAAGAAAGAGAAAAGTGATTAGCAAAACCTTTTGGAGTAATTAAAATAATTTATTGGCAAACAAGATGCGATCAATTACTTCTACAAACTAAGAAATAAAATAAAAACTTTCAGACAACATATTTTCCATGAATAATATAGGTACAGTGAAACCTCTTACTTGGACATATGAAATCCAGGAATTGCTCATCAGGGGTAGTTACAATATTGACATTTTAAAATGGACTGGTATTTTGACTTCCAACATTGTTCACTTGCTAAGTAACTGACCTCCTAACAGTATTGTAAAGGATGGTCCCTTTAAAAATCAATCACTACATGGTCCAAAGATAATAGCTTGAAGCTGATCCACTCTGAAGCAAATATTTAATGGTGATGTTGTCATAAGGTGTGGATTTGAGTCTCAGCTCTGATAATGAGCAAAGCAGAGTAAGCTTAGGGAACAGAGGCCGTCGAGCCTCTGGATAAAAGCGCAAACAGTGGGGCCTGACTCAAGCTCACTTGGAGCTGCAGCAGGAACAGACCAGAGCAGAGTAAACCTGAATCCAGAGGAGGAACTCACGAAGTGATGTCGCAATTAAAAAAGTGACAAGACACAAGTGGATTATCTGATTAGCAACCAGCTTTAGGGAGAGTAGGGAGAGTGTCAAGTCTTTCTTTGTAGTTTGTTCAGAACAGAGAGATGCAGAGAGAGAGAAGTCTGATTTGGTGAGTAGTTAAGGTTAAATAATTGCTTCCGAGTTTATCGTATGTTGATGAGGTTCACAATGTCAGAAGAATCTGGCTACATGGAATGTTCCTGTGCAATATGTGGGAATTCAGCTACCGTTCCAGTGTTATGGTGACGACATCTACAGGAGATAACAAGGTGTAGAGCTGGATGAACACAGCAGGCCAAGCAGCATCAGAGGAGCAGGAAAGCTGACGTTTCGGGTCTGGACCCTTCTTCAGAAGTGGGGGAGGGCAAGGGGATTCAGAAATAAAGAGAGAGAGAGGGGAAGGCGGATGGAAGGTGAATAAAGGAGCAGATAGGTGGAGAGGAGACAGACAGGTCAAGGAGGTGGGGATGGAGCCAGTAAAGGTGAGTGTAGGTGGAGAGTTAGAATGGGGGTTGGTCAGTCAAGGGAAGATGGACAGGTCAAGGGGGCGGGGACAAGGCTGGTAGGTAGGACGTGGGGGTGGGGGTTGAGGTGGGAGGAGTGGATAGGTGGGAGAAAAGACGGACAGGTCAAGGGGGCGGGGACGAGCTGGGCTGGTTTTGGGATGCAGTAGGGGGAGAGGAGATTTTGAAGCTTGTGAAGTGTACATTGAAACCATTGGGCTGCAGGGTTCCCAAGCGAAATATGAGGTTCCGTTCTTGCAACCTTCAGGTGGTATCGTAGTAGCACTGGAGGAGGCTCAGGATAGACATGTCGGCCAAGGAGTTGCGGGGGTGGGGGGGGTGGTGGTTTGAAGTGGTCCGCGACTGGGAGGTGCAGTCGTTTGTCGCGAACTGAGCGTAGGTGTTCCACAAAGCAGTCTCCAAGTCTCCGCTTGGTTTCCCCGATGTAGAGGAGGCCACATTGGGAACAGCACATATAGTATACCACATTAGCAGATGTGCAGGTGAACATCTGTTTGATGTGTAAGGAGGTGTAGGGGCAGATATAGCACTTCCTGCGATTGCAGGGAAAAGTGCCGGGGGTGGTGGGGCTGGTGGGGAGTGTGGAGCGGACAAGGGGGTCACGAAAGGAGCGGTCCCTCCAGAAGGCAGATAAGGGTGGGGGGGGGGGGGGAGATTCCTTGGTGGTGGGGGGGGATTGCAGGTGGCGGAAGTAGCGGAGGATGATGCATTGAATCCAGAGGTTGGTGGGGTGGTACGTGAGGACGAGGGGGATTCTGTTTTTGTTGTTATTGCGGGGAGGGGGTGTGAGAGATGAGTTGCGGGAAATGCGAGAGATGCAGTCAAGGGCGTTTTCAACCACCGTGGAGGAGAAATTGCGGTCCTTGAAAAACGAGGGCATCTGGGATGTCCGGGAGTGGAACGCCTCATCTCGGGAGCAGATGCGGCAGAGGCGAAGGAATTAGGAATAGGGAATGGCATTCTTGCAGGAAGGTGGGTGACAGGAGGTGTATTCTAGGTAGCTGTGGGAGTCGGTAGGCTTGAAATAGATATCGGTTTCCAGGTGGTTGCCAGAGATGGAAACAGAGAGGTCCAGGAAGGAGAGAGAGAGAGGTATCGGAGATGGTCCAGGTGAACTTAAGGTTGGGGTGGAAGGTGTTAGTGAAGTGGATGAACTGTTCGAGCTCCTCGTGGGAGCACAAGGTGGCACCAATACAGTGATCTATATAACGGAGGAAGAGGTGGGGGATGGGGCCAGTGTAGCTGCGGAAGAGGGATTGTTCCAAGTAACCTACAAAGAGGCAGGCATAGCTTGGCCCCATGCGGGTACCTATGGCTACCCCATTTGTCTGTAGGAAGTGGGAGGAATTGAAGGAGAAGTTGTTAAGGGTGAGGACGAGTTCAGCTAAGCAGATAAGGGTGTCAGTGGAGGGGGAACTGATCGGGCCTGCGGGACAGGAAGAAGCGGAGGGCCTTTAGGCCATCTGCATGGGGAATGCAAGTATATAGGGACTGGATGTTCATGGTAAAGATGAAGCGTTGGGGACCAGGGAATTGGAAGTTCTGGAGGAGGTGGAGGGCGTGGGTGGTGTCACGGATGTACATAGGGAGTTCCTGGACCAAGGGGGAGAAAATGGAGTGGAGATAAGTGGAGATAAGTTCAGTGGGGCAGGAGCAGGCAGAGACCCTCTTCCCTCGATGTCTACGGGAAGTGTTTTCAGCTGCAGCTCTGTTTAGCCACATGGAGTGGCTGGAGTTATGGATGGACTCATTATGGAGCAGCCATGATGTATAGGACATTATGCACATTTAATGAGCTGGTCACATCACAAGTAAGGGCTGTGCAGGCAAAAATATTTGGGTGACTAGCAGGAAAACTAGTAAGCATGGACAGGCAGTGCAGGAGTCCCTATGGCCAGTTCTCTCTCAAATAGATCGTGTGTTTTGGATACTGTTGGAGAGGGAAGCAGCAGCAAGAAAGTTTGTGGCACCACAGTTAGCTTTGCTGCAGGAAAAGGACAAGGGAGAGAACTTTTGTGATAGGAGACTCAATTGTGAAGGGAGCTGACAGGAGGTTCTGAGGCAGCAAATGAGAATCTTGAATGGTATGTTACCTCCCTGGTGCTGGGGTTGGATATGTCTCAGAGTGCCTGCAGGGCATTCTGAAGAGGGAGGGTGTACAGCCAGCTGTTGTGGTACATGTCGGTGCTGACAATATAGGTAAAAAAAGAGAAATGAGGTTTTGCAGCGGAAATTTAGGGAGCAAAGTCATAGATTAAAGAGGAAGACTACTAAGGTGGGCATGTCCAGAATACTTCCAGTGCCACATGCTTCTGATGTAGGAATAGGAAAAACAAACAAACAGTCAGGTGGCCACGTGGCAAAAGGGAAGATACAGGAGGGAGGGCTCTAGATTTTTGGATCAGTGGGACAGTTTCTAGGGTAGCTGGGACCTGTACAAGTTGCACCTGAACCAGAATGAGTGCAGTATCCTTGCTGGAAGGTTGAGTCATGCATTTGGGGCGGTTTTACACGGATTGGCCAGAGGATAGGGCACAGAACAGATGGAACGCCAGGAGCAAAACCCAAACAGATGTGGAAGGAATGCTGAGAAAGCTGGAGAAGACATGGGCAGGATAAGGCGCATGGGAGATCTGGAAAGCTAAACTGTATCTATTTTAATCTAAGCTGCTTGACTGGTAAGATAGATGAACATACAGCATTGATCAGCATGTAGGAATATCATACTGTTGCAATCACTGAGACATAGTTGGAGGTAGAACAGAACAGCAGCTCAACATTCCAAGGTGTAGAAGTTTCAGGTACAATAGTGGGGGATGTAAGGTGACGGTGTTGTATTGTTGATAAAGGAAACTATCACTGCAGTAATGGGGACACCTTGGAGATGCGTATGAAATGATGCCATCTGGTTAGAGCTTAGAAAGAAAAAAGGGGCAATTACCCTGCTGGGGTTTTCCTACAGGTCTCCTAACAGTCAGAAAGAGATAGAGGAGCAGACATGTAAGCAAATCACACAAAAAGTGTGAGAGAAACAGAAATAGTAATGAGGTACTTCAACTTTCAGAATATTAATTGGTAACT
This sequence comes from Rhincodon typus, assembly GCF_021869965.1. Classification (NCBI taxonomy): domain Eukaryota; kingdom Metazoa; phylum Chordata; class Chondrichthyes; order Orectolobiformes; family Rhincodontidae; genus Rhincodon; species Rhincodon typus. The sequence goes on from NC_063371.1 coordinate 5,477,667, forward strand.
CGTGTGAAAGGGTCAGATGGGGTGGACTTTGTAAAGTGCACCCAGGAGAGTTTTTTGTGCCAGTATGTAGATAGTCCTATTAGAGATGGGGCAGTGCTAGACCTCATCCAGGGAAATTAAGCCAGTCAAGTGGTCAAAGTTTCAGTGGACGAACATTTCAGGGATAGTGACTATAACTCTTAAGTATCAGTCATTATGGAAAGGGATATGGATAATATATCAATCAAGTGTCTAAATTGGGGGATGACTGATTTCAATATATAGCAAATATAGGCTGGCAGCTGCTACTTACAGGTAAGCCCATATTTGTAAAGTGGAATTATTAAAAAAGTAGGACAGTAAGAATTCAGGACCAGCGCGTTTCTCTAAGAGTAAAGGTCAAGAACAGCATGTCCAGGGAACCCTGGATGTCACAAGTTTGATAACGAAAAAGGAAGCATACATCAGATACAGTGCATTAAAAACAGGAAGGCCTTTTGAAGTATAGGCAGTGTAGCAGGTTGCTTAAAAAGTAAATTAGGAGGGCATAGAGGGGCCACAAAATATCTTTCACAGACAGGATCAGGAAAACTCCGAGGCTTTTTAATCAGTATATTAAGAATAAAAGAATCACCAGGCAAGGGTGGAACCTATAAGAGACTGAAAGGGGCAACCTGTGCATGAAGCCAGTGAACGTGGATGAGGTCTTAAATGAAGACTTCTCATCCATGTTCACATGAGAAAGACATTATAGCTGGGGGTTTCATTTGGGATGCCTTCGAAAACACATTAAGATTAATAAGGAGGAGGATTAATTGGAGGTTTTAGTAGGCATACAGGTGCATCAATCCCAAGGGTTTGATGACATGTATCCCATGCTGCAATGGAAGGCAAGAGAGTAGATTGCTGGAGCCCTGGCAGAGACATTTATTTCTTTGCTTGGCAACAGGAGAAGAATAATATTCGTGGAGGTTAGCTCATGTGGCTCTTTTGTTCAAGACGGGCAGCAGGGATAAGCCAAGCAATTACAGACCAGTTAGCTGGAGGTCAGTGGCAGGGAAATGATTGGCAAAAAATTCTGAAGGACAGGATTAATCAATACTTGTATAGTCAGCATTGATTTGTTAGAGGGAGATCCTGTCTAATTAATTTAATTGAGATCTTTAAAAAAAGTTATGAAATACATTGCAAAGAGTAGTGCAAGTGATGTGGTTTACATGGACTTCATTAAAGCCTTTGGGGGTGATAAGTGGTCATTTGCGCATGTTTTCCGTGTTTTTGTAAATATTCACAACTATGTACCTATGCTGGCTATGATGCTTCTTTAATATTTACAATTCCTGTACACATGTTCATGAGTGGGAGTTTTTGAAATCAAGTAGGATAGGTGCTATGTGTGCAGTTAGGTGTGCTTGCTGTCCCTTTAAAGAGAGTGGGTCAGATGATCTGGAGCAGGAGCTTTGGGTGAGTCTTGGTTTGACTGTGTATCTGTAAAGATGTGTTCTAAATTGTTCCTGGTTCAAACTTACAGGCCTACCTCGTGGTCTATTTATAACTTATAAGTTGACCCAAAAATATCACAGTTTAATTTTACTCAGACATTCCTTGTATTGCTTCATTGACAAAGTCAAAAGTATAAGAGATCTTTTGAACAGATCACGTTGCTTTTTGCAATCACGGGGTACCATGTCATGACAGACTTTACAGTTTTAGTCAGCAAAGAGATGAGGAATCGTCTGGGTCACAATGCAATGTAACTGAAGAAAACACAGATTTATCATTTGAAATGCATTGTTGAAGGTTTACGCCAGAGGGACATGAATCTAAAACTGACTACATAGGATCAGCAAGTATACAAGAATTACTGAAATAACTCCACATAGGCCAGTATCCCATCACCAAGTCACCTTTCATTTACATGTGGAGAATCCTTGACCCTGATACAGCTCCCTCAGAGTCATCTCAGAGGGAACAGGATGTCTGACACTCCTGTTCTCATCTGTCAGCCAGGGCTTCCTGATTGGACCAGATTAACAGCCAACCATGGAACTCATATTCTACGAGGTCTTCCTGGTAGACCTCATTACAATCACTACATCCCAACCCCTCTGAGTCCAAGGACAGGGGCCTGTTTTCTTTTCATAGTTCCTCTTGGGTATCTTAGCACCACGTCAGGTTCCCAGGACTCTGCCTTGGATATGCACACTAGCTCGCCTCTTGTGCCCGAAGTGTCTTGCAAGAAATTTATTCTCCTCTTCAGACGGCAAAGGCATCGAGGCAGTGACATCTGCCATGCACACCTCAGATTCCGAGGTCTCTTCAACTCTAGATAGAGAGGGGGAACACATGTTCCGCCAGTCTTTCCAACTGTTCCAAGGAGCTGGGCACATTTTTCTCCCACCCCGTTTCTGAATTTGCAGCTTTCATATGGTCCACGTGCTTGTCCAGGACCATCACACCTCCCCCAACTTTAAGATTCACTGGACACGGCCTCGCATCAACCATGCCTATTACCAACACAGGGCCACTCCTGTGGTTTCAACACCAAACTTTGTCCCCTAAAATAAATTCTCTCTCTTGCTTAGCCGAGTCTTGTATCTAGCATTGGCATTCCCAATGCAGTTTCACCCTCCCCACCCAGGTCTGGGAAGATCAGATTTAATCTGGTGCGAAATCTTCTTCCCATTAACAACTCGGCTGGAACTATCCCTATAGTCGTATGAGGGGTGGTCCTGTGATCAAATAGGAATGGGGACAGTTCAGTATCTAGTGAAGCTGTAGGCTGTTTCTTTCAGCCTGACTTCAAAGTTTGGATTGCTCTTTCTGCCAGACCATTTGACGATGGATGGTAAGGAGCTGTCCTTATGTGTCGAATGCCATTTGACTTTGGGAAATACTCAAATTCCCATTATCTATTAACAACACTTCCAGAACTGTAATGCAAAAAATTCACGCAGTTTTTCTATTGTCATCTCCACGTTTGATTAATAAAATCTATGCTCATCCAACCACTCAGTGGGCGTCCATAATGACTAAGAACATTGAGCCCATAAAAGGACCTCGATAGTCAATGTGCAACTGATTCCAGGGTTTACCCGGCCATTCCCATGTATGTAGGGGAGCTACATGTAGGGCAGCAGTAATTTTTGTCCTTGTCGGCGCTCTGGGCACTGCCCCACCAATGCAATTATGCCTGTATCCAATCCGCGACCCCCCAGACATGAATGCTCACCCATATCTTCATTTTGGAAATCCCTGGATGACCCTGGTGGTGTTCAGCCAGTAACTGGAGGCCACCAACAATCACTCTTGCTCCCCATAATAAAATACCATCCTCTCTTGTGATCTGGCCTCTCCAGGTCCTAAAAGATTTCACATTTGGTTGTGCACTATTTGGTTTCTCCCATTATCACCAGCTGTTTCAGTTTTAGATCTTTTTGCATCCGATGTCTGATATTGTCATCTGTGACTGGAAGTTTGTCTAGAAAATTTAAAACCATTAAGGGTTCTTCCAGTGGCAGGACCACCGGTGGTGTATCTGCCATCGGAGGCAGCTCAGTGCATCCACATTCGCTACTTGGCCTCCCGGATGGTGTTCCAACTTGTAATTATACACACTTAGTATTAGAGCCCACCACTGAATTCAGCTGGATGCTAATGGTGGCACTGCCTTGTCCCCTTTAAGTAAATCTAACAGAGGTTTGTGGTCCATTATTATTTACATCCATAAAAGTATTGGTGGAACTTCTGGATTCCAAATATGACTGCCAAACCTTACTTCTCTATCTGGACATATTTATTCACTGCATTAGCCAAAGTCCTGGATGCATACATTATTAGGTGTTCCTCTCCATTGGGCCACCGATGAGCTACTACCATCCCAATGGCGTACGGGGAAGCATCATGTAACAATACCAGATCTCACTTGGGATCATGGTGTGCCAATATCTTGGAGGATGATCGCTTTTTCTTCACTTCCCTGAAAGCTATTGCTTGACTACGCAATCGTTTCTAAAGCTGGCCCTTTTTTAGGAGTTGATGCAAAGGTGCCAGAATGGAGGCCAGGCTATGTACGAACTCTGTGTAATAATTCATCAGCCCAAGGAAAGACATAACCTCCGGAACAGACATGGGAGCCAAGGCATCTTTTCATCGCCCTCACTTTATCTTCCAACAGGTGTGACCAAGTTGTGACAGCTCTGTTGTCCAAGTAGGTAACTTGTGGTACCAGGAACACACAGTTCTTCCCTTCTAAGGCATATCCCCAGGGAGAAATGTCTATGTACTATATCCAAGTTCTCTAAGTGCTCCTTATTGGTCTTCTTTGTTTTTAGCACGTCCTCTGGATAAATGGAGACTGGGGTGGGGGGTAGACCTTGTAAAATATCTCCACTGCCTGCTGAAAAATTGCCAGGCTGATGATAGCCCGAATGGCAGTCTCGTATATTGGTACCAAGCATTATGGGTATTAATTGTAGCATACTTCTGAGATTCCTCATCTAACAGCAATTGCAAGCACTCACGGTTCATGCCCAGCTTCGTGAAGGACAGCCCTCCCTGCCAGCTTCGTGTATAAATCCTTGATGCAAGGGATTGGGAATTTATCCAGCTGTGAAAAGCAGTTTACTGTATGTTTAAAATCCCCACAGAAGCAGACAGACCTGTTGAGCTTGTCTATCGGTACAACTAGTTCCGCCCATTCCGCAAACTGTACTAGTTTCGTAATTCCTTCGCTTTCCAGCCCCCAGGATTTGCAGATCATGAAATGCTTCCTGGACAACATGCAAAGTGGCCTTGGTTCCTTTGATACTCCCTAGACCTTCCTGAAAATCTTCCAGGTGTTTAAATAGGTGTTCACTCAGGCAGCCATTTTCTACTCAAACTATGTTGAGCCAGTCTAGATTAATTTTTCTAAAACAATTTTGCCCCATTAAGCTTCAGCCAGAGCCTTTTACTATGATCAGTGCTAACTGAACCAGCTGCTTCTCATAAGAAACAAAAACAAAGTTGCTGGAAAAGCTCAGCAGGTCTGGCAGCATCTGTGGAGGAGAAAACAGAGTTAACGTTTCGGGTCCGGTGACCCTTCCTCAGAACTCAGAGCTTCTCATTAGAGGCTGGAACCGAAATTGTACCCTTAATCTGCAATGGTTCCCCAGGAAAGGTACTCAGTCAAGCCAAGGTCTTGTACAAACTTGAGGATTCAAGTCCAGTGTGAATTTTCTTAAAGACTGGTTTTATGGTCACTGAAACAGCCATGCCGGAATCAACCACCATTAGAACTGGGTGACCAATTCGGTAGATGTTTATTTTAGTTAGTTTTGTTTTGGACGTTGCTCAGGAACTTAACTGTTTCAAACCAGATGTAGGTGGTCTTTCCAGTGCGTGCATTGTCGTGGATACCGGCTTAAGTTCTTTCACTCAATTTAAGTCTGGTAGAACTCTTTTGCTGTGCAAAGTCTGCATACTGGCTTGCCGGCCCAGATCCTGAAGAAAATTTTAACTGTTTGGCCAAGGCTTGCTTTAGTTTTGAGGTTTTGCTGTGAGCTGACCCAGAGTCCCACTGTTCAGGACATGTCCTGCATGAGGCTATGCAATTGCCTTCACTTGTGTTCCCCAAGCTCAGTTGGATTGGCGAGGGTGTCCACTTCCATTGGAATACCCTGTAACCCATGTGCTCCACTTGCCGCATTTTCTAAATGACAAAGCCAGTTGTAGTGCCTCTCTCAAGTTCAGTTGGGCTTCAACTAGTAGGTGCTTTTGCATTAATCCCATATACCAAATGGTTTCTCAGCATCTCATTAAGGGTTAAAATAAAGTCACATGCCTCTATCAGTCTTCTTAACCGAGTCAAGTTTCCTGATATGGATTCCTTGGTTCTCGAATTGCCAAGTAAAAATGACAGCATCTCAGAATTAGAGGCGGCTTGGGTCATAATATTTCTTAACCCAACCCATCAAGTCTTGAAAGGTTTTCATATCTGGTGCCTCGAGGAAAGTTGGGCTTCAAATAACCGAAATAACTGTGGGTCCACAAGCTGTCAGCAGAATTACTCATCTGCTAATTTCATCTGCCCGGAGGAAAAAAATGCACTCTTTCCACATACTGGGCCTAGTCCTCAACGGAGGATCGAACGAGTCAAGCTTCCCAAATAACAGCACGATCCAGAAATGCTTACTTGAACTCAAAGATGACTGTTGCAAGCAATTTTCTTCAGGAGCATGCTTTATTCTCATCGCCACAGAAATAACTCCACAGAGGCTGGTATCCCATCACTATGTCACCCTTTATTTACACGTGCAAAATCCCTGACACTGAGCCAGCTCCTTCAAAACCTGCAATCAGAGTCTGACAATGTCTGACACTCCTGTTTATATCTGTCAGCCAGGGCTCCCTGATTGGACCACATTAACAGCCTCAATCAGGGAATTCAGATTCTATGATGTGCAGCTGGCTGACCATGTTACAATCACTACAGCTATATAAGCAGGAAAGGAACTATGAAGATGAAGCAAAGATGCTGCAAAGTGGTAGAAGTAGGTTGAGAGTAGACAAAGATCTGGCAAATGTGGGTAAAGTTTCAAAAAAAATGAAACTGTCCCATTTTGGCAGGAAGAATAAAAAAGAAGCACGTTCTCAAATTGGTGAGAGATTGTACAACTCTGAGATACATAGGGATCTGGGTGTCCCAGTGCATGAATTACAAAAAGTTAGTGCACAGTTTCAGAATGTTATAAGGAAAGCTCATAGAATATACTTGTTTATTGAAAAGGGAATTAAATCAAAAGTAAGGAGGTTATGCTTTAGGGTAGTATACGTGTAGTACTGTGTACGGTACTGGTCTACATATTTAAAGGATGCACATTCAGTGAAACAGTTCAGAGAAGGTTTACTTGGCTGGAATTGGTAAAAATGTCGAATGAAGAAAGGTTGGACAGTTTAGCCTTGTGTAGAGGATGTTTCCTCTTATGGGAGAATCTTTAACTAGAGGTCACATTTTGAAAATAAGGGCCTGTGCATTTGAAACAGTAATGAGGAGAAATCTTTTCCTCTCAGAGAGTCAAAATTCTCATGCAGAACAGACTCAATGAATATTTTGAAGGCAGAGGTATGTAGATTCTTCATTAACAAGGGAGTCAATGGCTATCACAGTTTGGCAGCAAAGTGGAACTGTGACCAGAGTCAGGTCAGCCATGATCTTGTTGAATGGTAGAGCAGGGTAGAGAGGTCAGTCTCCTCCTGCTCCTAATTCACATTTCCTCTCCTATGTACTAATAATGTGTGACAGAATGGTCAGTGTCAAAGATGTGAAATAAGTCAAAGATGAGAAGAGGGAGCAAAATAATTTCTGCAGCTACTCAGAATTTTGCTCATGGTATGGACAGACCGGAAACTGAAGTTGAGAGATCTTGAATGAAGAAAGGTGAGCACCTATTCAGGTAACGAGAACAAGTTCAAAGAAGTAGGGCAGCATCCACAGAGAGATAGTGGACTTGAAACACTATCTCTGTTAGTCTCTGCATAAATGCAGCTTGACCAGCTGAGGATTTACAATGTTTTCTGTTTCTCTATCAAATTTCCAGTATTCACAGTATTTTGCTGATATTCAATAAGTTTAAAAGTCTTGGACAGAAACATTACATTTGATATGTGACAATGATTTTTTTTTGAGAACATTTGGATCACATTTCCAAAATTGGTAATGTTGCCCTGTTAGAAAACATCCCGATTTCCAGTGTTACACATCAAAATGATTCCTAAACAAGTTGGTTTGCTTTTTAAGACTGTTCTCCCTTACTATGGATTACTTCCTCAGAGAAAAACGCTTCTCTGCATAGACCCTCTTGAATCCCTTAATTGTTTTAAACACCTTGACTAGATTTCCTTCAACATTCCTAAACTGATAATAATACAAGCCAAGTTTACACAAGCTGATTTCAAACAATTTTCCAGTACTTTTCCTTTGATCACAAAGTTAAGTCAGACTTGTCAACAGCACAATTATTTTCCAATGTACCTGTGCAAAGGGAGATAGGCCAGCATCTCGCTTTTCTCTTTCCGTCAACTGTTGTGGGATTGTAATTTCGTAGGCAGACAGTTTTAATGTTTGGTAGGATGTTGAATGTAAGTCATCTATGAAGTAAAACAGGAATATAAAATTGAGTTCAAGTGTAACGCAGCAATACTGCTATTAACATTTATACAAGGAATTTGAAAAGCTCTGTTCATAAGTTGCAACAGGATATAATTTTTGAGTCCAAGGAGCTAGTGAGGTGCCCACCATTTGATCAACATTTTTCAAGCTCAGTCCTGATGGTTGTGTGATAACCTCCAAACAGGATCAACAATGACCTGCTTTTTGTTGGCTTGCCTAAACAGACAGGTAAAACAGGTAAAAACATACTTACCTTCAAGAATGATTAAGCTATTTTGAAGATACAAACATTTTCTTCATTTTTGAAAGAAGAGTGCATCAATACATTGCACCTTTCTTGATCCTTTCCAGCTTTCCAGAAGACAATGTTATTCCTGATAGAAGTGACCTTACTTTCTCCCATTGTCCCTTCATTCTTGCACCAAGTCCCTTCAGCTCAGATGAACCCATCATGTGTCACTGCACTGTCATTGTCTCAAGCAGTCAAGTTCCAAAGTGACAGGGCCACCCAGCTGCACAGTTCACTCATACAGTCAAAGAGTTGTACTGCACATAAACAGCCACTTCGGTTGAACTCGTCCATGCCAACCAGATATCCTAAATTACTCTAGTCCCATATGCCAGCATTTGGCCCACATCAAACTAAACCCTTCCTATTCATACACCCATCCAGATGCCTTTTAAATGTTTTAATTGTACCAGCCTTGACCACTTCCTCTGGCAGCCGATTCCAAATATACAAACTCTCTGTATGAAATGTTGCCCCTTTGGTCCCTTTTAAATCTTTCCCCTCTCACCTTAAAACTATGCCCTCTAGTTTTGGACTCCCCTACCTTGTGGAAAAGATCTTGGTTATTCACCCTTAGCCATGCCGTTATGATTCTATGAATCCCTACAAGGTCACCCCTCGGCCTCAGACGTTCCATGGAAAATAGCTCCAGCCTATTCAGCCTGTTCCGATTGCTCAAACACTCCAAATCTAGCAACATCCTAGTAAATCTTTTCTTCACCCTTTCAAGTTTGATAATATCCTTCCTAAAGCACGGAGACCAGAATCGAATGCAGTATACCAAAAGTGGCCTAACCAATGTTCTGTAAAGCCTCAACATGACCTCCCAACTCCTATACTCAATGCACTGACCAATATAGGCAAGCATACCAAATGCCTTGTTCCTGTTTCCATGAGACCCCACTTTCAAGGAACTATAAACCTGCAGCCCAAGATCTCTTTGTTCAGCAACACTCCCCAGGACGTTACCATTAAAGTGTATAAGTCCTGCCCTGACTTGCCTTACCAAAATGCAACATCTCACCTTTATGTAAATTAAACTCCATCTGCCACTCTTCATCCAATCATTTCATCTGATCAAGATTCCATGTTATATTCTTGAGATAACCTTCACTGTCCACTACACCAATTTTGGTGTCACCTGCAAACTTACTAACCATTACTCCTATATTCACATCTAAATCCTTTATATAAACAATGAAAAGCAGTGGACCCAGCACCAATTTTTGCAGAGCACCGCTGGTCATATGCCTCCTGTCTGAAAAGCAACCCTCCACCACCACCCCTGTCTCCTACCTTGAAGCCAATTTTACATCAAATAGCTAGCTCTCCCTGGATTCCATGTGATCTAACCTTGCTAACCAGTCTAGTGCAGCTTGATGGCTCAGTGGTTAGCAGTGCTGCCTCACAACACCACATACCCAGGTTCGATTCCAACTTAGAGCAACTGTCTGTGTGGAGTTTGCACGTTCTCCCCCTATCTGCGTGAGTTTCGGCCAGGTGCTGCAGTTTCCTCCCACAGTCCAAAGATGTACAATTAGGTGGATTGTGCTAAATTTGCCCATAGTGTTCAGGGATATGTAAGTTAGGTGCATTAGCCATGGGCAATGCAGGGTTGCAGGGATAGGGTGGGATGTTCTTTGGAGGGTGAGCGTGGACTTGTTGAGCCAAATGGCCTCTTTACACAGTGAAGGGATTCTGAAATCTACCATGCAGAATCTTGTCGATCTAAGGCAGGGCAAGTGACTGACGTATCAGTGAGGAAGCACTTTGGGGCAAGTGATCTTAATTCTATTAGTTTTAAAGTAGTTATGGAAAAGGATAGACTTGATCTAAAAATTAAAGTTCTAAATTGGAGTAAGGCCAAATGTGATGGTTGTGGGCAACAGCTTTCAAAAGTTGATTGGGATAGGCTATTCACAGGTAAAAGGACACTTTTAAAGTGAGAAGCCTTCAAAAAGGAGATAACGAGAGTCCACATAGACAAGTCCATGCTCTGCCTTTATCAATCCTTTGCCACTTCTTCAAAAAACCCCATCAAGTTACTGAGATACAATTTCCCACACACGAAGCCATGTTGACTATCCCTAATCAGCCCTCGCCTTTCCAAACACGTCAATCCTGTCCTTCAGAATCTCCTCCAAAAACTTAATCACTATTGACCTCAGGCTCACCAGTCTATAGTTCCTTAGCTTTTCCTGACCATCTTTCTTAAATAATGGCACCACATTAGCTACCCTCCAGTTTTCTAGCATCTCACCCATGGTTATCTATGATACAAATATCTCAGCAATGGGCCCAGCAATCACTGCCCTAGCTTCCCACAAAGTTCTGGAATACACCTGATCAGATCCTGAGGATTTATCCACCTTTTTGTGATTTCAGACATCCAGCATCTCCTCCTCTGTAATGTGGAAACTTTTCAAGGTATCATTATTTATATCTCCAAGTTTTCTAGCTTCCATAACGTCCTCCACATTAAATACTGAAACAAAATACTCATTTAGTATCTCCCCCAATTCCTGCAGTTCCACACAGAGATGGCCTTGTTGATATTGAAGTGGGAATGGCAAAATAAGAAAATTTTTGAAAAGTGATGGTTAGCACTGCTGCGTCACAGCAACAGGGACCCAGATTTAATGCCAGCCTTAAGTGACTGTGCAAAGTCCACACAGACATTCTCCACATGTCTGCATGGGCTTCCTCCAGATGGTCTGGTTTCCTCCCACAATCCAAAGATGCGCACGTTAGGTGGATTAGCCATTCTAAATTGCCCATAGTGTCCAGGGATGTGCAGGCTAGGTGGGTAAGCTACGGGAAATGCTCCGTAAATTCTTTAAGGAGCCCTGTTCTATCCCTAGTTACCCTTTTGTTCGTAATGTATTTGTAGAATCTGTTTGGATTCTCCTTATCTTCTTTTTCCAAAGCAACCTCATGTCCCCTTTTTGCCCTTCTGATTTCTTTCTTATGTATAATCCTACTGCCTTTATACTCTTCTAGGGATTCACTTGATCTCTGCTGTCTATACCTGCCACGTGCCTTCTTCTTTTTGACCACAGCTTCAATTTCTCTAGTCATGCAGCATTCCTTACACCTACCAGCCTTGCCTTCACCTTAACAGGAACATACTGCATCTGGACTCTCGTTATCTCATTTTTGAAGGCTTCTCACTTTCCAAGTGTCCCTTTACCAGTGAATAACCTCTCCCAATCAACTTTTGAAAGCTCTTGCCCAATACCGTCAAATTTGGCCATACTCTAATTTAGAACTTTTAGATCAAGTCTATCCTATTCCAAAACTAGTTTAAAACTGATAGAATTATGATCACTTTCCCCAAAATGCTTCCTCACTGACACCCGAGTCACTTGCCCTGCCTTAGCTCCCAACAGAAGATCAAGTATTCTCCTTCTCTAGCCGGTACATCTAATTACTGAGTAAGAAAATTTTCTTTTACACGTTTAACGAATTCCTCTCCATCCAAGCCCTTAGCATTATGGCAGTCTCAGTCAATGATTGGAAAGTTTACAACCATGACCTAATTTCATCAGCCTTACCTGTCAGGCCTCTTGCATTGAAATACATGCAGCTTAATTTGTCAGCCTTACCTTGTTCTCTTCCCTGCTTTTGCCTGCCTTGACTATTTGATTTGCTACTCTTCTCAACTGTACCAATCTCAGACTTATCTCTTTTCTCAATACCTCTTTGGGTCCTACGACTCCCCCCCACCCTGCTTCCAAGTTTAATGCCTCCTGAGTACCACTAGCAAATCTCCCCGCAAGGATACTGGTCCCTTCCAATTCAGGTGCAACCCATTCTTCTTATGCAGGCCACTCTCTGAGAAACAAATCCAGACAGAAATCTTAACATGTTCAAATTTCCTTTAGTCAACCTTTCGTCAACCTTGAGAGGAGCAGTTCTTTGTTTAACAATAAAAAACTTGGACTGCCTTATGCATTCCAACATTTTCACAGTAAAGTTGGCACTTTTCACACAATTGGCAAGAGGCCCAGTTCATAACTTGTGAATCTATGTGGATTCTACCTGCCACTTTTCCCAAGTGGATTTCTTACCTACATCACAATTACTCCCTTCTGGTGACCATGTGTTTTCAAATGACCGTTAATACAAACATAGCCTAATATCTGATGCATTCTTGGAAAGGGTCATGTAAACGTAAGAACAGCTGCTTTTGTTTTGTTGTCAGAAATCTGTGCGGCTTTGCAAATAAACACAGCTCACAGTGCTTAGAAGCACTATTTCATCGTCAGTCATATTAAAGCAAGTGATGTTAGACAGTGAACTGTTCAACCTCAATTTCTTCTAATTCCCTGTTTTGTCTGCATCTCAGTGGTTACATACGGCAAAGCACTCATGTCCAGAAGCTAACCAATTTGTCACTTAACTTGTTGTTTTTCTGTTTTGGACAGTTAGAGTTCTTATTACTGGGTATAATTAGTTCCATTTCAATATTATTAATGCAAGACATGAGAAAATAGTCATCTACCTGCAGATCACAGACAAAGACTTGGAATTCTTTAGTCTTCAGTAATATTTAACCCAAGTCTTCAGTAATATTTGTACAATACAAAAAGCTGTGTATCACTTTTGTCACAATGACATTACTAACCCACTGTTTCCTGGAGTTACCTCCTCCTCTTATCAACTTGGCTGTGCCCTGCAAAGTCAGCTTTCATACTTGACCTTGGTTTCCCAGCTAAATAGGTTTGTCCAAATACCAAGACAGAATTGAAAGATACTTTTGAGTCAAACTGCATCAGGAAAGAATCCAGAAGCCATTTTAATGAAAAGTTGGCAAGGAACGAAGTATGTTTAAATGTTGTACAATGACTCTGACAGAATTTGACTTGTACCCTCCAATAAGCATTAGTTGTACCATCAGCAGTTTCACCACATTTAGAATACAATGTAAATGAAAGTTTTACAAGATCTGTGCAGTTAAATAGAAACAGATTGGTAACCATGTTAATCTTTCTGAAAAAAATTGCAATCTGTCAAACAATCAAGTGAGAACTTTGTGCCCCTGAACACAGGCTAAAATGCTTTGCCACAAATGACCATCGGCACAGAAACTAAAATAGGGTTCATGTAAACAGTAGATGTTCTCTATGTGCTTTTTTTCCTGAACATAGAGTAAACATTCAAAAGATTCAAAGTGTTGTCCATCCTTTAGTGGTCCAAAGTTGGTGATGGTGATAGGCCACCTTTAAGAGGCCCTACTGTATTTTTCAGTATTATAGTCCAGACAAAAACTCAAACTGTTCACAGTGCACCAGTGGAACAGTGGGTCAGCACCATACCCGGCTCAAGTTCTATCAATTTCTACACTGTGCTATTAATGTCAATCAGTAAACAACAAAGGTCAAACAGCCGCCTGCAACAGCAAGAAATCTGTCAGATCTGCAGAGAGACCAGCAGAAAAGATTATTTTTATGCCCCTCAGTCTTTTTCATGATTCATGTAACTTTCCATCTCTTAGTTCATAGTCCTGTGGGTTAAATCACTTGAAATGCATGTCCAAGTTTTTGTATCAGGAGTTGAGGGTTTCTGCTTCAACCATTCATTTTATGCATCGAGTTCCAAACAACACTTTGGGTGAGAAACTTCCTACCCAACTCCCCTCTAACCTGTAGAAAGTTACTTTAAATGTATGCTCTCAAGTATTGGCCTTTCTGGTAAGGAGAATAGGTACCTCCTATCCACTTTAACAAGGGCACTGTTAATTTTATACACAGTAATTAAAACAACTTTAGCCTTGGTAATCCTCTCAAATGTGATTAGCTAATGATAAAACTGATACATATGTGTAAACCAGTTAAGACTTCATTTCTTTATTGATGTTGCATCTTCACAGAGTTGCAAATGACTTTTCTGCTTAAAAACCACTACAGAAAATCCTCCTTGTGAGCTCATCGCCGAGTGTCAGCTGGTTGTTCCCATGCAGGCGGCATCTCCAGGAAGGCTAATCCCTTGATGTTCATTATTCTAGGTGGGACGAGATGACTGCATTTGGGATCAACAACTCTGGGTTTATCTGTATCCAATCCTAACCCTGCTCCTTTCTACCACAGGGAGTTCACTTTAGTGCTGTTTCCCTTCTAAGATATTCCTGATCTCATTGGTTTGCTCATGTTTTGACATAGGCAGAAGGTAAACATCCCTTGCTGAGTGAATTTCTGTAACAGAATATATTTTCCACCAGCTTGGAATTGGAATAAACAAAAACCCTGTACATATTTATTTTATTTGTCCATGAGATGTAGCAGTGACCGGCTATGCCAACATTTACTGCCCATCATTGCTTCTCGCCAGCTAAGAGGCAATCACGTTGCTATGAATCTGGATTCACATGTAGACTAGACCACGTCATGATAGAAAATTTCGTTCCCTAAAGAATATCAGTGAACCAGATCGGTTTTTAAACAATCAACGTGTCAGAAATCAGCTAAGTGTCAGTTTCAGTAAGTTTCATAGGAAGCTTCTTTCTGTGAGCTGGAGCACGATTTCTCCTGCTGTCTTCCTGAACTCTCCTCATTACCTACGCACCAACCCTCTATTGTGGCCTGCTTATCGTGTCCTCCCTCTCAAGACAGGCAGAAATATTCACCACTGTTGGGACCTCCTGGGATTCCTGGTGCTGGCACCATATTTAAAGCCTAGCCGTGCAGTAGGTCAAGCACTGTCAACCAAGAATTGCCTTTCGCTGTCTACAGAATAGGAGGGTAAACCAAAACAAATACTTGGAGGTCCTGGCTGATGGGGTGGTGCAGAGAAGGGCCATCTTCTTCCTTCAAGAAGAGGCAGAGCCCACCATACCACCAGAAATCCCCAGCTTGGTCTCAGGTTGCCACCTGGGTCAATGCTTTTTCCACAATCCAGAGGAATGCCCAGCAATATGGGAAGAAGGGCAAAGAAGGAACAAACCTTGACTGCCCCAAGTGGCCATCTGAATAATTAGTGTGCCAACTGCCTTGTGCCTACAGCGAAGAAGTGAAGGACAGTGTGTTGCCTCCCAGGTGCCAGGGTCAAAGATGTCTCAGAGACGGTGCAGAATATTCTGAAACAGAAGAGTTACCAGCAGGAGGTTGTTGGGCACACTGGTACCAACGACATAGATCGAGAAAGTGATGAGGTTTTGCAGAGAGCATATAGGAAACTAGGCAATAGATTAAAAAGTAGGTCCTTGAGTGTAGTAATATCTGGACTACTACCAGTGCCACATACTAGTGACAGTAGGAATAGATGGATAGAGCAGATGAATATATGTGGCTGAGGGGCTGGCGCAGTGGACAGGGATGTGCATTTTGAACCATTGGGATCTCTTCAGGAGTAGAAATGACCTCTGTAAGAGAGATGGGTTCCATCTGAATGGGAAGGGGACCAACATCCTTGTGTGGAGATCTGCTAGTGTTACTTGGGAGGCTTTCAACTCATAAAGGTGGGGTGGGGTTGGGTGATATACAAAGCGATAATGAGAAAAAAGGCTAAGGCTGGCATACCAGCCAAGGGGAGGAAGTCAAATTGTCAAGGCAGACAAGAGTTTGGCAGAGAATGAGGGAAGACTGATAAATTAAACTGCATTTACTTCAATGCAAGATGCCCGACAGGTAAGGCAGATGAACTTAGGACGTAGTTGGAAACATGGGGCTGCGATATCATCGCTATTACAGAAATGTGGCTCGGACAGGGACAGATCTGGCAGCTTAATATTCTGGGATGTAGATAGGAAGGATTGAAGGGGAGTCAAGAGAAGGGGGCAGTGGCGTTTTGGTAAGGAGAAAGTTTATGGATGTACTTAGGGAGGATATTCCTAGGAGATCGTCCTGTGAAGTTACATGGGTGGAACTGAGCAATAAAATAGGGATAGTCCCCTTGTTGAGATTGTATTATAGGCCCCTGCAATAGTCAGTGGGAACCTGAGAAGCAAATACTGTATGTAAGGAGATCTCAGATATCGGTAAGAATAATTGGGTTGTAATGGTAGGAGATTGTAACTTTCCAAACATAGACAGGTACTGTCAGGGTGTTAAGGGTTTGGATGTGGAGGAATTTGTTAAGTGTGTACAAGAAAACTTTACTATTCAATAAATGGATATACCTACTAGAGCAGGAGCAATACTTGACCTTTTGTTGGGAAATAAGGCAGGGTAAGTGACCAAGGTGTCAGTGGGGTAGATCACTTTAAGTGATCATAATTCTGTCAGTTTTAAAATAGTGACAGTAAAGGATAGAACTGACCAAAAAGTTAAAAATCTAAATTGAAGCAAGGCCAATTTTAATGGTATTAGACAGGAACTTTTAAAAGTTGATTGGGGGAGGATCTTTGCAGTTAAAGGGACGATTGGGAAGTGGGAAGCCTTGAAAAATAATTAACGAGAGTTCAGAGGCAGTATGTTCCTGTTAGTGTGAAGGGTGTGACTGGTAGGTGTAGGGAATGCTGGATAACCAGAGAATTGAGGCTCTGGTCAAAAAAAACGAGGCATACGTCGGGTACAGACAGCTGGATTCGCGTGAATCCCTAGTACAGTATAAGGGAAATAGGAGTATACATTAACTAAGGAGAGAATAGGGCCCCTTAAAGATCAACATGGCCGTCTATATGTAGAACTGCAGGAGATGGATGAGATGCAAAACAAATGTTTCATGTCAGTATTTACAGTGAAGGACTTGGAAGCTAGAGAACTTAGGGAAATAAATAGCGATGTCTTAAAAACAGTTCATAAAGGGGGTGCTGAAGCTAGGGAAGAGATTGCTCGACCCCTTGCTGAGTTATTGGTATCATCAATAGCCATGGGTGAGGTGTCGGAAGACTAGAGGTTGGCTAATGTGGTGCCATTATTTGGGAAAGGCCATCAGGAAAAGCGAGGGAACGAAGGACCAGTGAGCCTTACACTAGTGGTGGCTAAGTTGTTGGAGGGGATTCTGAGGGACAGGATTTACTTGCATTTGGAAAGGGAAGGGCTGTTTAGGGATAGTCAACATCTTCTGTGCTTGGGAAATTGTGTCTCACTAACTAGATTGAGTTTTTTGAAGTATTGACAAAGAAGATTAATGAAGGTAGAGCAATAGGTGTTGTCTATATGGACTCAGCAAGGTGTCGGATAAAGTTCCGCATGATAGAACCAGCTCTAAGAGTAAACAAAACCCTGTAAACAAATAGAGAGCTCCCTGATTTGACCAGATTAACTCATATTCTATAAGGTCACCTCGCTGACCTTGTTACAATCACTACAATCGCTATGCTCTCATAGACCAGGCTGGTAATGCTGGTATCCAAAATTATCCAGTCCTAGGCAAGTTGCTTCTGGCCTTCCATTTGTGGCATACAACTTGTATCTGACCACACTCATTAAAATTGCTCTGCAATTTTTTAAATCCATGATATGGATTAAAGTGCATGTTGATATCATCTGGTTTTGGGCAGCATGGCTATGTTGCAACAATTGAGAGGCATCCAGTGTTGATGTGATTCATTTAAAGTTCAAGCTGGGAGGACCCTAACCATGTGGGCTGAACAGATTTTATATAACTGCAAATCAGATTCCCAGTGTGGTCCTCTAAAGAAATCGGGGCAATTTGGTCATTTTAAGCAAAGCGCCAAAGCTAGACTTGTGCAGTGCTCAGGAATGCTGCAGCAGCCATAATGAATACCAGTCAGGGATATCAAACGATGTCGGCTCTGCAAATTTGGGCTGCAAAGTGAGGACAAAAGGGAAAACAAAAGCATTAGCTCCAGATGATCCCATTCATATATTACCGTTGTTATGACCCTCTCTCCAGGACTGTCTACCACATCTCATCAAACTTGCCTTTCTGGCAGGAGGAGAAACATTGGAGACATTCCACCAACTCAACAAAGAGTCTCAACACAATCAGATAACTGGCACACAACCATACTTGACAAAATTTGTTAACCAGCACATGGTGACGAGGGTATAGAAACTAGTGAATCTGATACAAAGAGAAACATTGGCACAGTGGAAAATGGAGACCAGACAATCTGCGAACTGACATACTGGAATACAGACCATGCAGTTTGTTAACTGGCACAGTGGAACAGGAACAATGTCTGCAGACTTCTCTGTGTGTAGGCAGTTTTCGGTTTAGAAGTCAACAGTTTCCAGCAAATCATAACTGGTTATAGCCAAAAAGTCAGCTGAGAAATCTAATGCCAGAGATTTCCTGTCGGATTTCCCAGTTGCTTAGATTGCTCGTGGCGTATGCCAGTTAGAGACTGTTATTTCCCGTAGGGGGCTGTGAGATCCAGTTTCAGTCTTCAACCAGTTTCAGTTGATTTTTCCTGGCTGTGGAAGCTGTAAGGGAAAGCTTCTGTTAATTTGAAAAGAACCAACTTCATTTAAAATAGTTCAACATCGAAAAATAATACATGAGATCACTATCTCCAAATAGGTTGAGATACCTTAATAAATATATGCCTGAAATGACAATATTTTCTATGTGCCTCCTTCTTGGCTTAGGTATGGAGTCTTTGCTGACCTACAGCTAATTATAGAGCAACTGTGGCAAAGATAGCAAAATACTCATTATAAACTACAATTAGCAAGTGCCAGGAAATTTTTCAACCTGCTGTAAAACCAAAGTATCTACTTCTGAACGAAGTTAAGGGAGGGATTTCCAGAGTTCAGGGTTGTCACAATCCTGTAGGAAAAGCCTGAACCAAAATAGCCAAGTTAACTGAATGATCCTGCACCACTTCCCAGCCAAAGGTCATCACAAAGATGGCACAGCAATTAAAATTGGGCTACTTCAGTCAGAATCTTTGGTAAATATAACATTAAGTTTCTAAAAATATATTTTCCCTTGAAGAACAGGGATCGTGACAGTTCTGAGATCTGGAATTCCCTCCCTAAAACTCTGTCCACTGTCTCAAAATTTCAGATACTCGTGAAAACCTAGCACGCCCTTGGTCGTCCACACAAAAATCATATGTGGCTCAGGGTCAAATTTGTTTTATAATGCACTTGTAAAATGTCTTGGAAGGTTAAAGATAACGAGGCTGCAGACTTGCTCACCGAGCATCAGTGTTTGATTGCAGACATCTCATCACCCGGCTCGGTAATATGGTCAGTGTGCGCCTCTGGTGAAGCGTTGGTGTTCCGTCCTGCTTGTTATTTATATGCCTCGGTTTGCTGGGGTGGTTGGTATTACTACCTGTTTTGTTCTTCAGTGGTTTGTATTTCAGGTCCAGTTCAATGTGTTTGTCGACGGAGTTCTGAGGCATATAAATAACAAGCAGGATGGAACGCCAATGCTTACCTAGCAGGGTAACAAAACATCTGCAATCAAACACACCGACTCGGTGAGCAAGTCTCCAACCCTCATCCACAACCCAAGCTACAAAGCTTCTCAAAAACAAGAGGTTAAAAGATACTACATAAATGTCAAAGTTACTATTGCAGCAACAAAGCACCTATACAATTTTTCACTATAAATATCCTGTTGTTTCATCCTACTAACATTCTGAATGGAAGCCCTCATTCATGTTCTTGCTGTTCAAGTTCCATTGCTGCTACTGAAACAGGCAGTGGAGACACAAAACCAAATTCAGAATCTAAAAAGCCAAATAACATGCAGTTTCAAACACAGCATTTCTTGAATCAGTGCATCAAGGCAAATAACTTGGTGTTGTATTCTACTTCCTTTGCTGAAAGGTCCTGTTCTTGTGCTCGGATAACACTAATGAGCAGAAAATTGCCATGACCTAGGCTTATACACTGTCACTAACCTCAGCTCTTGGCACTGACAGGAAAGCATCTTCGAGGCTTCAATGTAGCCAGTAAACCAAAGACTTGATTTTTTGGTTTGCCTGATGAAGTGGGTCATTTTCACAACAGAACGGGTAACCTTACAAAGCTGCACTGTAGACACAAAGAGTTCATCGTGTACCGCATTCTCTCCAAAGCAAGTTTGGCCACTGAGCAACAGGACTGGTTGCATCACATTTTACACGCACAATTACACAAGGTTGGATTTTACCATTTTGAGGCTGTGTTATTTTCCTCGAACCTTCATGGTGAGTGATCTGTCATGACCGACAGATTTTTCTCACACGGCCTTCACCTCCTCGCTACAATGCATCCTGCCTTTTTTGGCATCCTTCTCATGCAACAATATGGCACAAGAGACAAAATTCCTGAGTCTGAGGCAACATGCTACTATCCAGCAGAATGGCAGCATGTAGAAGTTGTGAGTCAACAATCCTTGTGAGGCATGTGTTATTAGAAATCCATGTGTTACCGATCATTCCAAGGATGACATCAGAGAATGTAATAAAATTAGAAAAATTGTAGACTGTAAAGCTGGAGCAGCGACTCTCGTCACGCCACGGGGTGTGCCGTTTTCGCTCTCTCCCAATCCTCAAATGAACTGGAACAAAAACAGAAGTCTCTGGAGAAACTCAGTAAGCCTGGAAACATCAGTGGGGATAAAAGAGAGTTAACATTCCAAGTCAAATGACCCTTCTCGAGAACTGTTAGTAGCAAGGAGAAGCTGGTAATTATGCTGAAGACAGACAGGGATGGTGGGGAGTTAGACAGAGACAAATTAACAGGATAGGTTGGGACAGAGCCTAGAAAGGGAGGAAGGCAATTTGGCAGATAAACAGATCGATGACAGTAAGCCAAGGAAGGAGAAAAGCTGATAACATGCATAGTAAGTGCAAGTGGGTCGGCTGTGCTGAAAGCAGCCAATGTAATAACCGGGCCTGGGGTGTTGGGGTGGGTAAAGTTCATTGAGGAAGATGTACAGGTTATGAAAATATTTTGTTCAGTAAAGAGTCAGCATCCCAAGCAGAAAATTAGTTTCTGATCTTCCAGCTTGCCCTGAGCCTCACTGGAGCCCCGCAGCAAGCCCAAGACAGAAATGTTAACCAGGGAACACAGTGGTGTGTTAAAGTGACAGTTGACTGGAAATTCAGAATCATTTTTGCAGACAGAACACAGGCATCTGCAAAGTGGTCACCAAGTCTCGCATTCACCTGGTCCATCTCTTAATGTCTGCCTTCCCATCCTCAACATCTGTTTTCATCTCTGGGGATAGGGTAGCCACGAATAACCACTCCAAACCCACTGACTCCCACAATTACCAGAACTATACATCCTCAAAATCTGCTTCCTAAAAAGATTCCATTCCCTTTTCCCAGTTTTTCCTTCTCCATTGCATCTGTTCCAATGACGCTACCTTCCACAGGTGTCCTCAGAAATGTACACCTTTTTCCTTAGCCCAAGATTCCCTGCCACTGTGGTTGACAGGGCCCTTAGTCATATCGACACATTTCCTGCACTTCTGCCCTCACTCCTTCCATCCCCTCCCACAACACCAATCATATACCCCGGCCCTCACTTTCCATCCATATCCAAAGGTTCACAAGCCGCCATTTCTGTCACCTCCAGAGGGATGCCACGATGAGACACATTTCCATCCTCTCTGTTGTCAGTATTTCGCAAGAACCATTCTCTCTAGGACATCCTGGTCCAGTCCTCCTTCACTCCCAACACTTCCCCACACCCCCATGGTACCTTCCCATGCAATCACAGAAGAGGTACACCTGCCTGTTTACTTCCTCCCTCCACATTATGCAAGGCTCCAGACACAGCTATCAGGTGAAGAAATTATTTATCGGCACTTTACTCAATCTAATCTACTGTATTTGCTGCTCACAATGTGGCACTGAGGAGACAAAACATGGACTGGATGACCATTTTAAGGAGCACTTATGGTCAGCATAAATGACCCCGAGCTTCCAGTCGTCTGCCACTTCCAAACAGCACCATGTTCTCTGGCCAACATTTCGGTCTTGGGACTGCTACAATCAAGCTGGAAGAAAAGTATCTCATTTTCTGCTTGAGGACTCTGCAGCTTTCAGGACTCAGCTTCAAGTTGGATAATGTTATGACCTGAACTTCTTCCATCATCCCCATGATCAGCTTTTCTTTCTCTTAAACTTACTATTTATACTATTATTAATAGTGAGCTTACTATTATCCATCTCGGTCTTCTATAATCGTTGTTTTCTCTCTGGGCTCCATCTCCACCTCACCTATCCTCTCACTTCTTTGTCCCCCAACATCCTTGCCTTCAGGAAAAATGCCCCTTTTGCCTAGCTACCATCAGATCCGAAGGGTCACTGGATCGGAAACATTAATTCTGATTTCTCTCCGCAGATGCTGCCAGACTTGCTGAATTTTCCCAGCAATTTCTATTTTAAGTTTCAGATTGCCAATATCCACAGTTCTTCGTTTTACCTCTATAAGCTCAGTTGGCTACAGATTTGACATCTCAGAATGGAATTACATTAAACTGATAACGGGATGTGCATTTATTTTTTAGCAGCACGTTCATCAGCTGGATCAATGTACCTCAATTTCCAAACATACAGATCAAATGACACAGCTGCCAAGATTTACCCATAGGAGCTTTGTTAGAGTGTGAGCTGTAGAAATGACCTTCATTTTAGTATTTTGCTCTCCTTTTGGAAGTAGAATGAGCTTCTAATTCTAAGTATGAATTGGTACCTGGAGAAGGCATATCTCACCACATCCGTGTTTTACATTGACGCTACCCTCTGAACCTAATGCTGAATCATTGCACACCTTGTACTAATACACACATGCACAAAATTGAGCCATATTATTGCAAACTCCAAGAATAATTAATGTAAAATGCTTGGATTTAATCAGTGAATGAAAACTTGTACAGTCGGTGATTATGTTTTTATAAACTGTTAGTGACTTTGGGAGCTGATAAACCAAAATTTCTGCTTACCGTATTCTCTGTTGGGCGAGGTAGTGATAATTTCAACTGACATTGTGAAACCTGCTTCAGAACACAGGATCTAATAAGAAACCACACAAGGTATGTGGTCTAACATTATAAATTGAGACACTTCCTGCTGCCATTAGATTTTCATGACTTTGCCAATTAATGGAAATACCTTCAAAACATTTTGTATGTGGAAGTTTGTGGGGCAACGCAAATTAACTTTCCGACTAAAGCACATCTCCTCTGGGATTATCCATTCACTCCCTCTTCATCAGTATCTTAATTTTTTAAAAAATCCTTATGTAGTGCTGAACAATGCAGACTACAAGAGACCCTGAGTAAACCTTCTGATTGCACTTGCTAGTCTGAAATGAAGTGTGACAAATCAAGAACTCCCAACAGCTGTCAGTACTCATAGGTCTTTACATTTCCCTCATGTTTTAACCCACCAAGAGAGAATCCTGATTCATAGTGAAATAATTGGGAGGTGAAACTCAAACGAAGATTGTTAAATGGGCTCAATGATACAGCGTTGGGTTATCTACTGGTCACTAGATTAACAGCTAACCACTCAACAGCATAGCAATGGCAGGAGTAGGTCATTCACCCCCTGCTTAGGATAGATAATGTCGAATCAACCACCTGTTTTTGCTGTGCATAGTATAAGTCATAACCATCAAGAAAAAAAACAGCAACAAAACCAATGACAAAAAAAAGACACAACATCTTCATCTCTACACAAAGAGCAAGCATAAAATCCACAAGAGTGCTCTTGTTTTCTTTTTACTTTTGCACTTTTTCCCCTTTATTTTTTCTTTGTTTTCTTTTACTTTATGCCTGGAGGGTGGTGGATGAAGGAGGCAGCCTCCAGCAGGAGCAACGCCAGGACGAGCCAGACACTATTCCAACCCAGCCTGGGGGTCTCCTGGGAGCGTGAGAAACAGGTCCTGGGCTTACTCCTCCAGCCCAGACTTACAGGCTAGGCCAAGGCTCCAGGGCCTAGGTGCCTGAAGGAGGGCAAAGATGGTCTTGTTACAACGTGGAGGCTTCCAGGTATTCCAGTGGCTCAGCAGGCAATCTCATCCAGGAGTTGTGGTCTCAACTCGACTTGGCCGTTTGATCATCCCAGCTGCGTCTTCAGGGTATTCCATTGTTCCTCAAATCGGCTTTCCCCGAGCCTGGGAGCCATTAACTGAACTGTCATGAACTTTGAATACTTTTACTATTTTTTTGGGATTATATATCACATCTGTCACTGCTGTAGGCATCATGGTGACACAATTTATAAAACTGCTCACTATATTTTTCATGAAGTACACATGACAGGAAATTTCTGTTCTATTCTCATGTCATGTTATCCAATATACATTCAGCAGTCCTTCCTCATTTGGCACTTGCATGTCTTAAATACAGTATCCACTTCCAGACCATAATCTACATGATTTCTCACGTGGGAGAATACTTGATAAATTCTAATTGGCTGAACTGCAAAATTGCCTTCATGTAAATGTCTCCATCACTCCACCTCACTCATCACTATGCCATTGAAAGAAACACACAGTACTATCTTTCAAAGTTTGAACTTCCTGTAGCCTCCTCCTTAATCAGTTTTCAGTGAAAGCGAAGGCAGGGTGTAGCATACTTAAACCCTATCTGAGTCGGATAGCCTGTTAAGAGTAATGGGGAGTCATCTATTATTTCCTGAGGACTGCAAAGTCCCCTCATTCCTTCAAGTAAACAAGCTTTATAAATTCTAGACTGCAAAATTACTGGAATTGTTTTTTCACGTTGGATTCAGATGGGCTAAATAGAGTTCTGTGTCTTTTACTGGAAATGACCATTTGATACTTTTGTCACTCTAAGCAGACAGAAGAAAATTACAAAGCCATGTAGCAAATGTGACAGCAGAGCAGCCAAATTGATGGTTTGCTAAGTGCTGTTTTCCAAATATATATTGATAAAGGACAGAAGGCATAAAAATACACTAAAATGGAATCTGTGACTTTTTTTTAGCCTAAACATATAATGGTTGAATGAAAACAGCTGTGGCTTTGCATTAACAATGTTATTAGGAAATGTGGCAATACTTAAGCTAACCCTGAGTTCAGGAGATTGTACATTGTAAAAAACATCTAAACAGGTTGCTTCACCAGGTCAGACCACCATGATGCCACCTGAGCAGCAGCACCAAATCTACATGCCCATATCCTGTTGCATATTCCTGAAAATTCACATGGCCCTCAGAGAAATGACCATGTCTCTTATTTCCTGCAATTGCTCGAGCAGTTTTCGCAACCTCAGGATGTGCCAATGCACTTTACTGTCAATTGTGCACCTTTGAATCGAGGTCATTGTTGTAATGCAGGAGCTCGGACAACAAATTTATGCACAGCAAAATCCCACAAAACAGCAATATATTTGGGTGTTGTTGAGGTATACCTTTTTGATGCTGGATTAACAGGAGGATTTATAAGCGTCACATCACAATTAAATTCAATCCATTCATGCACATCTTCTTTCAAAGGGTTGCTGCACAGCAAACAGCAAAGGGACCCCTTTGCAATTCTCTTTTGCATAACCCATGAGGAAAGACACCAACTCAACATTCCTTGAGGCAAACTCACCATAAACACATTTGGCTCCTCAAACCAGTTCTGCCATTCAGTGGGATCATGACTTATCTGTAATCTAACTCTATGTACCTGCGTGTTAGTTGCATATCCCTCATTATGTTTGATATCTATTTGTTGTGATTGTAACGAGGTCAACCAGTTGGACCTCATAGAATATGAGTTCCCTGATTGGACCACATGAACAGCCCCAATCAGGGAGCCCTGGCTGACAGATATAAACCAGAGTGTCAGTGGGTCTGTTCACTCTGACAGCTTGGTCCGAAAAGTCGGACCAGTGACTATTCCTATGTTTTTTTTAAATTCATACACGGGATGTGGGCGACGCTGGCTAGGCAGCATTTATTGCCCATCCCTAATTGCCCAGAGGGCAGTTCAGAGTCAACCCCATTGCTGTGGGTCTGGAGTCACATATAGGCCAGACCAGGTAAGGATGGCAGTTTCCTTTCCTAAAGGACATTCGTGAACCAGATGGGTTTTTCCAACAATCGACAATGGATTCACAGTCATCATTACATTCTTAATTCCAGATATTTTATTGAGTTCAAATTCCACCATCTGCCGTGACGGGATTTGAAGCCGTGTCCCCAGAACATTATCTGGGTCTCTGGATTAACAGTCCAGTAATAATACCACGAGGCCATCACCTCCCACATGTAAATAAAAGGTGACTTGGTGACGGGATACTAGCCTCTGTGGAGTTACTTCAGTCTTGATCTTAATTTTAAATTTAATAATTCATCTAACAACTTATCAAGGAATGATCCCAATTTTATCACCTTTTCCTGAAGAAATCACCAGGGAAATTACTCCTTTGTTTTAAACGTTATGTCCACTTGATTGATTTGCTGTTCATTAAGGGAATTACTGTGCCATTTGCTTTGAGAGTTGCCTCTACCTACTGAGCTATAGCAAACCTTCTATAATTCCAAGATCAAACTTCATAAGTCTCACAATTCTGCACAAAAAAAGTTTTGTTGAGGTTCCGAGGGCAGAAGGCCACATCAACAAGACTTGGTCAGTGGAGACAACGGGCGGAGAATGGGAATGAGGATTTTGGGAATGGAAGAGGTTTTGTTTGTTGCCTGAAGTTAAACACATCCTTTAATCAAGATGTGCAATGTCAGGCTGAAAACCCCGTAGATTAACACACAAAGAGGGACAGGGAGTAACGGGTAACCTGGTTGCACTCACTCAGAAATTCATCCTCTCATGAGCAACCCTGTGAAAGATCTTCAACCAGGCAATGTGTACAGCCTCAAGCACAGAACACTGCATATTCCATGTGGAGAAAGAAGATAGAAAATTCAGTGAGTAAAGAAAATCCCAATATAGGCTGGTGTTCAAACTACTAGCAGATATACTCGGGACAGACTTCCCACTCTCACTGAGGTCTGCAAACGATAAGTCTGCATTTAAATTTAGACTTGGCTGATATGCTTTAAGTTACTTTTAGTCACAACTGTCTCCATTGGTGATTCAGAAATGATCTTTCATGAGGACTACAGAAACAGTGGCGGAGTGGTATTGAATTCCAATATGAATGGACGGATGTTCAGTTCTGTCTTAAGGCAAAAACCTTAGTGAATGAGTTTACAAGTTTGTTTCATGCTATGAACACAACAGTAGGTCACCTGGGTTACACTCACTCAGAAACGCAGCCTCCCCTGCGCAGCGCGAGAAGGATCTTTAACCAGGGAGCCCGTACATTCTCAATTATAGAATATTGTGTATTACATATAGTAAAGGAAGATAGAAAATTTAGAACCTAAATGAGTAATTATATTCCATGAATCATTTGTGGAAACTCGAACAATTGACTGGGTCAATTACCCAGACTATATTGTTTATTTGCTTTTACCCAGGGTACTGGCATGCTTACTGAATGAAAGAAGGATTCAGAAATGTGGATCAAGTCACATGCTTTTCTTTCCTATTTGTTCCCCAAGCATTCTATACCTAAAGACAACAATAATTCTGCTCAAAGTAAAGTAAATATTTCCAAAGAATCAAGCGTGCTTTATGAGATGCCTGCAAATGACATCTGGTCCTGCTTAGAGTCATAGACAGACAGCACAGAAACTGACCCTTCAGCCCAACTCATCCATGCTGACCAGGTTTCCTAAACTGAACTAGTTCCATTTTCCTGCATTTAGCCCATATCCTTCTGAACGTTCCCTATCCTTGTACCCATCCAAGTGTCTTTTAAAATGTTGTAATTGTACTCGCCTCCACAACTTCCTCTAGCATTTCATTCCACATACAGACTACCGTGTGTGTGTGAACAAGTTACCCTTCAGGTCCATTTTAAATCTTTTCCCTCACACTTTAAACCTACGCCCTCTAGTTTTGGGCTCCCTTACCCCGGGGAAAAGACTTTATCTACGTCTATCATGATGTTATAAACCTCTATAAAGGTTACGCCACAGCCTTCTGTGCTCCAGGGTAAAAAGTCACAGCCTATCCAGCCTCTCCTTATCCCTCAGACCCTCCTGTCTGAGGAACATCCTGTTAAATATTTTTTGCACCCTTTCCAGTTTAGTTTGATGTTTCCTATAGCAAGGCAACCAGAACGGTACACAGTACTGAAAATGTGACCTCACCATTGTCTTGTATAGCCATAACACTGCATTCCAATTCTTATATGCAGTGATCTGACCAATGAAAGCATCTGTGCCACACACCTTTCACCATCATGTCAACCTATGATTTCACTTTCAAGGAACTATGTACCTGCACCCCTAGCTCTCTGTTCAATAACACTCCACAGGATCCTACCACGAACTATAAGTCCTACCCTGGTTGGTTACTAAAATGCAGTACCTCGCATTTGTTTGAATTAATTCCTTCTGCTATTCCTTGGCCTACTGGCCCAGTTGATCAAAGTCCCATTGTACTCGGAGATAACATTCTTCATTGGTGATATAAGCGCACAATTTTGGTGTCATCTGCAAACTTATTAATCATGCCTCCTGTATTCTTATCCAAATTATTTAAATAAATTATGAACAACAGTGGACCCAGCACCAAGCCTTTTTGACATTGGCATTGCTTGTCACAGGTCTCCAGTCTGAACAACAAGCCTCCACCACCACTCTCTGTATCCTATCATCAAACTAATTTTGCCTGCTGTTGGCTAGGTCTCTCTGGATCCCATGTGTTCTAACATTACTAGTCTACCATGCAGAACCTTGTCAATCTGTTAGAACTGTTGTGGAAGGGCTTCATGACCCTGAAGCAACCTTGTGATGATGTCACAGAGTTTCTTATCACTGAGCGTAAATAGCAGAGTGTGTCGAAACCTGGAAGACTCCCATGAGTACGACAACGTGAACGCACAAAGAAGTTTGATTCATCCTTTAGCGTAATGCATAATAAAATGGTGCACTGTTGTGTGTCTTTACATCTTCTGGTTCCTCTGAGTTTGAGATAATCGCAATTCAAACTCAAAACTCAAGCTTCTTCAAGTACATTGTGTTCAGCTCTTGAAGTCGAGGGTCAGACAACAAATGACAGAAAAATTTCAATGCGGAGATAAGTGAAGGAAATTATTTTGGAGAAAAAAAAAGTAAAATAAAAATGATTCTGGAGCAGTGGGACTTGAGTGTATATGTTCATGCATGTGTACATGAGAAACCGATCAATGAAGTAGACAAGACCTTACCCTCGGCTTCATTGGTAAGGACCTAAGGTACAAAAGCAAGCAGGTTATGAGCTTGCATAAGACATTTGATCGGCCTCAGCTGGAGAACTGTGGACAGTTCTGGAAACCACACTTTAAAAAGTATCAGGAGGCATTGATTAGAGTTAGAAGAGGCTTACAAGAATGGCTCTAAGGATGAGAAACTTCGGTTATGCAGACAGATTGGAAAATTTAGGATCGGTTTCCCCAGAGAAAAGGAGGCTGAGAGTAGATTTGATTGAAGTATTCCAAATCTGGACTAAGTAGACAGGGAGAAATTGTCTCACTCACGAAAGGAACGATTACAAGAGGGCATAGATTTCAACTAAATGGCAAAAGCAAAACAAAGTCAGAAAAAAAATCTGTTCAGCCAGCAAGTGGTTAGGGCCTGAAATGCCCTGCCAAAGAGTTTGATGGAGAAAAGTCCAACTGAAGCATTCAAAAGGGAATTAGAGTAAAAAGTGCAAAGAAGGAATGTGTGCAGTTAAACGGAGAAGACCAGTGAAGCAAACAAAGTGAATTACCTATTTGGAGAGCTAGTGCAGACATGATAAACTAAGTAACTCCCTTCCATGCTATAATAATTCCCTGAAATATATCAAAATTACTTTCACAGGAAAAAAATTAAGTTAAGATTAATAATTTATTCTAACACGTAAACTGAATATCTCAAGAACTTTGTTTCCTTTGTAAGAAATACATGATTCATCATATCACTTGGGATAGTAGGATGTTGTACCTCCCACTGGTCAATTTTGTATTTGTCAAGGAAGGTGAGCATGCTGCACGTGTGATATTGTGCATACTGCTCCCCGTGTGGTCGAGCTGTATTTTACATTGCAATTATTATCTAACTTGTAGTGATGTTGTTGATGATGGTTTGCCATTTGATGTATATACTGTCTCACTATTTAGTAATCTTGATAACCTTTTCTGCTTTCCGAGCTCAGAGATGGGTCGACTATGAATGCTGTTCCTTCTCCTTTGCTTACTGGTTTCAGTTTCTATGACCTTAGAGACTTTGCAGTGCCGAGTTAAAAAAAAACTAACTGCAGATGCTGGAAACCATGATGGGATCCTACATGTGGACTCAAAACAAAAATGCTGGCAGTCACAGCAGGTCAGACAGCTTCCATGGAGGGAAAGCAAGCTAATGTTGAGTCTAGAGATCCTGTACGCGAATAGTTTGTCCTTTCACCCACTCAAGTAGTGATTTACCATGTGTGAAGTGTTGACTTCCTTTTGCCTGTACGTCACTGAGCTGTTATCTTACTTGCTCCTCGTCACTTGGAGGAAGTATCTTGCTTTGAAGATTTGTCTAATGCTTCTTTCCATTTAATATTTCATAACAGCCTTGAGAGATGTCGATGAAGGCAACTCTGACTAATCCTATGTCTCGGGATTTTGAGACATTTCTATCCATCATCTGAATCTATCTTTCTGTAGACTTGGGTAATGTCATGATAAGGTTGAACACAGACTGTTCAGTGAATCCCTTAAAGTCTCTGGAGGCACACTGTGCTTCATTGTCTTAATTATTTCAGGAAATTCTTGCTCAGAAACAGAACTTGTAATACTAAAATGTTTTTTGTAGCTGTTCCAGTTTTTGCACCACTTTTGTTCCTGGCTTGCATTTCAGAGTGAAATCTTAACGATCAATCCTCAACAATATGCTCATGGTTTG
Organism: Rhincodon typus; assembly: GCF_021869965.1. Lineage (NCBI taxonomy): Eukaryota > Metazoa > Chordata > Chondrichthyes > Orectolobiformes > Rhincodontidae > Rhincodon > Rhincodon typus. The sequence continues at coordinate 5,508,882 of NC_063371.1, forward strand.
AACAGATTCTGCTTTGTAAATTTGTTCCAGTGAAAGATTATGTCTATTCACAAATTTTCTCGCATTTAGCTATGATGTAATTTTCCACATCCAGACAAAAATTACAAAAGCCCTTTTTCCATGTTGATTGCTCTGGTTGCAGTTAAACTTTTAGAAAAGAAGGTTGTCAGTTTCTCTCTTTCGCCAAGGCTGCTCCAAGACCTTTTGTAGAAGCAGCAACCTGGGGACGAAAGGATTTCCTTCTGTGTAAAAATGAAAAAGTTGCAGTAATCGAACTCAATCATCGAGGTGCTTGTTCATGAGTGAGAGAGAGAGAGAAAGAGAGAGAGAGACAACTGGTAGTCACGATGCCTCAGGACAGGGGACAGATTGACAAAAAAATTCCTTCCAACTTGGGAATTGAACCCACACTGTTGGCATCACGCTGTATTGCAAACCAGCTATCAAGCTAAGTGAGCTAACTGATCCCTTTAAACATGACAGACCTTTCTCTTGGAATATTTTCTTTTTCACAATGAAATACTACCTTTCACAGTTTGCTGAAACTTCTTTCATGACTCTGACTGAGAACTCAACATCTTACTTCATCGATCTTGGAGATCGCCTTATGTTTTAACTCCTATACTCAATGGTCAGTGCATTGAGCACAGGAGTTGGGGGGTCAGGTTGCATCTGCACAGGACGTTGCTTGGGCCACTTTTGGAATATTGAGTCCAGTTCTGGTCTCCCTGCTATAGGAAGGATGTTGTGAAACTAGAAAGGATTCAGAAAAGATTTACAAGGATGTTGTCAGGGTTGGAGGATTTGAGCTATAGGCAGAGGCTGAATAGGCTAGGGATATTTTCCCTAAGGCATTGGAGGCTGAGGGGTGACCTTGTAGAGGCTTATAAAATCATGAGGGGTATGGATAGGGTGAATAAATAAGGTCTTTTCCCCAGCATGGGGAGTCCAAAACTAGGGGGCATAGGTTTAAGGTGAGGGGGGAAAGATTTTAAAGGAACCTCAGGGGTAACTTTTTCATGCAGAGGGTGGTGCATGTATGGAATGAACTGCCAGAGGAAGTGGTGGAGGCTGGTACAATTGTAACATTTAAAAGATATCTGGATGGGTCTCGGAATAGGAAGGGTTTACAGGGATATGCCTCAAATGCTGGCAAATAGGACTAGGTTAATTTAGGATATCTGTTCAGCATGGACGAGTTGGACCAAAGGGTTTGTTTTCAAGCTGTACATCTCCATGACTCTATGATTACTCCTGAATGGTTCTGCAATTTTCTTTTCTCTGGGAACCTTTGTGACCAGCCATTTAATACAGTTGTATGGTACCTATACCTATTGTGTTGTCCATCTCATTTTGGGTTTATTTTCTTCTCATGTACCCTGTTGTTCTGGGTTGGCTCATTTACCATCCTCTTCCTTGGTTTGGCAGCCATGTTCTCAGTGATTTGGCTTTCCACATGCTCTGCAAATTTGATCTCTATCCCAGACATTAGCTTCTGTCTGTGATCTTGTGTGGTAGTCCACAGTTCCTGCCTATCTTCGAGTCTGGCACCCTTTCTTTTGCCACTGCTTCACTATATCAACACTGCTTGCTTTCCTTTTGACTCAATTAATAGCCAGCCACTTGGGTAATCAGTGTCTTCATTTGTCTACTCATGACTTCACATGCTATGGCAGTATCTACAGCCCCCCAATATTTGAGCTTCTCCTCTCTAGTTAAATCATTATGTATTTCAATCTTTGCAGAACCTCAAAATAAGCCAAACTCTCCGCTTCCATACGTGACATCAAATTTATACTTTTCACCTGCATTTCCTTTTTCTTCTTATGAAATAGTCATCAGCTCAACTGATTCATGCCTCAGGTTTTGAAACTCATGTCATTGGATCTGATGATTTGAATTTGGTTGGAGATGCGTGATATTTTATCAAATGTTTTGTCCACGTTTTGGCTGCTGTCTACCTTCAACTCCCAGCTACCAAACAAATTTAATGTTTACTCTCTCCTGCCCCCAAAGCATGGTGGCTTACCTCCATTTTTCATGCATTGGCACACAAGTATTACAATGTGATATACTAAGGTGATGCTTTTCTCTTTGCACTTCTAAACAGGTTCCAATATCAGAAAGAAGGGCTCTCAACACATTAAAATCAGTTTGGTTTCACTGTGAAATAGTTTCATTCTCCTGCCAATGCAAACCCCTTGGACTCTGGAAGCACCATGGCAGATCAACACGAGCTCCACAAATCAGTTCTGCCACTCAAGGAGATGTGTCTGATCTGTTTCTTAATTCCAATCCATCTAGTTTTGCTTTGGATTAATATGATTAATTGAGCTGGTATGTTCAAGGAAAATGTTTCCATCCTGCTGCAACCCTTGTGTTAACATTTACTCCGAGTTACCAAAATCTTCAGCAGATCTGCCAGCATCTGTAAACAAACAAAATCTTGAGACGAATATGATAATTCACCCGATGAAGTCATATTCTCTTCGAAGTTTAAATTCTATACCTCTGTCCACAGAGGCACTAGAGCCAATGAGACTTTCTAACATTTAGTTTTATTCAGACTTTCCCATCTAGAGGGAGAGAAAGAGGGCACAAAGATTGGTGGAGAAATAGGGGCATGAAAACAGAGGGATGGGAAAATATGGTGGGGGGGATGGGAAAACAAACAGTGAAGGAAACAGAAGGGCACTCTGTTTGTGCCCCTTCGTTTTGCCCCAACTGGTTCTCCCAGACTGCAGATTTACCTATATTCCCAATTTCCTTCCTCAATGACTTGCCCATGATTTCATCTTCCTTGTCCTAAACTTGCCCACGAGCAGATTAAAAAAATCCCCTACATAACCTATCAATTCTTCTCACAATCCTAAAGGCTTGAATGAAATTGCAGGATAACATATTCCAGGGAATAGACAATCACTTAAGCAATCTTTCCTCATAATCTACTGCTTGGAGATCTGGTAACATCATAGTTAACGTGTGCTGCCTTCCTTCCACAGCCAATAGATCTTCGTAAGACACACTGTTACAGACATGACTCCAGATGTAATTTAAATCAAGCCTTTGTGTAGCTGCGGCTCCCCTTTGTGATCTAGTCATCCAGTTGTAAAAGTTAGGATTCTGAATTTCTTTGTATCTCATGACTATATTTCTGTGATTTGTGTACATGTGCCTAAGCAACTTTAGGTGCCCTGTTCCTAGCTTTTCACTATTTTAAGATTAAGCCTTTTATTTTGGATAGAACTTGCCCTGCCACCTTCTAACAATTGTGAATATATACACCAAGGACTTACGTTCTTGCACCCTTGAAAACAATATTAGACTCCTCCTGCAAGCTGTTTCACCCAAAAAGTCAATCACTGCTGTGGAACTTGTCCTAGTGCTGCTCAAGGCTCTCTGAACTGCAACATGAACTCTTTCTCTCTCACTCTTTCCCCACTGCTGCTGCCAGCCCTGATGAGTATTTCCAGCATTTTGTCTGTACTCCACATAACTTAACTGATGGAGAGGTGTGACATAGGATCATGTTAAGATGATCCTTTCTAAACTTGAAAGTTTAAGGTGTTGAAAGAGGAATCTCTTACCATCTGGCACTTTTTCAATTTTTTTTTAAATTCTGGTTTTGTAACCAAGATGGCATCGGAGAATGGCGACTCTGTACAGTTTTCACTATACTTGAGTACACATGGCAACAAAATCTAATTCTAATTCATATTTACCCATATCTTTGGTGTGCCGCCCATTTCACCAGTCCAGGAAAATCTGCTGTTATCTGACTTCGACTTGCAACTTAGCCAAGTTTTGTAAAATCCCCAAACTTCAAATCACCTGCTCAAATCCAGGTCCATCATGAAGAGAAATTAAACCTCTTAATTCCAACTCCTAGAGGATGCCACTCAAAATTGTGATCCACCCAAAATCCATGAATTCACTCATTCTGTCCACCTCCAATTCCTTAACCAACATACCCAAGGTACCATTCTTTTCAATCCTATACTTGTCATTACTGATTATGTGTGCTACATGGTCAATTTATCAAATTTATCTGTTGTGCTAGCCTCAACAAACTTCTTTGCTACTTCCAAGAATTTACACAAATTTGTCAGGTATCATTAATCATGAAGAAATTTGTATTGGATATCTTATTTAACCTTTGCTTCTCCAAAGGAGAATAAACTTCGTTCTTGAACTTAGTTCACCTTATACTTGAAACTACATTTCTAAAAATCAGTATTACGAATGACCCCGGCAAAACTGTGATGCACTGTCATCCATTTCTCCTCATTGTACATATCAGCACCGCCTCTTCTACTTCTACCAAAAGTAGAAAAACAGGGAGGAAAAAAAAAACAGAGTTGATTCAGCCTGCGTGCTGATAATGTGAATGTGAAGATGGTGGGTAATGACACAAACAATAGTCTTCAATGCATACCCCCATCAAAATCCCAATGTGCACCATTTGCTGAGCAATTTGATGCATTCTTTTAGCTTTTCTTCATAAATAAGAATCAGCGTCAGTTTTGTACATGTATTAAGTTACAAGCACAGAATTTCCTGTATTACATATCAACATGCTTACACAAAAAGTTTTCAGTGCAGAGATTCTTGGGGAGATAATCTGATTTTGGGTCAATCGAGACTATTGACAGAAAACTGCCTCAAATCAGAAACTTTAAGTCTGAGTCACAGAAGGAAAGAAGTAGCTAACACATCTGGACTACCTCTCATGTGCTCAGGGCTTCTCAAATTTAACCAAATAAATTACTTTAAGTGTGGCAAGTTACAAGAATGAAAGTGTTTAACCTAAATCTTGTAAACAACCAGTTTTTGCAATTTCAACCATTTCTTAACAAAACGATGATGAACCTCTGTCTTGTCTTGACGTTATCTCACTCGCAGCTCCAGATCGGGAGCAAAGACAGGTCAATCAAGTTAAGAATGGATAAACTGAATCTTGTAAGGAGGCAGATTAGAGTGAAAAAATTTCTTTTAGTGGCATTTGCAAACATTGACCTGCTCATTTTTTATTTAAATGCAGGATTTCCCTGGCAACCATTTCACCCCTCCAACAAACTATCACATTTAAATTGACAAAACTGTCAATTGACATCTTGGGTGAAACCACACTTAAATGTTTTGAAATAAAACTTCCCCAAAGTATCTCAGACTGAAGCCAACCTTGAATTTCCTTTCAGAATCCCTGTTAGTCGACATTTCATGATCACTGTGGGCCCCAAGAAAGACTTGTTTTTTGTTTATGTTTAAGAAATCAGGGTTATTCGACTACGTGGCCAAATTTCATCTGAACTCCATCTACAAGTTCGTAGCTGACACAACTATTGTAGACCAGATATCAAACAATGACGAGACAGAACATAGGAGAAATAGAGTGCTTGGTGATGTGATAACATCAAAGGTAACAATCTCTCCCTAAATGCCAGCAAAACTAGAGAGCTGATCATCGACTTCAGGTAGCATGGAGGAGGGCACACCGATATTTACATTGATGAAGCCAAGGTGGAGATATTGTGAGTATCAAGTTCCAAAGAGTGATAATCACCAACAATCTGATTTGGACCACCTGCATTGTTGCAATGGTCAAGAAGGCACAACAACGCCTCTTCTTCCTCAGGAGGATAAGGAAATTCACCACGTCCACTAGGACTCTCACCAACTTTTACAAATGCACCATAGAAAACATTCTTTCAGTGATAGTAGGAACTGCAGATGCTGGAGAATCCGAGATAACAAGGTGTAGAGCTGGATGAACATAGCAGGCCAAGCAGCACCAGAGGAGCAGGAAGGCTGACGTTTCGGGCCTAGACCCTTCATCAGAAATGGGGCAGGGGCAGGGGGTTCTGAAATAAATAGGGAGAGAGGGGAGGCGGATAGAAGATGGATAGAGGAGAAGATAGGTGGAGAGGAGACAGCCAGGTCAAAGAGGCGGGGATGGAGCCAGTAAAGATGAGTGTAGGTGGGGAGGTAGGGAGGAGTCAGGTCGGTCCAGGGAGGACGGGCAGGTCAAGGGGACGGGATGAGGTTAGTAGGTAGGAGATGGGGGTGGGGCTTGAGGTGGGAGGAAGGACAGGTTCGCACTAAACAACTGCACCTCCCAGTCGCGAACCATTTCAACTCCCCCTCCCATTCCTCAGACGACATGTCCATCCTGGGCCTGCTGCAGTGCCACAATGATGCTACCTGAAGGTTGCAGGAACAACAACTCATATTCCGCTTGGGAACCCTGCAGCCCAATGGTACCAATGTGGACTTCACAAGCTTCAAAATCCCCCCTCCTCCTACCGCATCCCAAAACCAGCCCAGCTTGTCCCCGCCTCCCTAACCTGTCCTTCCTCCCAGCTATCCCCTCCTCCCACCTCAAGCCCCACCTCCATCTCCTACCTACTAACCTCATCCCGCCCCCTTGACATGTCCGTCCTCTCTGGACCAACCTGTCTCCTCCCTACCTCCCCACCTACACTCACCTCTACCGGCTCCACCCCCGCCTCTTTGACCTGTCTGTCTCCTCTTCACCTATCTTCTCCTCTATCCATCTTCTATCCGCCTCCGTCCTCTCCCTATTTATTTCAAAACCCCCTTCCCCTCCCCCATTTCTGAAGAAGGGTCCAGGCCCGAAACGTCAGCTTTCCTGCTCCTCTGATGCTGCTTGGCCTGCTGTGTTCATCCAGCTCTACACCTTGTTATCATAGAAAACATTCTGTCTGGATGCATCACGAATTGGTACGCAACTGTTCTGCCCAGGACCATAAGAAATTGCACAAAGTTATGAACACAGCCCAGGCCATCATGCAAGCCAACCTTCCATCCAATAACTCCATCTACACTTCTCGAAGCCTTGGGAAGGCAGCCAACATCAAGAAAGACAATTCCAACCTCTGCTGTCAGGCAGAATATACAAAAGTTTGAACATGTACCAACAAGTTCAAAAACAGTTTCACCCCAACTGTATTAAGACTTCTGAATGGACCTCTCAAATTTCAAATCTAATGTTGATCTTGCCTTTTGTGCATTTTCTTTGCAGCTGTGACTTTGTATTCCTCACTATGTTCAATCACCCTTTGACTTTTTGTGTTTTTTATGCATGCAAAACAAAACTATTCACTGCACTTGGTGCATGTAACAATAATAAATCAAATTTAATCTTTGGCAGATAATTTTGCAATGATTTTCCGGGTGTTGACAATCACGCCCATAAAGTTTAAACAGGGCGCCAGAACATGAAACAGCCTTGAAAAGTCAATAACCAAAGTCCACAGCTTCAGAATAAGAGAATTTAAGGGGAACTCGGAGATGAAATGCAGTCTACTACTATCCGTTGAATTAAAGGGAAAGGGAAGAAACCTACTTCCGTACTTCTTGATTAAAATCAAACAAATCTCAAATTATACCTCAAACAAACATTTACATCCACAATCCTTTTCAGATAGTCTTGATATTTATTGAAACCACATTGCAAATTCCGTTCTTTCCTCCCCTGCCTTCCGAACTACCATGTCCTCATCCAAACACGAATGTGGGAGCAGTTGCTGGAAGATTTGCTCTACCCCACGGGGTCACTGTTTGTTCAAAAGCAGGCAACGTGGAACGACTGAATGTCAGGGAATGATCCAGTGGTTTCTGCCGTCGGGAGCTGCTCTGGCGAGTCATCCCATGTCAAGAATCAAAAACCACAAGGCCAGCCAATGGGAGCGTCAGAAACTGGATGTGAACCATCACCAAATCTGTGACTTCATGTTGACAAAAAAAAATCTAACTGATAAAATGTGTTACACAAGGCTATTCGTTTTCCCCCTTCTAATGCGAGTTGATGTGTACCGGTCACGAAAGCCTTGCGACGCTTCCCTTTCAGAGACCAACAGACTCCCTACGAAATGATGCTGGAAGGGATTAGTTCCAGTTTCATTGCAGACACTGGAAGTCAATTTCAGGCGCAGCGTAGGACTGGCGATCAATCCGCTGCCGCCCCAACCAAACTGCCAGTTTACCCTGCGATCACCGGGAATTTACAACCGCTAACCCAACACCCCCTTTGTCTTCCCCCACCCGACTCCCCTTGATACGGGACCTCGATCACCAAAGCTGTTCCCGATGATTGGCCCAAGCGAAACAAGATTGAGCTCATTCTTAAATTTTGGAACAAATTTCAAAAGCATGGGTGCAGAGAACATTTTAGCTGCAGTCCACCAAAAACTCATCAGAACACAACAAAAAACACCCTCCAGGTAACTATTGTACTTATCGCCACCTGAAATGACTTCACCTCGGCAGTGGGAGCGAAAGTAATCGACAAGGGAAAACTGACAGCAGCCCAGTACTGCCGCACTGAGAAAATGCCTTCCCCACACCCAAGGATTTTCATTACGCGATTCCGCAAAGTGATTTGGCTTCGTTTCTTTCCCCCCAGTGACTCACCGATCTTTGCTATCGCAAGGTATAACAATGCCATGAAAGTTGGCATAAAAGCAGCGTAATATTTCCCGAAATTTCCAGCCATCTTCTGTCTCCAGTCCGTCCCAAGCTCTGCCGGTGCTCCCTCACCACTGGTAGACCAGGCGTTGCTCTGGCTTCAACAGGCCAGAGAGCAATGCATTTCACCCTTCACTTTTAACGGAGCGATTTACAGGTGCAATTGGTTTTATCCGGAAGAGCTGACCGTTACGTCCCCTGTCATCTAAATATAAGAGTCAAAAAAATGCGCTTTGAAAGGAATTCGTCTGCAGCACTTTCGAACTGCGATTCCGCTCTGATCATCCATTCATAATTCCCCAGCGACTGCTAAAGCAACGCATGCGCTTCCAGTTCACCCCCATCCCCCATACACATATGGACTGAGCTGCGCCCCCTTTGCGACGCTTCGGAATCGGTCCCATCGGGATAACTTTCCTGGGCTGCAGCATCGCCTTCGAGGAAAACCTGTTCCGAGCAAAAGACCTTGATTTCGCCGGTATTGCACGGTGGTGGGGGGGGGGGAAGCAACGAATCTGTTGGTCCAGAAGGAGAAACTGTTCTTTGTACGTGACTCAAAGACTAAGTCCTCACAGATTGAAGGCGAAAAAAGAAATTGGAGGCAATTTATTTGTTTGTTTGTTTGTTTGTTTGCAATGAGTTGTAAACTGCGCGACCTGAAAGGGCGGTTTAGGCAGATTCAACTGCACGACTCCCATGAGACGTGAGAAAAATTGATGTCTGCCTGCAAGGAAATAGCAGACGAGTGGAACTAATTGGACAGCTCTTTCAACCCCAGTTGATGCAGAAGACAACAAAAACAAAGTTGCTGGAAAAGCTCAGCAGGTCTGGCAGTATCTGTGGAGGAACAAAACAGAGTTAACGTTTCGGGTCCGGTGACCCTTCCTCAGAACTGATGGTGGCTGGGAAAACGTCACTTTATATGCAGAAAATAGGGAGGGGAACGGGGTAGGGAGTGAACGATAGGATAGAGCCTAAAGAGAGAGAAGAGCAGTTGGACAGACAAAGAGTTGATAACGATCAGGCTGGGAGGGTGAATAGTTGTTAATGGGGACTGTTAGTGACTAACAACAGGGGGTGTGTAAAGGCAGGCTCTGTGGTAACAAGGCCTGGTGTGTGGGGTAGCGGGCTGGGACATGGGAGAGTTTAGGCCCTAAAATTATTGAACTCAATATTGAGTCCAGAGGGCTGCAGGGTCCGCAAGTGGAAAACGAGGTGGTGTTCTTCCAGCTTGTGTTGGGTTTTGCTGGAACACTACAGCAAACCAGAGGCAGAAATGTTGGCTAGGGAACAGGGTGGTGCATTGAAGTGGCAGGCAACAGGTAATTCAGGGTCTTTTCTGTGAGCAGAATGTAGAGATGTTCTGCAAAGCGGTCACCCAGTCTACACATGGTTTCCCCAATGTAGAGGAGACCACATTGTGAGCAGCGAATGCAGTAGACGAGATTGTGTGAAGTGCAGGTGAAGTGTTGCTTCACCTGGAAGGTCAGTTTGGGCCCTTGGATACTGGGGACAGAGAAGGTAAATGGGCAGGTGTTGAGACTACACTGGTTAGAGGGAAAAGTGCCGTAGGGCTGTGGGGGAGTGTTGGGGGTGAAGGAAGTGTAGACCAGGGTGTCCCAGAGGGAACGGTTCCTGCGGAAGGCGGACAAGGGAGGGGAGGGGAATTTGTGTCTGGTGGAGGCATCTTGCTGGAGGTGGTGGAAATGGCGTCAGATGATCTTCTGGACATGGATGCTGGCGATTTTACCTGCCATCCTATCTGGTATCTTACTGGTGCTCAGTTCAAACAGTGAAAATAGCTATTGTACAGTTGTGTGCCTCAATGATAACTGACTGTCAAGCCAATCTTCTTATGAGCTGTGCACTTCTATGCAAAAATCAATGAATAGAAATTATACGCAGGAAAAAAATGACCTATATTTCTTCTCCCTCATGCAAAAGCTAATTCTGGATCTTCAATTGTTGCCTCAGCTGAGGTCAGTTAATTCAGAATGAACCAGCAATTCAGTTTTACTGAAAGGAGAGACGTGCTATCACAGCTTTTCATTTCACACTCATCAGTGCAAAAATGACATTTCAAAGGGAGCAACAATACACACTACATGAGAATGGGTGCTGACTGGTTTTCAAATTGACCTTGATTGGTTGGTGTTGGTCAGAGAATGCCCCAGTGAACTGTTGTCCCCAGATTTTCATTTAAGTTTAATAAAGTGCAATGCTTGGACTTATTCCTGTAGAAGACAGATCCGTTTCTAGGAACATATGTAGCTTGTGGAATGAATATCAAATCAATTGTATCAAATTGTCTCTCTCACTTGGTGGAGTCTTGTGTCCAGCATTGGAGTTCCTGATGCCGTTTTACCCTCTCATTCTGGTCCAGGAAATCAGACTTAACCTGGTGCAGAATCTTCATCCCGTTAGCAACTCTGCAGGTGCTATTCCTGTAGTTGCATGTGGGGTGATCCTATAATCAAATGAGAACCATGACAACTTGGTATCTAGCGAGGCTGTTTATTCAAGCCAGCCTTCAAACTTTGAACTACTCTTTCTGCCAGACTACTGGATGATGGGCGGTATGGAGCTGTCCTTTTATGTCAAATCCCATTTGATTTTAAGAAATAACTAAATTCCCTGCTGGTAAATGATGGCTCGTTATCTGTGACCATCACTTCGAGACTCTGTGTCTTAAAAAGATGCATACAGTTTTTCTGTTGTCATCCCCGTGTTTGATGAATTAACCCTATGCACGTGGTATCTGCAATGACTGAGAACATTGAATCCATGAAAGGACCTGTAGAGTCGATGTGCAACCAAGTCCAAGGTTTACCCAACCATTCTCATGAATGTGAGGAAACTGCTGGTGGTAATTTTTGTCCTTGTTAACACTGGGTGCTGCCCCATCAATGCGGCTATGTCTGTATCCAGGCCTGGCCACTAGACAAAACTTCCTGCTAACATGTTCATTTTGGAGACCCCTTGATGGCCAAGGTGGAGTTCAGCCAGTATTTGACAGCGACCTTCACTCGGAACAATCACTCTTGCTCCCCATAACAATCTGCTGTCCTCTACCATTAGCTGGTCTCTCTGGGTCCAAGAAGATTTCATTTCTAGTTGTGACAGCCCTTTGGTTTACCCCATCAATACCTGTTGTTGAAGTTTTGAAAGGAATGGATCTTTTTGTGTCCAAAGTCTGAGATTGTATGCTGTGACTGGGAATGTGTCCAGAAAGTTTAATACACTTACAGGCCCTTCCACTGGGACGGGGTGGGGGGCGGTTTACCCATAATCCAAACAAAGGCAAACCTACCCATTGGATTTCACAATCAATATGACTGGTGCACCCATTCCACGAATTGGACTGATGTGATGATTCCTTCACTTTCCAGCCTTCTGATTTCGACCTCTACTTTTGCCCATAAGGCACTGGGTGGGCCTTGCAGATTTGGTTCTTGGACAACTTGCAAGGTGGCCTTGGCTACTCTGATAGCCCTTAGACCTTCCTGGAAGACATTGGGTATTTAATAAGGACTTCCCTGAGGCAGCAATTTTCTAATTGATAAATATTGAGCCAATCTAGGTGAATCTTTCGCAAACAATTTCGTCCCATCAAGTTTGTGCCTGAACCTTTTACTACAATCACTGTTAACTGAACCCACTGCTTTTTAAAAAAGACCAGAAACAAAGTTGTACCCTTCATCTGTAAAGCTGGTTTCAGCCCTCAGCCTAGCTGAGATCTTAAGCAAAGTTAAGGGCTGGAGTCCAGAGTGAATTTTATTGAAAACTGGTTCTGCAACGCCGGTGTCGACTTCCATTAGACTGGGTGACCACCTAACCAGCTGTTTATCTTGACTGATTCTCATTTTGATGTTGCTGAGCAATTTAACTGTTCCAAATCAGATGTAGGTGAACTTTCCAGAGTATGAGCTTTCTTGGATATCCTCCTGGATGCTGGTCTATGAGTTATCTAACTCTCTATAGGTGTAGAAGGACTTTTTTGCTGTCTCAAGTCTATATACCAGCAACAACTATAATGGCTTGCCTACCTGCATCCTGAAGAAAATTTTAACCGTTTGGCCAAGGCTTGGCTTTGTTTTGGAGTTTTGCTGTGGACCGACCTCAAGTGCCTCTAACCAGATATTTCCTGAGTGAGCTTTTACAATTGCTGCACTCAAGTGATGCTCTGCCAACTCAGTTGGACTGGTGAGGCTGTCCACTTCCATTGGAGCACTCTGAAACTCAGATGCTCCCATTGCTGAATTTTCCAGTGTTAAAACTGGATATAGTGCCTGTTTGAAGTTCAGTTGCACGTCAGCTAGGAAGGGTTTTTGCACAGGCTTCTGCCAATCATCTTAACCAAGTCAAAAATCCCAATAACAGATTCTTCTGGTTTTGAAATTGCTGCGTAAAAGCAATAACATCAGACATCTCAGAATTGGAGAAGGTTTGGGGTCATAATACTCTTTAACTATGTTCATCAATTTTTGAAAGGTTTTAGTATCTGGTCCCTCAGGGAAAATTAGGCTCCTGATGACAGAAAAAGTTGCTGCTCCACACACTGTCAGGAGAATTACTCATTGATTTTCATCTGCGAAAGTGTTGTTTGCCCAAAAAGATAACTAATTTTTTCTACTTACTGGGCCTGGACCTCGACAGCAGGGTGGAACAAGTCAAGCTTCACAAACAAATAAATGCTTAACTCAGCTAAAAGACAACTGTTGCGGGTGAGTTTCTTCAGGATTGTGCTTTTCTCTCGTTGCCACTGAAATAACTCCACAAAAACCTGTATCCCATCACCAAGTCTCCCTTTATTTGCATGAGCAATCTTTGACTATAGTATTGCTTCACACAGCATCAGGCACCAGCATGTCCGTATCCCTAACACTCAATCTTTTTATATCAGCCAGGACTCCCTGATTGGACCAGATTAATAGCACTAATCAGGGAACTCAGATTCTAGAAGGCCCAGCTGGCTGACCTCATTACAATCACTATAGCAGCTCTTCACCATTATTCCATCAGCACCTCACAAGTCTTAAACCATGACCAAATGGAGGGGCAAGTGCAGCAGTTACACTACCACCTTCAAGTTCGACTCCAATTTGACTCCAATTCACACACCATCCGTATTTGGAAATGTATTGCTGTTCCTTCATTGTTGCTGATCATGTCCTTGATTGTAAGGGCTTCAATGGTTCAAGAAGGTGGCTTAGCCCACTGTCTTTTTGAGAGTAGCTAGGGATGGGCAATAAATGTTATCCTTGCCAGCAATGCCCACATGTTTAAGAAAAGGTTTATATAGTCCCCTTCGCAGGGATCTGTATGAATATATGTTCAAAATACCATAATAGTTTCCATTTCCATTTTCTACTTATTTTGCAACTCTGTCAATTATTTTCTACATGTTACACATGCTAGTTAAAAGGCATACGAGGAAAGGGATCCATTAGGAATGTTTTTAGGATCAGGAAAGAATAGGTGTGTTTTAGTATCACTGGATTTGTTCTAAAAACATTGTGGATAATCTTGATGACTGGATGAATTGAACAGCTGTTCTTTCTTTTCAGACTAAACCCTTGTCACGCCAGTTAATAATGTAACAGAATTACTTCAAGATTGGCTATAGGACAATAGCTAGTTGACCTACAGCATCTTTCTGCTCTGTTGATTTTCTTTGAACTTTTTCATTAGATGTGGACATCCTGAGCAAACAAAAAGTTCTCTCTAAACTGCTCGAATGTGCCACAATGCAGAATTGAACATACAGGGTACATCTAGACAACACACAGGAAGATGTACACATGTGTGGCCAGGTGCCACAAAGGAGCCAAACAGCTAAAGGAAACCAGAGAGAATGTTGCTGGCAAATTATGTGGAGGTGCCAGTGTTGAACTGACTATGCCAGCAATGTCAGAAATCACACAACACCAGGTTATAGTCCAACAGGTTTCTTTGAAAACACAAACTTTCGGAGCCTCAGTCATTCTTCAGGTGTTGGTTAGAGAGGCAGTGTCAGACACAGAATTTAAAAGTAAAAGTAAACGTTCACGCCACTGATGAGGATGTGTTAAACAAACCGAAGATCCTGTTAAATCTTCAATCAGTTAGAAGATTTTAATTTATAAATGTAAAAGTGTGTGTGTGTGAGAGAGAGAGAGAGGGAGGGGGGAGAGAGAGAAAGACTGTGTTTGTGGGAGAGAGTGTGTGTGTATGTGTGTGTGTGTGATTGGGGGGAGAGAGGTTGTGTGTGTTCGTGTGGGAGAGAGAGTGTGACTGTGGGAGAGTGTGTGTGTATGTGCGAGAGAAAGAGAGAGAGAGACCGTGCATATGAGAGACGATCTGTGGAAGTATGTGTCTCCCTCACACACAAACACACACACACCACATTCGTGTGAATCTATGGGGTGAATTTGTATTTGCAGATACATTTTATTTTGTTCAAAAAGCACAAAATTTTTAGACAGTCAGTTAATGTGATGTTTTATAAATTCCTACTTTAGAAGTAAAACCAGTCTGACTTTAAGCTAACATGCTTTACCTGACATGCATTGTCTGACCTAAAATGTCACCTCTTCTTTACACTGATAAAACCATCAGTTCTCTCAGGACCATGACTTAAGGAATTCAGGGATTTACATATACATATTAATCAATTAAAACGTTCTAACTGATTAAAGATTTAACAGCATCTTAGGTTTATTTAATAATCCTCGTGTGAATCTTTGATCTTTTACTTACAAATTATGTGACTGAAACTACCTCTCTAACCAACACCTGAAGAAGGCCTGAGGCTCTGATAGCTTGTGTTTTCAAATAAACCTGTTGGACTATAACCTGGTGTTGTGTGATTTTTGATGTTGCTGGCAAAGTCAGTCTTCTGCACCCAATCTGAATTGTGGATTGCACAATTGCCTTCTTCAATGCAACTAAATAGATTGCTGGGCCATTTCAGAGGACACATAACAATCAATCACATTGCCGTGTGTCTGGAGTCACAGATCGACTAGATCAGGTGATGGGACCAGATTTCCTTGTCTAAAAGACATTAGTGAATTTGGTGGGTTTTTTAATGTCAAACCCATAATTACGCCATCATCGATGTGAGATTTTGATTCCAGATTTATTTAGTGCATTGAAGTTAAATTCCCCAGTTGACTTACTAAGATTGAATTCATTTTACAGGATCATTAATTGCGTGCATTGGATGACTATTTCAGCAACATAATCGCCAAATTATGGTACTCCCTATCTGTGTTTGGCTGCCTGATGTCAAAGGAAACTATTTATATTTATCTATTAATTAAATAACATTGAAAAACTTCCCAGATTTTATTTTTTCTACAATCTACTGCTCCAAATTATATCTTCAATGGTAATATATACTGTGCTTGCGTGAGGTGAAAAGATACACATCATCGTTCTACACGCATTTGAAATAATATAGTTTAAACACAGGCTTTATTTCTCCAGGATTTAGGCAGGAGAAAGCAAGAAGGAAGCTCCTGCCAGCTGTTGCTCTGACATTAGAGCTGATGTCTTTGGGCAGACCAATCAATTATTCTGCCACATGCACTTTTAGCTTCTTCTGGATGGTGGTTGGATATGAAATGGATTATGAAAAAAAGAAACATTTGAATACAGACACTAGACTGCCAATTAGAATAGATGTATTTGAAGAGATGTAATTAAATTATTTGACAATTAAGATCTCCAGCACTCAAAATATGCACATCATTTCTTCAACATAACCCACACAAGTGTTCGTAGACTCAGTTTTTCTGTATCATACAGGTTCTGAATGAAATTGCAAATTAAAATATTTGATTTAATCAATGATTTCAAACTCTGAAGGAGAACAAACCAGGTAAACGGAGAAAAACTACTTTTGTGATCTAAGAGGGTCCAAGAAGAAAATAGTCAAAAAAATAGAGCCTGATGTTTGAGCAGTGAATTTAGGGAACCTTTCACACAAAGTGGGGACTAACTCTAAAATAAATTATTTAATTTTAAAAATAAAATTGGTAGATTTTTATTATTCAAGGGATTTAATGGATTCAGAACAAAGATGATGTTAGTTCAAAGATTATCCATAATCTCACTAAATGTCAAAATAGATCGAGGTAGTTAAATGACTAATTAACATTCATATTGTTTTGTGCTAACACTCACAGGCAGAATCTTATAGGGGTCTGAACAACATAGACAATAGTGGGAAATCTGGTAGAATTGTGTGAGAAGTCAAGCAAGGCCTTATCTGACAATGGGAGCAACTTTATCACATTTTCAAACAGAGTTCCTGGCATTGAGATGAGATTGTCACAAGACAGTGATGAGATGCCAATTAATGAGGTGTTTTTCTCCTTGTTAATAATCTCATTAACTGCAAGTCTCATCTCATTTATATACAGCTTCATATCTCAACACCTGGACTATCATCAGGTGTGAGGGTTGCCAGAGCAGTCGGTGGTTAATGAGCCAATTTTGGGATGACTTGGTGAGAAATCTCTCTGGGCCTCATGGAGAGAAACCCTTCTTGAATCAAGGAAATTGACAATTTATTAAAATATGATAAGATTCAGCCAAACATTTCAAAGCTTATACAGTATTCTAAACTATTTTTAGGCCTGTATATTCAGCAAGATGAGTCTGTGTGGCTGAATTGAAGATGACTGTATTTCTCTGCAGAATGGTGTGACTGGATAGCAAACCATTCCATGTACCCCTCCAACTGGAAGAGTCCTCTCCTACTTCGTGGAAATATAATTTGTATCTGCCACCTAATTAGCAATAATATGTATAGTGGGGAGGAGTTTTTTAGAGGAACAGTTCTTCTCAGCTCCTTAAATATCAAACTCCTGTTATTGATTTATTGAGCTGACAGCACATAGAGTAGTACCTAACCATACACTAAAAAGTGCATTTTAATTGATAAAAATGACTCAAATAATAATTATTTTTCATTTGAAAGCACAACTATTGTACAAACACAAACAAAACTATCAATCAGAAGTTACAGGAGTAATGTAGCCCGGAAGAATATATTTTTTATATTATCTAAATGGTGAGAGATTGCAGATGTTTGAGATGCGGAGGGATTTAGGTGTCTGAATGCATGGATGATAAAAGGTCATTATGCAGGCTGAGCAAATAAATGGGACAACTAGAAGAATGTTTTTTTTATTGCACAGGGAATAAGAAGGGAGGTTATGCTTGATTTATACAGCACTGGTGGGACTGCATCTGGAGTACAGGGTACAGTATTGGTTTAAAGGGGGATGTAAACATGTTGTAAGCAGTTCAGAAAAGGTTTAGCAGATGAATACTGGAATGGGCAGGTTGCCTTATGAGCAAAAATTGGACAGGCTGTGCTTGTATCTGCTGAAGTTCAGAAGAATAAACAGCAAATTAACTGAAACATATAAGGTCCTGGAGGTTCTTGAAAGGGTGCCCATGGAGAGAATGTTTCCTGTTGTAGGAAAATCTAGAGCTAGGAGGTCATCATTTAAAAATAAAGTTGCCACTTTAAAACAGAGATGAGGCATAATTCTCTTTGACGGTTGTGAGTCTTTAGAAATGTTTTCTTGCAAAGTTAGTGGAAGCAGGATTCTGAATAGTTTTAAGGCAGAGGTTGATAGATTCTTGTGAAGCAAGGTGTTCAAAGGTTATTGGGGTTAGGTGGGAATGCCGAATGGAAGTTACAATTAGATCAGTTGAGATCCTATGAAAAGGCAGAGCAGGCAAGGGTTGAAGTGACCTACTCCTGCTTCTTGTTCATTGTTTTTGTAAAATTACTGACAGGGGTTAGTGGGATAACATGGGAAGATGGCATGAAGGTGTGACCTAGATTGGCACAACAGGCTTGAGGGGCTGAATGCCTCTCCTTCTACGTTCCCATTCGTCAATTAAATTCTCTTTTATAACTTTGATACGTTTACATATGCTGGATTGCATATGTTTTCCCTGAGGGATTTGGAAAAATGAAAATAAAACTGGTCCTTGTTACCCGATTTTTGATCTGCTAAAACCTGAGATACTGACATCAGACCTGTAACTCCATTCGGCTATCGTGATGTTATATGACTCAGTGTGGTACCATAAGAGTACATTTCTCTCAGCACCATTTCGCAAGATTTTAAATAATTCAAAATAAATTGAGTTAATATCGAGCCCAGTATCACCTTTCCGGGAAGATAGATAAGCCGTGCAAAATCCAAATCCAAGCAATCACATGGTAAAAGTGTATGAAGGATTATTGGATGTTTTTCACAAAACATGTTGAGAGAAAAATGTCTCACATTTTGTACTTCTTTTGTACGATATGGGCGTCGCTCGCTAGGTCAACATTTGTTGCCCATCCCAAATTGCCTTTAAGAAACCATTGTTTGTTTTAGAGAATTGAACCACGTTGGAACAGGAAACATATTGGCATAGTCATTTGCCTGTCATCTGCTGTGAAATGTCAATCTTGCTAAAAATAGCCCACTGATAATTAAGTTAAGCCTTTCAAAAAGGCAGTCAGCCAAAGCAGGGCAGCAAAATGACCTCTGAACTCAATTTGTAAAGCAGTCAAATTCAGAGAATAAAGATTCCCACTGCTTGCTGTTTCTATAATCAGATGTCAATTTCGCTGGGCAATCTTCCGTGCGTAACAGTGTTCTACAGCAGACAATTGTCCTTCTTGCATAATTAGTTCATTGTATGTTCAAATTCCACTGCAGGACTTGAGCACAAAAATCAAGGATGTCACTCTGGTATCAAAAAGAAGGGGGTTGTCCCTCATTGCCGCAGAGGAGAGTAGACTAAGAGGGTGGTAATTGGCCGGATTGGATTTGTTCTGCTTTGTGTACAGAGCATATCTGGGCAGTGGCATAATGGTAAAATTACAAGATTAGTAATCTAGAAACCCACGTTTGATTCCCACCATGGCACACCATGAAATTTGAATTCAGTAACAATTTGGAATTAAAAGCTAGCCTAGTAGTGACCACTGCTTGTTGTAAAAAATTCATATATGGTTGAAATAGGCGGTGTAGTGGACAGCTAAGAAGGCTATCTCAGAGTACAATGGGATCTTGATCAGATGAGCCAATGGGCCGAGGAGTGGCGGATGGAGTTTAACTTCGATAAATGTGAGGTGCTGCATTTTGGAAAGGTAAATCAGGGCAGAACTTATACACTTAATGGTAAGATCCTGGGGAGTTTGCTGAACAAAGAAACCTTGAAGTGCAGGTTCATAGTTCCTTGTAAGTGGAGTCGCAGGTAGATAGGATAGTGAAGAAGGCATTTGGTATGCTCGCCTTTCTTGATCAATGCATTGAGTATAGGAGTTAGGAGGTCATGTTGCAGCTGTACTGGACATTGGTTGGGCCACTTTGGGAGTACTATGTGCAGTTCTGGTCTCCATGTTATAAGGAGGATGTTGTGAAACTTGAAAGGGTTCAGAAAAGATTTACAAAAATGTGCCAGGCTTGGAGGGCTTGAACTATAGGGAGAGTCTGAATGGTCTGGGGTTCTTTTCCCTAAACGTTGGAGGCTGAGGGGTGACCTTATAGAGGTTTATAAAATCATGAGGGGCATGAATAGGGTGAATAGATAAGTTCCTTACCCCTGGGTCGAGGAATCCAAAACTAGAGGGCATTGATTTAAGATGAGAGAGAAAAGATTTAAAAGGGGCCGAAGGGGCAACTTTTTCACACAGTGGGTGGTGCGTGTATGGAATGAGCTGCTAGAGGAAGTGGTGGAGGCTGATACAATTACAATGTTTAAAAGGCACCTGGATGGATATATGAATAGGAAGGGTTTAGAGAGATATGGGCCAAATGCTGGCAAATGGGACTAGATATATTCAGGATATCTGATCAGCATGGACGAGTTGGACCAAAGGGTCTGTTTCCATGCAGTACGTCTCTATGATTCTAAGGCTTTGGAGGCCAAGTCATTAGTTTTATTTAAGATAGAGATCTTGATTCGTTCCTGATTAATCAGGGGTTCAAGGGTTACGGGGAAAAGGCAGGAAAATGGGGTTGAGAAACTTATCAGGCATGATCGAATTGTGAAGCAGACTCGATGGGCCAAATGGCCTAATTATGCTCCGAAAACATATGGTCTCATAATGTTCTGACCCAAATGAATACTTCACATCACAGCATTAAAACAGGTCAGCTGATCTTTATCCACATTGCTGTTTCTAGAATCTTGCTCTATACAAATTATACGTAGTGTTTCCTTTGTTACGACAGGACTTCAAAAGTACTTCTTTGGTTTTAAGGGAGATGGTGAAAGACGCGATAAAAGTCCAGGTTTTATTTTAAATGTCACTCTGAGGCTATTTAATGATGGGAGTGGGAAATTGAGAAAAAAGGTGTACCAGTGATGCAGAAAACTATTTCTCAATTTCAACATAAAGTGCTTATCAGGAGGGTTTTTTAAAATTCTATCACAGGATGTGGGCGTCACTGGTTAGGCCAGTATTCATTGCCCATCCCTAATTGCTTGGAGCGCAGTAGAGAGTCACCCACGTTGCTGTAGGTCCAGAGTCACATGTAGGCCAGACCAGGTAATGATGGCTGTTTCCGTCCCTAAAGGACATTAGTGAAGCGGATGGATTTTTCGTGACAATTGTGTAATGGTCATTATCAGATTTTTAATTCCAGATTTTTATTGAATTTAAATTCGACCATGTGCCATGGTGGGATTCAAACCCAGGTCCCCAAAACATTACTTGGGTCTTCAGATTCGTAATGCAGCAATAATACCACTTGGCCATTGCCATCAATTCTGTCTTTAATTGTTCTCTTTCTGATCTGGAGATATTTGAGGTTGATATTGCACAGTTGAAATGGAAACTGTTCAAGTGTTCCGTTACCAATGCTGATGTCCCACATTTTATTAAATACAGAGGTTCCTATCGAGAGCCGTAGTTGTTTATCAAATGGTATCAGAATTTGATTTGAAGGGTGGGATGTCTGCTGCAGGATACACATGAACACACCTAGGTTTGAGATAGGACAACTTCAAAAATAGTTTGCCAATGATTGTTTAATCAAGTCAAAACTTTGGAGGTTAAACTATGAATCAAGTTCAATGTGGGCAGAAACAAGAAAGAGAAAATTCCAAAATGAGTGTAAATAAAGAATCAATAACTTACCCATTCTAAAGGTATTTAAAGCTTTCTTTGCAAAGCTACAAACTTTTGAAAACTTAGAACAGTTTCCATGAATTAAATCTTCAGAACAGAGTTGAACATAAATATATTTCCACCTGTTAGACAAGGAAAATAAGGTGGCATGGGCGTTTTATAAAATTTCACTTCATTTGTAAATATTTCGTATTACATTTGCTTAAGTTTATTCAAATGTGCATCATTAATCAGAGAGCAAAAGGGAGTGAGACACCTAATGGTTGTCATGCATTGACGGTAACAGGGGAATTGGGAAGTTTTCTTTCTTGTGAACGAAGCACTGTTCTTTTTATGTGTTTGTCAACAGTGTACCATTCCTGATGTAGTAACCAGAACTGTGTGCCAATTCTACTTTTTCTCTTCTTGTGTTTACCCAAACAATTTGGGTCAAAATTCTGAGTGCCAGCAGCATACATCCAAAAAAAAAGTTCGATGCAGTGGTTGGGAAACTTTACGTTGGTTAAACTTGCCATCACGTGATTTTGCAACATCTACAGGCAGCCTACTAAAGAGTCAATTGCATCAAAGTGGGTTTACATCAGAAGTCTTTGGTACTGCAGTGATGGTTACAGTCTCACAAGACATATATCGGAAAGGGAGCCAATATTGTCGTGAGTAAGCTGTGAACAAAGAGTATTGTATAGAAAACCCATGGATGCAAATCACTAAGATAGCAAGAACTGCAGATGCTGGAGTCGGAGATAACGAAGTGTGGAGCTGGAGTAACACAGCAGTTCAGGCAGCATCAGAGGAACAGGAAAGTTGACGTTTCGGGTCAGGACCCTTCTTCAGAAATTGGGGGAGGTCAGAAATGAATAGAGAGGAGGGGTGACGCTGTGGAAGGTAGGTGAGATGGTGATAGGTGATGTAGGCAGTGGTTGGGATTGGTCAGTGAGGTGGGAGTGGGGGATAGGTGGGAGAGAAGATGGACAGGTTGTGTCAGGTCAAGGAGGTGGGGATGAGAGGGAGGGTTGGTCATGGGATGAGGCCAGAGGTGGGGAGATTTTGAAACTGGTAAAATCCATGTTTCGGCTTCATCCCATGACCAACCCTTCCTCTCATCCCCGCCTCCTTGACCTGACACAACCTGTCCATCTTCTCTCCCACCTATCTGCCACTCCCACCTCACCAACCAATCCTGACCACTGCCTACATGCACTCACCTATCACCATCCTACCTTCCTTTTCCAGCCTCTTCTCTCTTTATTTCTGAGCTCCCTTCCCCCTCCCCCATTTCTGAAGAAGGGTCCCGACCCGAAATTTCAACTTTCCGGTTCCTCTGATGCTGCCTGGCCTGCTGTGTTCCTCCAGCTCCATACTCTGTTATCCATGGATGCAAGCAGCACACTTCTGGGAAACGAAACAGTGTCAAATCTAGAATACTCAACAAATCATGAAACAGGGAGATTTGAATCACAGCCACAACTTCACTGTCAAATTCTATTCCCATTAACATAAGACGTGAAAGCACAAATGTATCATCGGTGTTCTTCCAATTAAATTGCACTTCTTGATATTTCACATTACACTGACTTCACTTTAACTTTCTGTGCATAATCATTATTTGAATGTTTATGTTTATGTCATGCGGGACAAAACTGAACTTCCAGCTTCAACTGCTCCTCATATCTATTCACAGATTCATTGTAAAGAACATTATCTGAAATAAATCTCAGAGAGTTACTGAAATATTGTCAGAGAATTCGTAGCCCCTGAAAGACAGCCAAGACCTTGAGACAGACATACATTCGGTCAGTACTGACATCATTTTTGAGGCTGCTCATTTCTGTATCTTGACTGTTCTGGTTGCCTCTCCCCCAACATATGCAGGATGCCAGGCCCTTAACATTTGTCCCCAAAATTCTCCTCTGGATCACTCGTCTACTTCTCCACGCCTCTCATTACAGACTCACTCTCCTGAACCTGCAGGAAAATATCTTCTTTCTCTAGTCCCTTACGCTGTGCAATTAGAAAAGGAATACAGTTGACCTCTTACACAACAGTACAAACGTGACCATGTCACCTTCAAACACTGGAGAACTGAATGCCATAAGATTCTTGTGCACCACTGACTTTATTTTGAAAGCGTGACAGGGTGGACAGTGTAGAACACAGTCTTTCCCAGGGTGAGAACCTAAAAGAAGGCAAGATGGACCAGTGATCTGTCTCCTGCCTTCTCAAACAAGGAAGAAGGGGAGGCTAACAAAATTGCTGCTGAGATACAATGCTGATGATGATGTTGATGAAGCCAAGGCCGTATTGAAACAAAGCAGACAAGCCCAAGAGAACCTGCTAACATCTAGATTTTAGGCTGAATGACTTTGCATTATTCTATGTTGATGCTCAGGATTAGCCATTCGTGGTACAGAAGCTTCCTGTCCTCAGGGAATGCTTGCTTCATAAATGTTAAATTGTAAGAGAGTTTCATTGTTACTGAATGTAATTGAAGTTGTTCCCTTTGGACCAATAATGCAGGGCAACAAAAAGTCACACTTTGTGAATTGCCATGTACATAGATAAAGGTCACAAATATCTTACACATGACAGCATTAGGAAGGGGAACACCAATCATGGATTGTGGAGGATACACCTTTGCATTTGGAGGACTTTGTAAGACAGGTTTTATTTCAGAGCATCCATGTTGGAGTTCTGCAGACTGACACAGAGAACATGCCTGTATGACTCAAACCTGCTGGTGGCCAGAGCAGGAGCAGGCAGCCCGGGGTGGCAGGTAGTGAGAGCAGGAGAAGGCAGCCTGAGGCAGCAGTGGGAGCAGGAACAGGATTCCTGTGGCAGCAGTAGTGGAAGGATCAGGTTGCAAATTGGCAACAGCAGGCAGCCTGGTGCAGTGGTGGGGACAAGGTTGATCCCGAAGTGGGGAGGTTGGCCCTTGTGAGGAGTATACTTATGGACTATGGTGCTGAACTGTTAACTGTGTTTCTTTGTTTTTCCATTTTTTAGTAGGAAAGACTGTAATGTTTAGCTTTTTAACTCACTGTTTCTCATTTTTTTGCTTTGTATCTGAGATTCTGTACCTAAGTATCTTTGTACCTAAGGTGGCACTATAAGTGTTCACGAACAAAGTTTTCACTGTACTCATATTAATGCATGTGACAATAAACCTAATTCAATTCCTCATTCAATTCAATTCATTTCCAAAACGTTTCCATCTATCGCTGAGGTAAGGGGGTTGTATGATGCTGACTGACTTCTGAAACCCAATGACATAGCTTAACTTCCATTTTCTAGAGATTGTGTTCCTCAAGGTGAATGAGAGACTTGGATAATCATCACTCCTCAAGATAGATTTCAAGGAAAACATGAATAATCAGCAATCTTAGATCAGATTGAAATCAAATTGAAATAGACCAAAGCAATTTAGTACAAGGTGTTGTATATTTTTCAATTATACTGCTAGACAAAAAGTTGTTAACAATACATGCTAAATGATTTCAGTGTTGCTTAATTTGCTTTTTGCAATGGAACATCATGATGACACCTCAGCAGCTGCAACTGAGCTTGAGGAATCCTGCTGATGGTTTGGTTGTCTTGCTTAAGTTAACTTTGGCAGATGTCTTCTGTTGAGCCTTGGCTTGAAATGGCCCTGATCTGCTGGGTGTCTCCTGCACAGATACAGATGTAACCCCATGGCCTGTACCTGATGGGATTCTGACAGAGAGGAGACGGTGCAATACTGCTGTCCAGCTATGTCCTGAAATGCCTGTATGGCTGGCTGTTTTTCCTTCTCCCACTCTATGCATAATGACACCTCACTTACCTCTTAATGAGTTGGGGCACCGAGAAGAAGGTGAAGGTGTCTCTTGTCAAGCCATTGAATGAATGCATGAATTGTTCAGGTGTTGGAGGGAAGGTCACCATGCATAGCCAGCAGAAACTGATTTTTCTGCTGGACCTGGCTGTCCATTGCAGCCGCCAACTAAATCATGGAGGTTGCTATTAGCTTGCATGCCAGAGGCACAACATCTGACAGAACTGGGTAGGGTCCCCTATGCATGATCCCTAGCACCTCTTTTCAGTCTTTCCACTGCTTTCCTTTATATTTCCATCAGCACATTAATGACCAGAGGCTCATCATCTCTACTGGACTCAGCAGAGGCCTGTTCTACAGGCCTCTGAGTGTCAGAGACCTCTCTGATCTGTAGATGCAAGCCTGCCAGTGCTGTGCTAACAAGAATATCACCCCAAGCCTACTCTAGATAGATTACCTACCAAGGTGAATATCTATGCCCAGGAACATTGAGAGGGAAACCTTGACAAAACTTTATCTGAGGATCAGAGTGATCCTCCTGAGAAGTGTGCTTTGACAGGCTGGTAGAGATATGCCTGGTGCTGGGGCTCTTTTTGTTTGCTTTGTCCTGGCTTGGGACTTTGATCCAAAAAGACTGAAGAGAAAAACATGAAGACTTCACAGTGAAGTCTTAACCTAAGGCTTCATTATGGCATTGGGCTTGATGTGTATCTGGCAGTTGCAGATTGTAAGCTTTCTCACTAGATAGCTGTGGATATCCAATTTCCCCTCAACCATTGGTATCTTACCCCTACTCCCTTGCTAGCTTGGTGGGCTACTCCTCAAAGGGAGTCAGGAGTCTTACATCAGGCATCTCCCTCACCCCTGTCTGTCAGCGATCTTAGCAGGAGTACATTAGGACTGTGCCTGCATCGGTCTACTGTATATCGATGAAGATATGGGGCAAGTTCTGATTGGAAGGAGCTTCATTGTCATCAACTAGCTGGAGTTGATCAATATCATTAAAACGTCATTAGATGTGTATGTCTGATGGGAGAGTAATGTCCTGTGAGAGGTTTACTTTCTGTCATCGTGACCTCGGCCCGTGCAGGCCATTGGTGAAAAGCTATCAGAATTATAGGTTTACCTATTTGTAATATAAGGTTGGTGAACGAGTTGCCGAGGGCGATAATTCCTTTCACTCATGGTGCCATGGAGAATTGATGCTTAATAGATCATTCACGCTCTTACGACACTGGGTCTGATTTCCCTTGGCATTCTAATGCATAGTGACTACCTCAGCCACCATGGTCCAACACGTCTTTGTCACTCAGAACGGTACCTCCTTTCCTGGAGAGCTTCGAGGAGCACACAGAGAGAAACATCATGAAAGCTGAGGGGCTGTCTTTTGCCACATTTCCAATATCATCAGGTGTGGGTGGGATTGATGAGCAGAGGTTGAATAATACTCCTTGGTTGCAGACAGTTAAGTGCTATCCAGACGTCTTTTAAATCTATTGCCCAGAAGTGGGAGCCCCCATTGGTTGCTGGGGCTGCAGAAGTTCCTGCCCAGAATATTAAGTGTTTTACTTGTGTATGAATTTGTAATGAGTTGAAGAAAACATAATCATTCAGATATACCCAACCTTTCTCTTAGTATAAGTCCTCCGGATTTCAAGCCTGCCTCCACTGTTAGAGAAGAAAAAAGTTCCATTCATCATCAAGCTTGTCTCTCATTAGGACTGGGTTTGAGTCAGTTTTGCTCAGAACATATTTCATTCATGATTGATGCAATTTCTGGTTTCTTGTAAACTGCATCTATGTAACATATAACATGAAACTTGTGTTCTTGTTGAATTGAATATCTTGAAGTTTATTTGCAACATCAACTATTTACACAGCTAAAATATCATGGGACTGATATTTTAGGTTCTATGCTTACTGCTAATCCTGTACATTATGCTCACACAACTGCCGTTGACTTCATTACACAGATTGTGACTAAAGACTATCTTTATACCAGAAGTTAACATGTCCTAATGTAATTTAACTGTCTGTATCCTATCAAACAATATGGTGTGAAATTATTCAAATATCTGTTTCAGTTGGAAAGAATTGTAATGAATCTTTAATGATCATGAATTCTTGAGCACCTGCAGATATTTTAGACTCCAGACAGAAATGAATGCACATAAACTTCTCTCCCAGATCAATCAGCAGGGACACTTGGAGCTTCTATTTTTCATTTCAAAGGCAGTTTCTGATCTCACATTTTACATTTAACTGGTGTTCTTTCACAACTGGAAATGTGGTTTGAAAGAATGTGAGAAATAATCTGGGCTAACATTTTTCTTTTGTAACTTGATTAAACAGTAACTCATTTGTTACTCATGGAAGTAATGTGCTAATAGAAACAGTGAAACTTTCACATTACGCAAGAACGCTGTCTCAGGCGTTGGTGAATTATTCTTCAGCTTAGAGTCAGTTCAAACTGAGTTACCATGGAAATGATGGAGAGAGCTAATAGGATTTATTAATTGGACTGTTTCAAAGTTTTGAAGTATGGCCTGGAAAATGTATCATTATTTTTGCTGCAACTACTTTGAATTGAACTGCCAAGAATCAGTGGACAAGCATTTAAACAAATCAGCACTCATGGACATGGTTGTGACAGAACTAACAATTCTCATGTTTGTTTATGAAGATGTGTCTTTTGTGCTGAATGGCATTATATTTTGCTCTGCCTTAATCCATAGTAAATCTGCACCATTTGTTTTTATTCTCAAACAAGTCAGATTGAAACAAAGCTGCAATCAGTGTGATCTGCTCAATGTCAGATTAGAAGGTAGGACCAGGAACTGACTGCCTTTACAAGGATAGGAGGGAATGGTAGATAAAGGACTGATCCCACAGCTTCAGAATTTCGTTGAGATTGAAGCCACGAGTGGCAATTCTGTTGTATGTTCAATTCAGTATGTCACAACCTGCATTTATTTTGAGATAGTGGGAACTACCGAGCTGGAGTCTGAGATAACAAGGTGTAGAGCTGGATGAACACAGCAGGCCAGGCAGTACCAGAGGGGCAGGAAAGCTGACGTTTCAGGTCTGGACCCTTCTTCGGA
>NC_063371.1:5537818-5551508 GCF_021869965.1 Rhincodon typus
GCTCCTCTGATGCTGATGACCTGGCTCCTCTGATGCTGATGACCTGGTATGTTCCTTCAGGTCCACACTGTATCAACTCTGACTTCTAGCATCTGCAGTCCAACAGATTTAAGAGCATCTTCTTTGCCGCCGTTATGAGACATATTAACAGGCCTCTCAGATATTAGAGTTGATCTTTCTCTGCAGCTGTAACCCTATGTTTTGCATTTTGTTCTATTACCCTGACGTACTTATGTAAGATATGATTTGTTTGGTTTGCATGCAAAGCAATATTTTTTTCACTTTATCTCGGAACATGTGACAATAATAAGTCATATCAAATCGAAAACTGATGAAGGGTCTAGGCCGGAAATGTCAGCCTTCCTGCTCCTCTGATGCTGCTTGGCCTGCTGTGTTCATCCAGCTCTACACCTTGTTATCTCTAATCAAAAACTACTGTTGGTTGATTCATTCCCCAACAGTTGTGGGAGGACAGGAGCCCAACCATGTGTCTCGGTCGCTGCAGTGTAATTGGATAGAATTGACTGCCAATCACGTCTTGCGAACGTCAGGTCGTGCGGACCCCGTGGTCAGGGCTTTGTTAACTGATTGGTTATTGGTAAGACGTCAAACATGGGCATCTGCAGCGGGGCGGTGTTGTTAGTCACGTGGTGATGATACTTCTGCTTGATTGGACAAGTGGGGGGCGTCAATCATGTGCACGACCGTCGGGGCGGGACCGCGTGGCGCCCCCATGGTTAGGCGGGGCTTTTGATTGGGCAGGTGTATGTCAATCATTGGGTGCGGGGTGCTGGCGGCCATGTTGTTTGTTGTCGGTGAGCGGGTTGTTTAGCCTGGCAGAGCCTGTGTGCGAGTTGAGTGGGGTGGGTGGGAAAATGTGGGCTGTGTCGCTCGGTCACTTGTTACTGGGCGGCCAGCTGGTATTGCTGGCAGCTGCTGTGCTGCTGCAGTGCCTGGCAGCCGGCTCGTTGTCTCAGAATGCGGCGGCCAACGGCTCGCAGCCGCGGCAGCTGCAGTCACCGGCCCGGGTCCGCGGGGAGCTAGGCCCGGGAACCTACCCGGAAGACATGGAGCTGCTCGAGTACCGAGACCCGCTCTCCCCACTGGTGCTCTGCAGCTTCCTGTAAGTCCCTCGCACTTTCCCATGTTTCTAACCCACTCACAGTCCACAATGTCACAGCAAGTTGCGGCGCAGTGAAACCCTCACGAAAGTTCTGGTGTCCTCATCTCCCTCATGGGCCTGTACCACTCTTTTTTTCACCTTAAATAAAACCCCGTACTCCTTTCCTTATGGTTATGAGTTCTACATTCTAACAATTGATTCACGGGAAAGCTCTATCTTCCTGAGCTTCCCTGTTAGATTTGGAAAGGGGACTGGGTGATACATAAAAGGCAGTGTTCACTCTCAAGACTTGATTGATAGTCTACATCTTCAATTGCCAGTCTGTATGCAGTGCAAAAAAATTGTGGGTGCAGACACGGTTATAGCTCGTAACATTATCCCTGGATCTTCCCTCTGAAATCTTTTATTCCTGGCCTCAAATGTGCAAATGTTCTTTTTCTTATGACGTGATGAAGAACACTAATCTATTCGGTCGTTTTTGATAGCCGTAGCCTCTCATCTTTGGCATTTTCTCTGCTGTTTGTTTTTGGACTGTTGCCCTTTCCACCTGCTATGAAAAGGAAAGCTATACGATCCTCTAGTGGTGCTACTGAGGTTGATCACACCGTTGATGGGCCATTTTCGCCTTCATCTGTGCTGCAAATATGTGAATGTGTTTTTAACCTAACTGATCCTTTTGTTCCTCCAAACAAAAAAAGTGAAATATTTCATCCTTTTGTTTGGCTTTGCTACTTTTCATTATTGTGTATGTCTCTGAAGTATCTTATGGCACTAATGAAGTGTTGAGGACAGAATCTTCCAATCCTCTTCCCCACCATGAACCTCAACACAAAAAATCAGCCCAAACTATCTAACACACAAGCTTTGAGCCCTGTTTTTGCGCTTTCTTACTGAGCACGAGTTCTGATTATCTTTTTCCGTGACGTGAACCCAGTAGTATCTCATCACTCTTTCCAATCAACTGTGAACAAGGTCTTTCTCTATTTTGTGTGGCCAGCACCACCACCAAAGAAAAACCTCAGGTATGGGTGACCACAAAATAGCTGAGGCTGCTGAAGCCCATTCAGGTATGAGGACAGAGTTTTTTCTTCCTGGAAATGCTATTAGCTTGACCCCAGAATCTCTGTTTGAAAGATGAACTGTACCTTTTATGAGTCATTTAGTGCTAGTTTGGAGCATTGTAGAAACTTCAAGGAAACAAAAAAATGGCGTCAACATTTATGACCTCAACATTTCAGTTGTAGACCCTTTATGAGAATTGGAGTAATACTGTACTTAATTTGAACTACAACTATTTCTTTGATTTGTATAATGATAGCTTTTTGCAATTTTATATTTGGTCATGTGTGTTTTTGGCAGGCCAGATGAATTTGTTCAATGTGATGACCCAGTGGACCTTTTTGGAAATGTGACTGCGTACCAAGAGCAAGGATATGGTTGTGTAAAAGTAAGAAAAGTTTTAATTTTGTCTCCACCTGTTAATTAAATCTTATTATAAGTTGTTGTGCTGTTGTTCGAACCTCGCTGGAGGAGTGCATTTTTGCTCTAATCCTACTTTTCCATGATCACAACAAAAATTCTAACATATTTTACCAAAGTCCCCAGATGGCAAATGATATGCTTTCTCTAAACTTGACATTGAATGAAAAAGTCCATTAACCAGATTTCTTTAATAAACATTTATTTGTTATAAAATGATACTTATTCTATAAAGATGTAGAACTGGTTAACAAACAGTTTGTAACATGGCAATATAAATGCTCACCCCTCTTGTTATGCTGGACACAGGTGCATAAATATACATGACGTAAAGCAAGAAAAAGATTGAATTTTCTCAGATTAAAAAATACATTTGACCAATCAACTTTAGTTTTGAATGCAAAAAGGATTAGGTTTGAGGTGTCAGATAGCTGTCGCTGAGGATCTATAATTCGTGAATTATAGCAGAACTCTTGGAGATCTTTTTCATGCATGGACCCAAAACAAGGGTTCTTTTCCAGAAATGGATCTAAATTGAGAGGCACCTCCTGAGTGACTCTGACCAATCTGGAACCTGACAGTCGTCAAACACAGGCAGAGGGTCTCCAGTAAATGAGCAGTTGTCACAAGATTTCTGACAACAAACAAGATGCCTTGTTGAGAAAGATGTTCAATGCCCTTTCACGTGCCACTTCAAACAAAACAATTCATGTATGCACAATCTTTCAAACTCGAATCCACAAATGTTTTTTAAATATGCCTTCATAACACAAATCAGTAAAATTGTCTCAACTTCCATTTTCCAAAAACACTGTACTTGAAATGTTGACATCTCTGTTCTTGAAAGGAACCAACTTATTCCCTTCTATGTGTTTCTAGCATTTTCTGTTTTTAAATAATTATTCAGAACTCTTTGTGTAATATATTTACCTTTGCAGCAATTGAGTTGTTGCAGTTGCCCTCGGAACCATTGGGCTTCTGAAAGGAATTAGAAATCAGATATTCAGCTCCTGTTAGATTTGTCAATGACTTAGTAATCTTGAAAGTAGGCAGTCCATCTGTTGCTGCACTTTGAGCCTTCCACTTGAATCCATGTAACTGAAAGCTATCTTACATATTCGCACACAGTTTTGATTACATCTGTGTTCCCATTGTATGACCATAAAGCTGCACTTCATTCACTGTGGATAAGGCTGTGTAAAAGTTGGAACATTTAAAGTAGATTTTTGAGTAAAAGTGCAGTCAAGGCCAAGCAACAGATTTAATTTTTCCTGCTCATAACGTTCGAAATTCCTAATAAAAACCAAAAGAACTGTGGATGCTTAAATCAGGAACAAAAACAGAAATTGCTGGAAGAGCTCAGCAGGTCTGGCAGCATCTGTGAAGAGAAAATCAGAATTAACGTTTTTGGGTCCGGTCTGAGGAAGGGTCACCAGACCCGAAACGTTAACTCTGATT
Source organism: Rhincodon typus (assembly GCF_021869965.1). Lineage (NCBI taxonomy): Eukaryota > Metazoa > Chordata > Chondrichthyes > Orectolobiformes > Rhincodontidae > Rhincodon > Rhincodon typus. Next base: position 5,541,879 of record NC_063371.1, read on the forward strand.
TTCTCTTCACAGATGCTGCTAGACCTGCTGAGTTTTTCCAGCAACTTCTGTTTTTGTTCGAAATTCCTATGTAGCATGGAACCCTTCATTGCGTTTATGATGCTAAATGGATTGTACCGATCTAATTACACTGATTTTTTCGGATTTACTGCTTGCTGGGCATGGGGGTCCTGACATGAAATGGTGAATTAACTCAGTATTTTGGTCAACAGTTTGGTGGGCAGGCTTACAACGAAGTGGAACACACACCAGTGCGTTGTACTGCTTTAAAGGATATTGAATGTGCCGGGCCACGCACTTTCCTCAGGGGAAATGTGCCGTGTATCAAGTAAGAATTGATTTTATTGTTTGGTGCATGTTGATTAATATTGCATACATCCACCATGAAACCAAAAAGGAGGTGGAATTGACAAATTACCTGTAAGTAGTTTTTTTGAATGTGACAACCAACTGAGAGTGATTCTTTTGTGACCAAAGTAATTTGAACATATATGAGTAATATGGCGTATATTTTTTTAAAGTTACATTTTGTGAAGTCGTTATGTTAATTTCAAGAACAAACAGAAGTTGCCCTTGTAATTCAAGCCAGTTAAACTGTGAACATATCTTTGCATTTCACACTTGAATTTAGATTATTTGTTTTATGTAATAACATTCAAAATGGAATAGAATATATTTATACAAAGTGAAAAATTGCAAGGTGAAGGTACAGAGCTTAATGGTTTCAATTTTCAAGAAGCTGTTACAGGCATGAACCACTGGCCACCTGTGTTTTATGCTTCTCAATGCAAAAAAGATTACTTATGGCTTGATTAATAAATTTATTAACATGCAAGATTTGCATGTATGCATATTGTATTTCTTTGTACTGCCTGAGAGTCATGTGCACACAAATTCAATCAACGCTATCAGAAAAAAATTGGATAATTATTTGAAGACTTAAAAAAAAGATACAGGGCTGTGGGGAAAAGACAGGTGAGTGGCACTATGATTTGCTCTTGCCAAGAGCCAATACATAGGTGACAAGCCAATTGATCAGTTTGTGTGCTGTAAGCATTCAGTGATGCTCTAAAAATCTGAACAGCACTGAAGAAATCTGAAGAAGTAAATATAGTGTGATATATAAAATCTCTAATACATTCAGGGAATGGCACTGGGAACCATGTGGCTTTGTGAGGCTTTCACTCAAGGAGGATGACTTTTGCTAGGGTGGACTTAGAGTGGAATTCCAATGTTTTCCTTAAAAGCCATACCCATGCCTCCTGACTTCTCACATCTGCATTTGTTATTTGCATTATTTTAAGGAATGAAAACTGATTCTAAATTAGTACCTTTTGCGCCATTCATGGATCACTCGCACTTCCTCCTTTCCTTAGCGTCATACCTACTCTTCTGGAGACTAGAGTCGAACCCAGGGACCATCATCCTATCTTTTGATCACTTTACAGCCTTCTGAACCAAACTTCAAGCTGAATAATTCCTTTTCATAATCATTGCTCTGTATAGTTTGGATGGCAGTTGGGGTGATTTTGCTCTGCCCAATTACCACCTCTAACTGTACCTGTTGTTAAGGTTTCGGAGTAGATCTGTAGCTCGGGTTGTGGGTGTTGAGGTTGGTTGGCTTGCCAAGCTTGTTTGTTGTTTTGCAATACTCACCAATACTCACTCATCTCAATCCACATGGACAAGGAGAACCATGACTTCGACTGGGACAACGCCAAGACCCTGGAACAGGCTCGGCAGAGACAAGCACGACAATTCCTGGAAACGTGGCACTTCACGAAGCATGCAATTAACAAACACATTGAACTTGACCCCATATACATTCCACTACGAAGAAAAACCGGAAGTGAGGCAATCCATCTCAACGGACCCCAGAGTTGAAAAACCAGGTGGGAAAACACACCGACGCTTCATCGAAGGCTGCACTGAGGATGTTACCAAGCATGGTAACAAAACATCTGCAAAACAACAAACCAGCTCGGCGAGCCAGCCAACCTGTACCTGTTGTTTCTTGTTGCAATACCATATCGATGGCCTTAAAACATACACTTTCACCGTGTCACAGACCTTTCCTTTTGTTGCCCCCCACCCCCCCAACCACCAATGCCTCCTCTATCCCTAAGTCCTTGATTAACACCACTCATGTTTTCCACTGCTGATGAAAGAATATCTGCCTATCTGTCTCTGTTTCCACATTTTCTGTTTTTGTTGCAACATGGTGTACTTTTGCAAAACAATCCTAACAATTTAGTCCAATGACTTGTTCTTAACATGTTCTGTTTCTTCACTAAGCCCTCTACATGTGTATTTTGCAGGTACACAGGACACTATTTTGTAACAACCCTGCTATATTCCTTTTTCCTGGGGTGCTTCGGTGTGGATAGATTTTGCCTGGCCCACACTGGCACTGCAGTGGGGAAACTGCTGACTCTTGGAGGTCTCGGGATCTGGTGGTTTGTGGATCTAATACTACTGATCACAGGAGGCCTGATGCCCAGTGATGGCAGTAACTGGTGCACTTATTACTGAGGATGCACTTCAACTGGAATCTATGAAGTTTGTTTTTGGATTTGATGGTGGAGAAGGACAAAGCACATCGGAGTCTGTTTGTGCCTTTGCCTGGAGTAATACAATTTGTGTAGATGGATATCAAATCCTTGTACATAAGACATTTGCCTGGATTTTTCATCCCTCTCATGTTTGATCTATATCCCTATGGGGATATATAAGATTATAATGTCTCAGATTGGAGTAGTTTGTGTATCATTTTTACCAAGTTTGTAAATATACATGTTGCAGTCATGATTTTCTGAACTTCGCTCTGATTTTCTTTTTAATTTGCGCTTTATGAAATGCATCAAGCAAAGCATAGGGTAACATACAAAATAGAAATTGTGTACTTCTGTAACACTTAAACCTGATTGAATTTTTGAATTGATGAATGTCTGTTGTTTCACAGTACTTGGAACAAGCAATGCGTGTGCAATCTGTTATTTAACAGGTGTTTTAATAGTTGTGGAATTAAATACCCGCACCATAGAAAATCTTTTGGAAAGTTCAAAGCTGGATGGAAGTCACGCTAAGCACTTGGATAAAATTACGATATTGTCAGATAATTGTAAATAGCATTGTGTGCTGTTTAAGATAGGAAGCCACCTCAAGGCAGAATGTCTCAGCATTTTGCCGGTGGAAATACAGCCAATAAACAACTATTTTATCTTTGAATATTGCAAGTCAGACCTGTGAGCTGTGATTTCAACAGGATAAAGCCAGAAAGAGAAGACTGCATTGTTAATTCATGGTAATTGGCTCACACATTTCGGACTAATTATCAACTGAACAAGAATAGTGACAGCCATGTTTCCTCAACACACTTTTTAATTAAATAGTATCCCATTGTGGGATACTAGTTCCGCTGGTACTTGGCATCATGTAAAATTGGCATTTCACGTGGGGGTTAATTTTGTAAAATAGTCATGAAGTCAGAAGAGAATATCCCCTTCAAGACTTGGTTGTTGCTGATCTTCTAAAGATTTCACTGCTGAAGCTTTGATTGATTTAATGTAGTACGCAGAAACTTCTCAGTATAACATTCTATATTTAGTTGAGGGGTGGATCCACATGGATACTCAGCACTGCAGCATCAGGACAATATTTGTGCGTTCTCCCCTTCCCCTAAAATTGACTTAAGTCATTGAATTTTCTGGTCTCCATTTGAGTGGGTGACAGATGGCCTCTAATTTATCAAAGTTGCCACTGTCCAATACCAGATATACTTCGGCGTGCAATTGCTTGTCATTAAGTGCCCCTGTCTTTCAGGATGGTTTACTGAAAGGCGAAAACTGAAATTCTGACTGTACGTAACATGCTCATTCTCTAGTTAAATGGTGAGTTTCTCCTTTGACTTCATGGGTAGGAATGCCTGCATATTTATGAAAAAGTGCTGATTGGGCAGCTGCTCCACTTCTCATAAGTATTCTGTTATCTTCTGTTTCATACGTCTGGAAGAGAGACATTGAAAGGAATTCAGCTGATGATACTGTCTCTCTAACATTTCATGAACTTTTTCAAAGACTTTGCACATTTTACCATCACTGAAGCGCTGTAAATGGCATGTTGTGGGAATTGTTCATCCGTTCTCTCTGTCACAGAATGTCTTCAAGCAGCATTCTTCAGTTGGTCATTGCTTAGTCAATGTCATAAAGCCGTACAGCACAGAAATAGACCCTCCGGTCCAACGCGTCAGTGCCAACCTGACATGCCAATCTGACCTAGTCCCAATTGCCAGCATTTGGCCCAATCTCTCCAACCCTTCATATAAGTGTACACCTCCATGTGCCTTTTAAATTTTGTAATTGTTCTGGCCTCCTCCACTTCCTCTTGCAGCTCATTCCATACCCACACCACCCTTTTTAAATCTTTAGTCTCACCTTAAACCTGTGCCCTCTAGTTTTGGATTCCCATCTCCATCCTAGGAAAAAGACCTTGCCTGTTTACCCTATTCGTGCCCCTCATGATTTTATAAACATCTGCAAACCTCTTATCACTCTCAGTATCTGATGCTTCAGGGAAAAAAAGCCCCAGCATATTCAGCCTCTCCCGAGAACTCAAACCCACCAGTCCCAGCAACATCCTTGTCAATGTTTTCTGCACCCTCTCAAGTTTAACAACATCCTTCCAACAGAAGGGTGACCAGAAATGTACACAGTATTCCAAAAGTTGTCTCACCAACGTCCTGTACAGCTGCAACATGACATCCCAACTCCCATTCGCAGTGTTCTGATCTATAAAGGCAAATGTGCCAAATGCCTTATTCACCATCCTGTCTGCCTGCAACTCCTCTGAAGGAATGATGCAACTGCACCCCAAAGTATCTTTGTTTGGCAACATTCCCCAGGGCCTTGGAATTTCTTGCCAAACCACTATGCGGACTGCAGTGTCACAGACCGAACGGCTGCCAGCATCCTCTCCAAAGACAAGGTAAAGCCAGCAGTCATCCTTCCAATAATTTCTTGGCTATCAAAAAAATTCAAATGCCTTTTTATTAGATAACAGGTGAGTCAGATTTTGACCTCGATCATCAAATGCGTCATTGACGTTGAAAATCGCTCAAAATTTCTTGGAATTACAACAGGTGTGTGTGCTCATTGCCTGAGATCCACTTTCCCTTGAATGCATTTTCTTGGGGTAACATTAAATGATGTCATTATCATGAGTCTGTAGATGCATTTTCCATGAAAATCATCAAAAAGCAGAGCATATTGCTTGATAGAAAGTGAACTGTAGAAGTCAGAACTGTTTTGAAGATCAGACAGGAAACAATAAATAGAGGGAAAGATAGATAGGTGTGATTTTAACAATCTTGACATGGTTTTCAAAGAAATGTGTGCTTTTCAAAAATTTAATGGGGCAGCTGGCATGGTGACTTGCTCACAGTTCGGCTTCCTTTCCCTAATAGCACTTGGCCAGTTACAATCATGAACTGTTGCCACCAGTGTGGTACATCTGGACTGAGTAAGAGCAGCAGATTTCCCTCCCAAAAGATCAACAATTAGCATGATGGCGTTTTGCGTCAATCTAATAGTTTCACCTTTACTGTTAGTAATTTTTTTCTGGATTTATGTAATTATTTGAATTCAGACGTCCCCAGTCTCTGTCTGATTTGAACTCATGACTCTGCACCAGGATTCTTTCCATGCTAAAGGTGCCCCGCAATAACATATACCCGGTTCTCTTGCAAATATTGAGTAAAGCAAGCATTGCCAAGATTTTGGATTGATTTGAAGGGAAATACAGCTTCAGTTAAACCTCCTTTAATCAGAAGTATGAATGTATTAGTCTTGAACTTGTAAAGACCACGCAGAAATCAGATTCTTTTGGTGAGTGTACAAGTTATGCTGGTAAAACCTGTAATTCAGTTTTTAATTTGCAATCAGAAGAATACTAAGTAAAAATAAACCATTTGGACATACATATTGAAGCTGAGATCATGACAATATTGCTTCTCTCTTGCCAATCTAAATATGGTCTTGCGTCTGGCATGCCCAACACATTGGGAAAAAAAGAAGCCTCACATTAAATATTTTCATTCAAAATTCCAAAAATATAAGTCTTGACTGCATGACAATCTTCTAATTTGATAAATGCTCTAAAATTTGGTTTAATCTCATTTAAGCTTCTGTCACACAAAAATTAATATTGACCCATCATGATCATTCTGCTTTCAGACTGAGAAGAGGAGTATCTGATTGACGAATATGTATTCAACCCATGAGAATTAAGATATTGTGTGATTTTTTTAAAAATTACAGCACACTTTTGCAAGGTCTTTTTGCTGTTTTCAACTGTGGATTCAAAGATACTGGTGCTATCTATTGGACCTTTTCCTCCAGTTCAAGATTGGGAAGCTCTAAACTCCTGCCTACTGAAGGCATTCCACAACCTGGCCAACATGTTAAAATTTTAATTAAATTCCCACTTTCTATCTTTATATCTACTTACTTCATTCATTGTAAAATTATTGTAAATGAGCTTTAGAAAGCTGTGTATAAATCCAAATTATTTTCATCTTATTAGATCCCAGTTCAAGCTTCCAATCTCATATCCTTTTCAATGCAAAGAAATGTTCATCAGCGTCCACAACACTGCCTGTTTGCTGACTGTATTTGCCTATGCAGCCGGGAAAATTCTGATCCTGGGTCACTCCCCATCTTCTCCATTCCATAAATCTAAGTACACCCAATCCTCTGTGTTGCAACACAGCCGTTTTCAATCTTTTGGATCTTTGGTGCCACTGACAATTTTCTTCAAAAACCCTAGGCCCACCATGATACCAGGAGTGTTTTTTACATTTAAATGCATTTTTGTGTTACATTAACCATTAATGGACATTAAAAATTTAATGATTTTGCTGAGAGTAAGTTTTGTTGCTCAATTATAAAACACAAGATAATTTAGTGAAAAACGTTTGTTGGATTTCATTGGCAAGCATGTCAATTGTTAGGGTACCACCTGGACTACCTTCACAACGCACTGTTTGACAAACATTCTACTAAAAAATGTTCACTTTGTCTATTATCTGTGTGGTTGCTGACCGACAATAGCTCCCAACCCATCAATGCCTTTATTGTGAAATTTGCATTCTCCTCTTAAACCTCCTTTCCTGCCTAAAGCTGGTACTTTGAAGAGCTGTGTGCTGTCTAAATGCAGTAGTATTGTGTTGTCTCAACTCCAATATGTTTCACAATAAACTGAGTTAAATTATGCTGTCCAAGAAAGCCTAAGTTATTCACCAACAGACAATTACACAAAATCAAGTCTCACATTTCTAATTACGGTTTTTGGGTCTTATTAACAAGAATGCAAGTATTTGTATCAGTTTTCACAATATACACAGTTCAATGAGCTACTTTCTTTAATTGACTGCTTTAAATAATCACCAGAGGGCACCACATTAACACCAAAAAGAGCCTTAGAAAAATACAGAGGGAAAGAAAAATGACAAATTCACTGCATGAATTGAAAAACAAATACATATTTCGTAACAGACATCTTCAGCATGGAGTTATTCAATTTTTTGACAACATTGCGTTGAAGTTTGGAAAAATAGTAATGTTGACCAATGAAGCCACAATCTTCGAATCTTTCACTTTTTGCTTTGACTTGGAATGTAAGAGGTTTGGTGTTGCAGGTGAATTAGTTAAGGACATTGGTCTGTATCCATGGGAATCCCTTGTTAGTAATTTTAAAGTAATGGCTTGACTTGTTGACAAGAACTGTAAATTTGACTGCAACCTCAGAACACAAAAAGTTTTCGTCTAACACTTTAATTCTGCTTGAGAAGTAGCTGCAGTCAGAGGGCCTTTCTTTCAGATGAAACATTGTTTCCCTGAAGATCAGCTCACTCTCTTTGAAAACATGTTCAGGAAATTCTCCCAGTGCCCTCTGTATCATTGGTGGCTTCAACACGACTGCTGTAAGAGATGATACGTTAAAGGGAGAAGTGCCAAACAGCTGACATCCCTGATTTAGCTCTGCTTTTCAATAGGTTGAGATAGAGAAATTAGTTAACAGCGAAGCCATACATCAGTAGGAGGAACTTTTGAAAAAAGTTCCTGCTGCAGAATGAATATTCCATCCAGAAAGAAGAGACCACCTTTTGGGGGAACTGCAAACTGAAATACCAGGAGATCTTTAAACTTAAATCAAGTGCTGTATATTTTTGAACTGTGCATCGCAATGTTATTTTTTGAATCAGTGAGGCAGAACATTTGAGACTTCGTGACTCCGAGACTCTTCAGGAAATTCAACCTGAAGGCAGCTGCCTGGTTGTACTGTATCGCGCAAAAGCTGTAAGTGCCAGACCCTGCAGGCAGAAAGCATCCATCTCTCCCCGTTCTCTTCAAGTAGGAAAATACAGAAAAATCAAAACAGCTTACAAGAAAGTATTCTGACGAGATCCAGGCCTGCCCAATCAACTTCTGAATTGAGAAACGACCATCACTACACAGATGACAATACGTCGCCCATTCTAAAACTCGAAACCACTGAGAGACAATTTAACCTGGACTTTAAACCTGAACTTGTGATCGGTGGCATTTTGTGTACATTTTTCGACTTGTAGTGCCTGTCAAACCATTTGCCTTTGTTATTTGAGTCATGAATGAGAGTACAGGTGTTTCTGTTTTCACGTGGTTTTCGTTAACGCGACTTGGCTGTGATGCGATTGATGAAAAGTGGATGCTGTTTGGACAACACGAACTTTCCACTGCATAGTATAGCAATTTTCTATAGCAATTTCCCTATAACGTGATCTACTATGGAGATTTTCTATGTTATATACCTATATGTGATTGTGTGCTTTGTGAACCTTTATAGATTAAATTGCAGTAGCAAGTTACAAACCCTTTTACAAAAACGAAGTTGCTGGAAAAGCTCGGCAGGTCTGGCAGCATGTGAAGGAGAAAACAGAGTTCGGGTCCGGTGACCCTTCCTCAGAACTGAGGAAGTTCTGTTCCTGATTTACAGCATCCGCAGTTCTTTTGGTTTTTACAAACCCTTTTACTCTGTCTTTTGTTAAAGATAAGTGTGAAATGAAAGAGTTATTTTCTGTTATTTGTTAAGCCTGATGATGTGAATTGATTCTTTCTTCATCATGATTAACTGAAAATGTTGAACATTTTCAGCTGATCAGAGAGCAGGCATGGATTGTTGGCATGTAGGTTTATTTGACAAACCTTACTGACTTTTTTTGTACAGTTGACGAAGGCAGTAAACATAAATGTCTATGGATGTATTTTGTATGGATTTCCATAGGACATTTGATCAAATCGCTCTTAAGAAATTGTTGACAAAAGTTAAAACTCATAGAATTGAAGATAAATAATTCATGTGGTTCGGAAATTCACTGAGCAACAGACTAGATATAATCAGTAAATCTGGCAGCATCTGTGAAGAAAAAAAATCAGAGTTAACGTTTCGGGTCTGGTGACCCTGCCTCAGAACTGATGGTAGCTGGGAAAATGAGAGATAGTAGGAACTGCAGATGCTGGAGAATCCGAGACAACGAGGTGCAGGGCTGGATGAACACAGCAGGCCAAGCAGCATCATAGGAGCAGAAAGGCTGAC
>NC_063371.1:5551908-5635410 GCF_021869965.1 Rhincodon typus
CCATTGGGCTGCAGGATTCCCAAGCGGAATATGAGTTGCTGTTCCTGCAACCTTCGGGTGGCATCGTTGTGGCACTACAGGAGGCCCAGGATGGACATGTCGTCTGAGGAATGGGAGGGGGAGTTGAAATGGTTCGCGACTGGGAGGTGCAGTTGTTTATTGCGAACCGAGCGTAGGTGTTCTGCAAAGCGGGCCCCAAGTCTCCGCTTGGTTTCCCCGATGTAGAGGAAGCCACACCAGGTACAGCGGATGCAGTATACCACATTAGCAGATGTGCAGGTGAACATCTGCTTGATGTGGAAAGTCTTCTTGGGGCCTGGGATGGGGTTGAGGGAGGAGGTATGGGGGCAGGTGTAGCACTTCCTGTGGTTGCAGGGAAAAGTGCCGGGTGTGGTGGAGCTGGAGGGGAGTGTGGAGCGGACAAGGGAGTCACGGAGAGAGTGGTCCCTCCGGAAAGCAGATAAGGGTGGGGAGGGAAAGATGTCTTTGGTGATGGGGTCGGATTGCAGATGGCGGAAGTGTCGGAGGATAATGCGTTGGATCCGGAGGTTGGTGGGGTGGTACGTGAGGACGAGGGGGCTTCTTTTTTGGTTCTTATTGTGTGGACGGGGTGTGAGGGATGAGTTGCGGGAGATGTGGGAGACACAGTTGAGGGCGTTCTCGACCACTGAGGGGGGGAAGTTACGGTCCTTGAAAAACGAGGACAACTGAGATGTACGGGAGTGGAATGCCTCATCCTGGGAGCAGATGCAGCGGAGGCGAAGGAATTGGGAATAGGGGATAGCATTTTTGCAGGAAGGTGGGTGGGAGGAGGAGTATTCTAGGTAGCTGTGGGAGTCGGTGGGCTTGAAATGAATATCGGTTTCTAGGTGGTTGCCCGATATGTAGACAGAGAGGTCTAGGAAGGGGAGAGAGGTGTTAGAGACGGTCCAGGTAAACTTAAGGTTGGGGTGGAAGGTGTTAGTGAAGTGGATGAACTGTTCGAGCTCCTCGTGGGAGCACGAGGCGGCGCCGATACAGTCATCAATGTAACGGAGGAAGAGGTGGGGTTTAGGGCCGGTGTAGGTACGGAAGAGGGATTGTTCCACGTAACCTACAAAGAGGCAGGCGTAGCTTGGGCCCATGCGGGTACCCATGGCCACCCCCTTTGTCTGTAGGAAGTGGGAGGAATTGAAAGAGAAGTTGTTGAGGGTGAGGACGAGTTCGGCTAAGCGGATGAGGGTGTCAGTGGAGGGGGACTGGTTGGGCCTGCGGGACAGGAAGAAGCGGAGGGCCTTTAGGCCATCTGCATGGGGAATGCAGGTGTAGAGGGACTGGATGTCCATGGTAAAGATGAGGTGTTGGGGACCAGGGAATTGGAAGTTCTGGAGGAGGTGGAGGGCGTGGGTGGTGTCACAGACATAGGTAGGGAGTTCCTGGACCAAGGGGGAGAAAATGGAGTCCAGATAGTTGGAGATCAGTTCGGTGGGGCATGAGCAGGCAGAGACAATGGGTCGACCAGGGCATTCAGGTTTGTGGATTTTGGGAAGGAGATAGAAGCGGGCAGTGCGAGGTTGGGGAACGATGAGGTTGGAGGCTGTGGGTGGGAGGTCACCTGAGGTGATGAGGTTGTGGATGGTTTGGGAGATGATGGTTTGGTGCTCGGGGGTGGGGTCATGATCAAGGGGGCGGTAGGAGGAGGTGTCGGAGAGTTGGCATCTGGCCTCGGCGATGTAGAGGTCAGTGCGCCATACTACAACTGCGCCTCCCTTGTCCGCGGGTTTTATGGTGAGGTTGGGATTGGAGCGGAGGGCTGCACGTTCTGCGGGGGAGAGGTTGGAGTGGGTGAGAGGGGTGGAGAGGTTGAGGCGATTGATGTCTCGACGGCAGTTGGAGATGAAAAGGTCGAGGGAGGGTAGGAGGCCTTGGGGTGGTGTCCAGGAGGAAGGGGTGTGTTGGAAGTGGGAGAAGGGGTCAGTGGAAGGAGGTTTAGGTTCACGGTTGAAGAAGTAAGCGTGGAGGCGGAGGCGGCGGAAAAACTGCTCTATGTCCAAGCGTGAGCGGTATTCATTGATGTGTGGGTGGAGGGGGACAAAGGTGAGCCCTTTACTGAGGACTGACCATTCGTCCTCAGTAAGGGGGAGGTCTGGGGGGATGGTGAAGACTCGGCAGGGCTGGGTGCTGTTGTCCCCTCTGGAGTTACTGGCTGTGGAGGTTGTGGGCGGAGTTGCGTCGGCGGTGGGCGGAGTTGCGCCGGCGTCGGCGGTGGGCGGAGTTGCGCCGGCGGTGGGTGGAGTTGTGTCTGCATCGGTGATGGGCGGAGCGGCGTCGGCGGTGGGAGGAGCGGGGTAAGCGGCGGCAGTCGCGGTGACGGTAGTCGCGACTTCAGTGTCGGTGGCAACAGCAGCGATGGTGTTCGCTGCCCCGGAAGTGGGGAACCCGGCGGTGGCGGATGTGACGTCATCTGAGGGTTCTTCGATAGTGGCCTCATGGCCAATGGCGGCGGACCCATTGTGGGGAAGGTCCTGGGTATGGCTGGGGATTTGGGGGGTGGAGGAAGCCCGGAAAATGTCGGTTTATATGCAGAAAATAGGGAGGGGGATGGGGTAGGGAGTAATCGATAAGGTAGAGCACGAAGAGGGAGAAGAGCAGTTGGGTACATAAAGGAGTTGATAACGATCTGGCAAGGAGGGTGAATAGATGTTAATGGGGACTGTTAATGACTAACGATAGATATTGTGTAATGGCAGGCTATCTGGTAACAAGGCCTGGTTTGTGGAGTAAGGGGCTCGGACATAGGAGACTTTAGGTCCTAAAATTATTGAACTCGATATTGAGTCTGGACAGCTGTAGGGTCCCCAAGCGGAAAATAAGGTGTTGTTCTTCTAGCTTACGTTGAGCTTTGCTGGAACACTGCAGCAAGCCAGAGGCAGAGATGTTGGCCAGGGAACAGGGTGGTATGTTAAATTGGCAGGCAACAGGTAGCTCAGGGTCTTTTTTGTGAGCAGAACGTAGATGTTCTGCGAGGCGGTCACCCAGTGTATGCTTCGTTTCCCCAAAGAAGAGGACATCACATTGTGAGCAGCGAATGCCGTAGACTAGATTCTGGGAAGTGCAGGTGAAGTTTTGCTTCATCTGGAAGGTCTGTTTGGGCCCTTGGATAGTGGGGAGGGAGGAGGTAAATGGGCAGGTGTTGCACCTTCATTGTTTACGGAGGAAGGTGCTTTGGGGCTGTGGGAGGGTGTTTTGGGGGTGAAGGAAGAGTGGACTAGGGTGTCCCGGAAGGAATGGTCTCTGCAGAAGGTGGACAAAGGAGGGGAGAGGGATATGCGTCAGGTGGTGGCACCTTGCTGGAGGTGATGGAAATGGCATCTGATGATCTTCTGGATGTGGATGCAGGTGGGATTGTAGGGGACCCCTATCGCTGTTGCAGGAGGGAAAAGAAGGGATATGGGCAGAAGTGTGGGAGATGGGTCAGACCCAGTTGAGGGCCCTGTTGACAATGGTGCTGTGAAATCCTCAGTTGAGGAAGAAGGTGGACATTTCAGAGGCTCCCTTGTCGAAGTTGGCCTCATCTGTGTAAAAACTGTAGCCACTGGGTTCCAATGGAACTACATATGACATCATCAACTTTATTCCTAAAAAGGATAGAGTCCGGATAATTTATGAAGAGTGAAAAGCCAGAAATAGTGGAGATCCAAAAACACAGGAGAATGGCAGTAACGTGGGTCATTATGCTACCATGAATACCTAAAACCATCTGGAAAGTGGAATGAAACTTTGGCTTTTATATTTGGAGAGCTCGTTAGAAAAAAAGTGAGAAAAAGTCAGTATTTAGCTACACACAGCTCTGGTTGCAGCATGTCATGGGTACTAAGCAATTCTGCACACCAGATCTCAGGCAATATTTACTAGCCCGAAAGGAACAGTGGTGCAGATTTGCCAGAATTATACCAGAACTGCAAGGGTTAAATTGATTTAAAAGAATTTGAGTTGAGTTTCCTGGAATTTAGAAAATTAATCGTGATTTCACTCAATGTTTCCTGGAATTTAGAAGATTAATTGGTGATTTCACTGAATGTTTCAAGACAGTAAGGAGCTGATAAAATAGATGGAAAGAAGCTAGAGATAGTAGGAACTGCAGATGCTGGAGAATCCAAGACAACAAGGTGCAGAGCTGGATGAACACAGCAGGCCAAGCTGCATCATAGGAGCAGAAAGGCTGACGTTTCGGGCCTAGACCCTTCATCAGAAATTATGAAGGGTCTAGGCCCAAAATGTCAGCCTTTCTGCTCCTATGATGCTGCTTGGCCTGGAAAGAAGCTATTTTTGCTGGATTGGAACATGGTCTACAAGTTTGAACCAAGCCTTTTGTGAGCATAGTCAAAGGTTGGAGCTCACTTTTGCAAAGACCAGTCAAACATGCGACATTAATTGTGAATTTTAAATTTGAGACTGGTAAATACCTTTAGTCAAAGGTATTACATAAGGTGGGGAAATAACACAGTAAGGAATTAGGTCACAATCAGCTGTTACTTTATTGAATACAAAATGAACTTGATCATCTGGCCTAATCGTGTTCCAAGATTGACTGCTCATTACATTGTTGCTTGTGGCATCTTGCTGTCTGCTAGTTTGTTGCTATGGTTTTCAACTGGTTGCTACAATGCAAAAATTATTTGTGGACTATGAAATATTTTGTAACAGTAAACAAGTGAAACTGCATGTCTTTTGAGGTGCTATAATCTGATCTCTCCAGTGTATATTGGAATGTACAGCAAATGACGCATAGCAACTTGACTATTGGGGTTCATGGTGGCACCTGAATTGCTGAATACCAGTCCCATATTAGCAGCTGTTGTCTTCTCACTAAGTATTACTGTCCTGAGTATTTCTCACTTTTAAGAATCTGCTACCTACATCATGCTTTCAGAAAGGGCCAAATGATTTGCAAAACAATGGACTTTTCAATTCAGTTGTACAATTAATGCAGCTGTAAAGTGGTGCTTGACTCACAACTGCTGTGTTAGCAGAATCTCAAGCAGCATCAAACAAATCTGATAGATTTAATGAATAACAACATTATTCTTGGAATGAATGCCAACCAGGAATAGAAACAAGTTTCTTGGCTTATTGCTTAACTGCTAGCTCCTTCAAATAAACATCTGTTCTTCTGAATAAAGCAGAAAAGTCAATAGTTGAACGTTTTTGAAGCAGAATACTGCCATTTATTGTACAACTTGCTATCATAAACCCTCACTGAATGAGGCTTCTTAAAAGAAAATCAGGCATTATAGAAAGTAAGGGGCACTGAGGCTTGGCAAGGAACATAGGTATTTGTAATCAACCTATAACTACACACCTCTGGACCAGGTTGTACTTGAACTTGGGCCTTATGGCTTAGAGGGACAGACAATACCACTGGGCCACAAGAGCCCCATTTGGAGTGGGATCTGGATCACAGGCAGGAAGCACATTCACATCCAAATTGTAGAGAAAGTAGGGAAGAGTGATCAAGGAGTCCTGATTGCTGAGGCTGGGTCCCATTGTAGACAATTCATTCCCCTTTCCGATCAGCAGGAGAAAACCACCAGAACCATTCACACATTGGAAACCTGGCTGCCTATCTGGCTTGAACCTCCTGCAGCAACAGTAGACTTTTTAACTGGTGAGGGCCTGTGTGGAGCCACTCAATAACAGATGACAGTGGACATGCTAAATAAATCAATGAATGTTGTGGCTGCAGAGACACCCAGTTGCAGGAAGGGAGTCTGGATGATGATGACAAAGTCCCACTTTTTTTTATTTATTCAGAATGTGGATGTCGCTGGCTAGGCTAGTATTTGTTGCCCATCCTAATTGCCCAGAGGGCAGTTAAGAGTCAACCACATTGCTGTGGGTCTGGATTCACATGCAGGATGTTAGTTTCCTTCCCTGAAGAACATTCGTGAACCAGATGGGTTTTTGATGACAATCAACAATGGTTTTATGGTCATCCTTAGACTCTTAATTCCAAATTTCACCTGCTGTGGTGGGATTTGAACCCAGATCCCCAGAACATGACCTGGGTCTTTGGATGAATAGTCCAGTGAGAATACCATGAGGCCATTACCTCCCCTAAATGATTCTTCCCACCACATCCTGAAAACCTTTACCTGCCCTGTTAGGCTTCTTGGCTGATTAACAAACTGACAGCTTATGGTTAGTACACCAAAAGGTGCCCTGTAGTTCAGTTCCGCAGAACACTGATAAACCCATTCTTTTGTGTTCCCAGACCTCTCAACACTTGTATCTAAACCCTGCTCAGAATTTGCCTCTATGTTAAGTCCAAGGCAGAGCATCAAATTCGTGAATTTCAGTCAGTTTGGGAGCTTGTTTTTTCATCCTGAACTACAGTTGTTACAGGGAAATAAATATTATTCAAAATGGAGGATATGCAACAGAATAGAATTGTGTTATGCTCCATTTGAAAGTCTGAGTAACTATAAATCTTTAAAATGAGGTGATAATATATTTCATCATTTTTATTTATACCTACAAAGCCCCTAACCATGACAATTGACACTTGGTTTCTTTTTAAGAGACTACTGGTAAAATAAAATATTCAAGTAATCACATTTAAATCTGATTACAATGGTCTGCAATATTCTTTTCTTTTAAAAAAAAACAATTTTTTCTAATTAATTATGTCGGGTACTACGGTGATCATCAAGTCTTCATTTCCACGACGCACAACAAGCCCCAGGGTGTCACTGTTTTTAATCGCTTCGCTCACTTGTTCTGAAGATGTGATTGTTTGTCCGTTGATACTGATAATGATGTCACGGTCTCTTAAACCAGCACTGAAAATGAAGAATTTTCAAGAATTATGGAAATGCATTTGTCCAATAATATACAAAGTTCCAAAAGTGACTATAAAAGCAAATTATACAAAAGGGACCAAACACATGAAACAGCATTCAAAGTAGGAGCAGAAATCGGCCACTCAACCCCTTGAGCCTACTTGCAATTCAGTAAGATCGTGGCTGACCTGACCACTCAATGAGATAAGTGATGTTATCTGAAGGCCAGTGGCCAGACTGTTGATTAACCCACTGTAAAATCTGTTACCTTGGAAAACAAGCCATTTCACACAGGAAAATCACCTCTGTCCTGTTTTTGCACAGCACAATGGTGTCATGAAGGTGAATCAATGGAGCAATTAGAAAAGACAGCAATTAATATTTCAAGTATTCATTTGCTATTGTTTAACTGAGTTAAGGCTTCATTGTAGTGGAGGACAGGGAGGAATTACCTGCTAGCACAGTACTCTTTAGCAAACACTGAAAACAGTCAACACTTTTACTTCAAAACAAAAAAGGTGCTCATTGAGTGTTTAGTGCCAGCAAGTGCAGCTGAGAAATTGGTCCATCATTTTGCATCTCAGGTCACAGTAAAGTTCTCTCTGCTAAATCCGAATTACACATCTCAGTCCAAAACTTTGAAATTGACCCATTACTCCAGGAACAATAATGCTCACAGTGGAATTGAAATGAGAATGGAAAACCAGATCCTCCACAGACGGCACACAGTGGACATTTAAATTAGTCTGGGGTACATTTGAACCCAGATCTAGGAACAAGAAAGGGAAGCTTCTAACACCCTACACCAGCCAGACTATTTAGGCTGCACCTTCCAAAGCAAGAATGGATAGATGGCATCACATGTGGACAGGGTGGTGAAGAAGGCATTTAGCATGCTGGCCTTCATTGGTCAAGGCAATGAGTATAGGATTTGGAACGTTATGTTACAGTTGTATCAGTCATTAGTGAGGCCACACTTGGAGTATTGTGCGCAGTTTTGGTCACCCTGTTATAGGAAAGACACACTTAAACTGGAAAGTGCGCAAAGAAGATTTATGAGGATGTTACCAGGACTAGTAGCCCTGAGTTATATAGAGAGAATGGGGCCAGGATAGGACTTTATTCCTTGGAATGTAGAAGAATGAGGGGTGACCTGATTGAGGTGTATAAGATCATGAGGGGCAAAGATAGGATGAATGCATATAGTCTTTTTCACCCAGGGATGGGGAATTGAAAATTAGAGGGCATAGGTTTAAGATGAGAGGGGAAAGATTTAAGAAGGACCTAAGGGGCAACTTCTTCACGCAGAGAGTACTGTGTATATGAAATGGGTGGCCAGAGAAAGTGTTTGAGGCAGGTACAATAGCAACATTTAAACAACATTTGGATAGGTACATGGATGGGAAGGGTTTAGAGATATATGGACCAAATGCAGGCAATTGGAACTAGCTGAGTGGGCACCATGGGCAGCATGGACCAGTTTGGGCCAAAGGGCCTGTTTCCATGCTGTGTTACTCTGACTCTATGGAACTGCCCTGTTGACCATGGAGATTTTTTATTCAGATTGCAGTATTTGAAACTGGCAAAAGCATGATCCAACTGGCAACAGAAATGGTGGAAATTAGTCTGAGAACTTTAGCCACTGCTAAAATTCATTTTGCCCCACACTTTATTTTTTACTTGTACCCCAATGACTATGCAGAAAATGCTTCATGAATCACATGAAGCTCTTGTCTGTTCTAAACATTACGTATTTTTTTAGTCTTCTCCAATGTTGGCTGCAATTGAAATATCGAGAGTTTGAATGAATGATGGTCAAAATTAGCTGAATTGAATTCTCGAATTTTGCCTTATTACCATCAGTTGGAACATGGAATCAAGCAGTAAAGTGGGAAGATGTACTCTGCACAACAGCAGTATCTAGGTTTATCTGAAGTGGTACAAAAGTTGCCCACCGCT
Source organism: Rhincodon typus (assembly GCF_021869965.1). Taxonomy (NCBI): domain Eukaryota; kingdom Metazoa; phylum Chordata; class Chondrichthyes; order Orectolobiformes; family Rhincodontidae; genus Rhincodon; species Rhincodon typus. Next base: position 5,560,689 of record NC_063371.1, read on the forward strand.
TCGACAGTCAGAAAGTGACCTAAACTCTAATGGAATTAATTTTGTAACATGGTGTGAAAAGCCTTTGCAGTTCCATTCTAAACTAACTTCCCTCTAACGATGTACCACAGACAGGAGAGGATTAGGTGTGTTGACATGGGCATTCAGTATCTAATGAATACTGTTTTATTTGCTGTGCAATTGAATGCAACAAAAAAATATGGATTTCAAAAACCCAGCAGATTCCCCCATCGTACCACTCGTCTTATATCTCATACCTTGCAGCAGGTGTTGCCGGAATTACTTCAAATATGTAAACCCCAGCAGAAACATCAGGAAAATCTTTGTCACGCATTTTCAGGTCACGCAAGAGACTGAAACAGAAAATCATTTGCCTGCTGTGATTTCTGTAACTGTAAACTGCATGCATTGAAATCTGACAGCATTGCGTCACAGTCAAATCCAGCATAACTTTAAATGCTTCATCTTTGCAGTGAGTAGGATAAAAGCCAACATGGTTGCAAAACCATACATATTGTACATTTCCTCATGATAATGTGGCATTGTCTCACTTGGTGATTGTTTCAAGCTTGTCCCAGTTCATCAGTAACACTCCTGATCAAACAGACACATTATACTCATAGATATGTTTGGATTCATGGATTACTGAGGTTGTTGGCTTGCTTGCCGAGCTGCCCCGTTATCATACAGACGTTTCATCACCATGCTAGGTAACATCATCAGTGCAGCCTCTCCGCTTGGTATTTATGGTATAAATTGATGACCTTCATTGTCTGGGTGCACTGAGATGAGAGAAAGTTTGTTGTGTCGTTTTGTTGCTAGCTGGTGTTTGTGTACCCGGATGCCTAGTTTCCTTCCGGTCTGGCTGATGTAATGTTTGTTGCAGTCATTGCAAGGTATTTTGTAATGTTGGTATGTTGGTCCTGCATGTCATGGTATGGGGTCTTTGGTTCTTGTGAGTGTTTGTCATACCATTCTAGCTCAAGCCAACCACAGACACACACGGGAATTCCTACAGGCCAGGTTTTCAACCCGTAATGCAATCAACAAACGTGTGGAATTAGACCCCATATACAAACAGAACCGGAAATGACACAACCCAACTTAACAGACCGGATCATATAAATTCCAAGCGGAGTAGAACAACATTACTTCATCGGAGGCTGCACAGATGATGTTACCTGGCATGGTGATGAAACGTCTATACGATAAGCAGCCAGCTCAGCGAGCAAGCCAACAACCCCATCAACAACCCGAGCTACAAATCTTTGCAAGGACCTTAAATAGATACTTCCTCCAAAACAAAGTCTTATAACAAGCTTAATGACTGCATGAATGCTGTACATAATACTTACCTTGGTGTAAGTGCTACCATTCTTATTCCCATATATTTTTTCTTTGGTGAAGAGTTTTCTGTTGGTATAAAACCAGAATGGTACATTTAGGATAGAGGATTATGCCTACTTATTGGAACATACAACATAGGAACTATGACAATATTCATTCAAATTTGGATTCTGACCCACACCACCAACAGTGATACTTACCTCAAGCAATCCAGACTTGAGGTACTGGGAAGTATTTGTTGGTGGGAGGTAGATGTGGGAAATGTCACAGCTATGTTTGACCTCTTTCTCAAATGCAATTTTCCACTGGACCTGCTGAGTGTTGGCTAAGAGGTTGTATCCTTGATTCCATTTCCCCCATTCTTGTTAACTTGTGACTGTATCTGCCTTATCCTAGTGCTAGAATGACTGAGACTAGTTGTTTCAGCGCAAACAAGGAGTTAAATGAAGGATTAGATTATAGAACCCGAAAGTGTGGAAACAGGCCATTTGGCCCAACAAGTCCACACCGACCCTCCAAAGAGCATACAGACCCATCCCCTTAAACCTGCATTTCCCATAGCTAACGAACCTAACCTACATATTCCTAAACACTGTGGGTAATTTAATATGGACAATCCACCTAATAAAAACATCTTTGGACTGCGGGAGGAAACCAGAGCACCCGGCAGAAACCCACGTAGACACGAGGAGAACGTGCAAACTCCACACAGACAGTTGACCGAGGCCAGAATCAAACCTGGGTCCCTGGTACTGTAATGCAGCAGTGCTGAACACTGAGCCACCATGCTGCCCTTTCACTGAGCCACCGGGCTGCCTCTATGGATCTATACAGATTTCTTTCTGTTATCTGTTATCTGTTATCTGTTTAGTTCAGTGACAATAGGTCGTGTATTGACTGAACAATGGGTTAACAGTAACTTGAGAGATTGGGTTGAAAAAGAAAATGACTCACACTTTCTGTGGAATTCTTTTTAAAACATGAGTAACACACCACTGAAATGCAGAGCTGTGTTCTGTCCTTTCTGCTGATTTAGCTGTTCTCATAATGAAAAGCAGTTGATGGTTTTTTCACCTCACAGTGGGTCTCCTTGAAGATGTACCAATAGAAACAACCAACAGTGTGCAATATAAAAGTCCAACCAGCAGTCTGGTTTTAGTCATAAATGTGTGATTAATTTTCTGTCTCATACCTTTCAGCTGGCGGTCATGAGATTCTGCAAGGAACTGCTGAATTCTTTTTGCAGGGATTGCAAAAGATATCCCAGCTGTCACCTTAAGTGTGTTAATGCCAATGACTTCACCGTCCTACAGTGTAAAATAATTGATGACAAAAGACATTTAATTAAATTGTCTGGCAAAATGCTTAATGTGTTGCACATTTGATACTTGGAGGGAAATTTTAACCCCAAAGAATACGTTCGGGATGGTTTATGAAGTGAAATAACAAAATATTTTAAACCCCAAACCAAACCAGTCCACTTTGAGTGTAAACCGAGGTGTGTTCAGGACAAGAGTGGCAGTGAGTAACCAACCAACTCTGAACAGGTGATTCTGTCATTTAAATACTAATAAGAGGTTGTGTGCATCTGATATTTTCCTTTGCTCCAACTTTCATGCTACCTGCCTGAGGAAACTAAGCAGCAAGAAGTTCTGCATGGAAGAGGCCAGTGCTTTTCCAGAGCAATCTGTTGGTCAGGAGACACTGAAGTTCTGCCTCTACACCCCTCCTGAACCCAGAACTCCAATCCTTCTGGTCTAGCAAACAAAGCTGGTTATCTCTTGTGAAATTAAACACCCTCCCAATCTCTCAGGCCCTGCCATCGTTGTCCTTCCCTTTTCTCCTTGACCCCTTCTTTCCTCTCCCCCAAATTCATGAGAATCTGTCCTCTTCATCCAAATCTATGATTCTTTCCTTGTAATCCCTCACTGTGATCTCAGGCAGGCACAGCTTCCTGCCAGTCTGCCTTTCAACCTGGCTGGCTGCTGTCAGGAAACAGATTTTAAAAAAAATTAATTGTGTCCTCCCATTAAATTAAGCAGCTGCTGGGGGAAGTACCTCCTTCCAGTTTTCCCTTCAGCAAACAAGCCCCCTCCCTATACTCTCCCTGTAAATATCATGTCCTCGGTGTCATTAATTCTTGACGAATGTTGTTCAGTAAATGTTGTTCCAAAACACATAGGAACAGCCAAGATGTCATTCTACTTGAAAGAAAATGCCCAAGAGCACTGAAGATTCATTCTTTGTTGAGGATTGCATCCTGTCAAGCTAATTGTTGCATTCACCCTCTGATACGAATTAATCTTCTCCTCCCCACACTGCATCGCATGACTGCTGCTGCTATTGCTGCCAGTTTGCCCCACTCATTGACCTGTACTCATTTGCTTCAAAAGCCTTTTCTTCAACCAGGCAGAGTTGATTAGCTGCCCACCGCTTCACAAAGCATCCTAAACTGTCTTTCTGCATGATATGTGACATTGCCAGCTGTGGTAATGTTCTCTCCTTGAGTCACAGAATTCCTACAGTGTGAGAGCATGCCATTCAGCCCATTGAGTCCACACCAATCCTCTGAACAGCATCCCGCTCCGACCCAACCCTCCCACCCTATCCCTGTAACTCTGCATTTATCATGGCTAATACACTTAACCTGCACATCTTTGGACTGTGGAAGAAAACCACGTAGACACGGGGAGAATGTGAAAACTCCAGACAAACCGTTGCTGAGGCTGGAACTTAACCTGGGTCCCTGGTGCAGTGAGGTGGCAGTGCTAACCACTGAGCCACCGTGTCACTGTAATCTTTTGAATTCAAAGGATTATGTGTTTAAATCCCATACAAAGACTAGAGCTGTGAAGCAAAGCTGACACTTGTTGTCCAGTGCTGAGGAAGGACATCAGTGTTGGAGGTGCTGTATTATGATGACATGAAGCACAAGTCTCTTATGCGCTCTCACACATATAAGATCCATGACCACAATTGCAAAAAAATTCAGGATACTTCCTTCTTGTGTTTGGCCCTCAAGCAACATCAGTGAAAGTCTTTATATATCTGTTCATATCATAGATCGTATCATAGCTGCCTTGTTCTTTAAACTGCAATAGTGATTTCAATGGCTGTAAAAGTACTTCAGATACCTTGAGGTTGTTAATGGCATGATATAAATGCAACTCCTTTTGTTGAAACAGAGGAAGTTGTAAATTGTGACAAAACCTGTAGAATTACTTGTGAATAAAGAGAATTTTCAGAAGAGTGAAACTGTTCTAAGAAAGAATTTTTTTTGGGATGAGATGGAAGGTTATAAATAATTAACAATATAAGCCACTGCCAGCAGTCACAGTTTAGCAACCAAAATATTTGATTTGTGGCTCTTCTGTCACTACCTGATAACTTTGCTATTGGTACTTAGAGTTCTTGGTAAGTGCTGAACAATCTCTCATTCACAAAGCATCTACTTTCATTATCAATAGACCAGTGGATAACAGCAGATTCCATCATTTAGCCTATGGGCGAGATACCAACATAACTTTTGGAAACTTACTGCACTTCCAAGAAGTAATGAATGCTGACGGTTAGCTTCATTGGAAATGGGCCAATGATACTTCAGCAGGCTTAAAAAAAATTTCTCTATACCCATGGTCACCTTTGCAAAACAGAAGTTCGAAAAATGATCCTTTTAATTTGGAGAGCAGGAAGTGAGTAATAGCTGCCTAGATGACTCTTCCTCCCGTGGGAAAGCGTGTACTTCAGTGCAGCACACAACTGCTGCTTTCCCACCTGTTCAAATTGGAGTGCTGCTTTATCAGATCTCCTTTGAAATGGGAGGATTCATATCAGGATCCATTGCCACAGTTGCAATTACCTCATCAAGCTGGCAAGCCAATGATGGAGGATCATCTGTTGGGAACATTACCGCTCAAATCCAACAATGACCTCACATCAGGGCACAAGTAGAGTAACAGGATAATTTAATGCCATTACTGATAAAATTCCAAAAGGTAAAGCCAATCGCTGGTAGGGACTGTCAATTACTTTTGTGATTGAGAGCTCTCCTACCACACACCACACATTTTCACTTCCACAAAATCAGGCCTGAATTCCAAAAAATTAAACAAGAAATGCTTCTTATGCAAGTTTCACACAACTGGGAAAATCAGCAGCATTACTGCTGGTGCTTTACATGAAGTGACACAGTTCCCAGTTCGGAGTATACATCGAACACATATGGCACCCTCTGTGGTGCCCTGATTCAGCGAGGCTAACTGCATGGACTCCAAATGGATTCTTGTTTCTGTGGTTCATTACTTCTTCACTTATAGGAGTGACTTATAAGGAGAAACTCAAAGAGTGCTATTTCAAACTTAATAGGCAAGATGAGATTTTAGTTGTTGGGTTGGCTGCATAGTTATATTGGAATGCATGCCCGAGAATAAATGATAGAAAGAAGTTTTTTGTAAAATGTAAAGCTTGGGAATCACCATTACAAAAACAGGAATCAACCATCTACGACACACATGATGAGAAATTTCATGACACCATAGGATTCTGAACTTGTAGAATTCTCAAAGAGTTGCAAAAATCCAGTCCTGATCAGGACTAGGGGCTGAAATCTCAGGCACTAGCATTTGCTTCTGCCCCCAAGCCCACCATCAACCTGAGCACAACAGCCGCTCCACTCCTCAGTGATCAGAGTGACCCCTCCCCTGACCTAAGCGTAATGGCCCTGACCATCGCTCCAGCTCCAACACGGCACTCTCCAACGCTAACCTGAGCATAGCGGTGTCCTGCTTCCAAGACATGAACAGAATAGGCCTCACTCTCCGGCCCAGGCACAGTGGCTGCCCTTACAGCCACCGGAGTTATTGGACCTTGATGCACGGCCATCCTGGGCCCTGATCCTGACAGAGGTCGATTGTGCTTTGGATACTAAGGGAGAAGAGAGCCAATGCGGATGATGTGGTAAAGTGGTGTTGAGATAGAGATCTCATTGAATAGCAGAACAGGCTTAAAGGGCTGCATGAACTACTCTTGTGCCTATCAAGCACTACTCATCTTGTAACCCCTGAGCTTGAAAACATGAATATCTGTGCCATATTTCATGTGCCAATCTCATTGGAATGATACATGTCCAAATGATGCTGACAGCTGCAAATCTAAGTGTGTTCTGTCACAATGTGATTTTCACCTATTTACTCTCAGCAGTCCCTTGCCTGAACAAAATAATTTTTCACCACAAGTCTAGCAGCTGGTCTACTTCAACATATGTGGCTCCAAGAGAATTAGTGGAGATAATTGGGGCCACACGCACCATATCAAACCAGAAAATTCAAGTTAACATTTCCACTTATCCAAAAACAGCTAAGTTCTGATTGAAAATAAAGCTTATTGTGCATTTTAATTTAACTCCATGTGCTGTAAACAACTCCTTCAGTTCCATAACAAATGAGCAAATTATTTTCGAGCTTCAAGTGTCAGTGTCAGACATTGGCAGCATAATATTATAAGCATTTCTTTTTCACCAGAAGTTAAATAGTGTTCAAGTTCTTGTGGATACTTTGTCCAAAATTCTAACCGTATAAATTTCTTCATGAAATATAACCTCCATTTTTACTGTCCCTGTATTTCTGAGTAGAAAGGATTAATTTCAAAACTAACAGACCCCAGAATATTATGAGCTGTTCAAGAGTTCACAACTTTGAACAAAAAGAGGTCTTTTTTACAAACTATTAATTCAAAAATATATGTTAAACTGCTGCTCACCAGATTGACAAGTGGTCCTCCAGAGTTTCCATACTGTAATAAAAATGGAACATGTTCACAAGGCATGATTTTAAATTATTAATTCTTTATCCAAAGACATCTTTGATTCAAGTATTTTTAAATTGAGAACTTTAGTACACAAATTTTAAAATTGTAATGTTGAACACTGGAAAAGCACTCTTGTCTGCCATACATTGAATGATACAAAGTCTTTCTCAATGTCTGTAATATTTGCAAGAAATGACAATATTCATAGAGCTAATAACACACAGCGAATGAAAGCTCCAGAATAATATCTTAAAGTAGCCCATGAAAAGAACTAATCTACTGTCTGCGCAGGCCACCATTCTATAATTTGCCATTTTTGCAAGGCAACCTAGTTAGATAATTTTAAAATTTCTGTACTCTTTAATAAGCTTCCCAATAACAGGCTTCATTTTCTTTTGCAGTCCAGGACAAAACAACCCTTGAAAACTGGTTGAGCTTATCAGAAAGCTTGCACAATTTCCCCACCATGAATTAATTTATCTCTACTTTTACAATGGTACCATTTTTGAAAACAATTGCTATTTTCCTGGCCACGCAGCATTCCTCCATAAACTTGAGATCATCCAAAGCTCTACTGCCAATGTTTTAACTCACACCAAATCCCCATTCACAGATCACTTCTGTACTTATTAGCCGACCAGTTCAAGAATGCCTTGGTAAACAAATTCTCATCCTCATTTTCAAATCTTTCCATGGCTCTAACTCTTCCTATCTTTGTCATCATCTTCAACTCCATAATCCTCTGAGAGATCTGCATTCTTTCAACTCCTGCCTCTTCAGTATCACCAGTTTTAATCACTTCACCATTCCTGATCGTGCCTTCAGCTGTCTACATGCTAAGCTCTGGAATTCCATGTTTACTCCCTTCATTCACCTCTCTTTCCTCCTTGATGATATTCCTGAAAATTTACCTTGTTGACCAAGCTTTTGGTTACCTGAGCTAAGATTTCATAGGTGGCTCAATGTCAAATTTTATTTTATGTGGAATGGCAAGAGAAACTGCACTATGTTAAAGGCATTACATAATTGCAAGTTGCCTCTCTTTTCGGTTTGAGATAAAAGTAACTGGATCTCAATTTATTCATTTGAAAATTAGTATTACTGTAAGAAACAAGATTCTGCAGTGTGTACTAAACATGTTTTTCTCATTAATTAACTGTACAGATCATTGCATCTTCATTACACCTTGCTCTCTATCTACTGTGGCACGATTGTAGGCTCTTCTACTGTTGCCAAAGTTCTTTGTTGATTTTGTTGGAACACAGTCATGAAGGACATATTTTTAAAAGATTCATCGCTGATACATTGAGTTACCTATTTGTCAGGCAAGGTCCATTGGACAAAGAGTCAATTGGATTCACAGAAATTATTACTTCAGAAAAAGCTCAGCATTTCACCTTATCAAAATTTAACAACAATTTTACAACTAGCTGTCCATATAGATTTTTATATCTTATTTGTTTGCACTCTTTGACCTTACATTGATTATGGCATCTGTCTGAATATAGTCCATATCAGAATCTTTGAGACCAAGCTCTTTGCCTCCTCTCTCAGTGGTGCTGACAATCCCTGTTGTCACTGTATTCTGCAATGAAAATGGACTGCCAATCGCCACCACGAACTCTCCTGGTCTGAGATCTGAAGAGCGTGCTAGCAAAAGCACAGGTAAAGGGTTCTATTCACAGACAAAAAAAATGTAATTAATGCTCACATTTCCAATTTCATAAGCATAGAGAATCAAATAGTTTACGTTAAAGAAATGCAGTTTTATATAAAAGAGAGCCAATATAATCAAATTAACTACTGATTCGAGAACATTGATAGAATCTGAAAATACAGAGGAGGCTGCTGACCTTATCAAGCCTGTGCCAAATCTTTCAAACAGTTTCTAAATTAATCCCCATTCCCCTGCAGTTGCCACATAGCTCTGCAAAAGTCTCTTTTCAAGTAAGTATCAAATTGCCTTTTGAAAGTCAGCACTCAGTCTGCATCTACCACCATTACAGATCATAACAATTCACTATTCAAAAAATATTAATTTCCCCTCTGGTTATTTTGCTAGTTATATTAAATCTGTTTCTATGACTTTTGACCCTTCTGCCAGTGGAGGCAGTTTTTCCCTGACAACACTGTCCAAAACCTGCATAGCTTTCACCATAATTGTCTTAATTTGTGAATTGTTAACCTGCATATTGAAGCGGAGAAAGAAAGAAAACTGAATTAAGTAAATCATAAGAACGGGAAACCATCATCTCTGTGGTTTAGTCTGGGTTTGAATCCAAAGTCTCAATTGCAAAAAGACGTGTTCCAACTCCTTGTGAGTCAACTGCCTCCAAGTTGGCTCTCTTATTTTGCATTTGCAAAGATTTCACTTTATGCCCAACTGAAAGCCAAACTGGCCAACATTCTCGTCTTTGAAGCTGAAAGGGTATTTGCAGAGCAAAGCAATTCTTTGTTTAAACAAAAACTAAGGCATGATAAACATTGCACACGATTACTAGGAGGTAGGGGAGAGGGGTAGGTGCAGAAGAAGGTAACTTAAGGAACTTACATCTGGTTGTATTTTAATTAATGCTATATCTGACTTTTGGTCAACATCTTTGACCTTTGCTTCATAAGCTTCTCCATTTTTCAACTCCACCTTTATTTTCTGTTTATTGCTGAGTACGTGTGCATTGGTGACAATTAGACCATCTTCTGATACGATGAACCCTGAGCCACTTGCCACAGAGATTTCACGGCTACTGAAGGGCATCCTGCATGGTAACAGGTAATAATAACAGAACACAGTTGGCAAAGTATGGAGCAGTTTTTACAGTATGGTCAGTGTACTCTAACGTAGTAGCTTACTGTCTCAAATATTAACTGTTCATGGTTAGATACAACTTTTTTCATCAGAACTTATTCTTATGAGGAAATCTTAATTTCTTTTCGTGATGTTTGATCCATGAAAAAGTACCATTTAAAAGACAATGGGAGAAAAGAATGAGACCACCTGGGGAACTATTCAGAATGCTGGTATAGAATGAATAAAATGGCCAACTTCCACACTTTGGACATCCTGGAGAGTTCAACGTTAATAATCAAAATTCTTTGCATCTTAGACCAACAAGCTTTTGAAGATAAACAAGGTGGCGGGAGATATGACAGAAGAAAATGTCAGTTATCAACAATTGCAAATGTTTGAATGTTATGACTTTTGTTATGTAATTAACATGGGTAGAAGCTCCACTAACTCTAAGTATAGAAAAACAGGCTGGAAGAGAACCAGTTCTGAAAGGATTCAAGAACAGTCAAAGTGTTTTGGTTGAGAGAAGCAGCTTCGAATTAAGCAACGGTAACCATTTATGTAGATGGAATATTTTCAAATGATTCAGGGAAAATTACAGCAGGAGCTTGTATTTTTGACATAAGTCTTTGGTCTGGGCAAAATAAATTAATGAAGAGGCACATATATTAAGTTATGTGGAGGTCTGAAAAGATACGAGAACCAAAAACCTACTCTCTGTGTACAGCTAGGTTGATCATTTCAAATGCATATGAATTATTTATTCCATCATTAAATATGTTTTGCTTGCATGATATCTATCATAGTGAATCATAGAAAGTGATTAACTAACAGTTGTTTCAAGTACTGTCCTGGAAATACTTACCATTTCAAATATTGTACTTGACTCTGGTTGGGCTAATTTTCGGAACTCTCATCATTTAATCTCCAATCAATATTCTTTGAAGGATATGATTTCCAACCATGCAATCCAGTCAAGTACCTTTTATTCCAAATTTCCACTTAAATAAAATGTTTCCTGAAATACAGACACCACTAGCAGTCCAGCATTTATTGCCTATCTTGCATTATCCTTGAGAGGTTGACGATAAACATTATACCTGAAGTATAATTTAAAATCATTTTAAAGGTGCTACGTATTATGACTAACAAACTTAATTGTACCAATAAAACAAAGGCTTTTTTAAAATATCCTATTTTTCTCCTGTTTTAATCTTTCACTCCTAGAAGCCACATAACTGCACAGTACCGAGTGGAGATTCCTCTTCCATGGGTCTCTGCCCTCCTGAATTGTGTCATAATCTCTCATGACATTGTTTATGCATAATTGTTATGAGCTTGTAAAATGCATCAGTTTTTGAACTGACACTATGAGTAGTGAATTTTGGCAGGACAGTTCAGAAGATACAAACCCCATTGTAGGAAATTTCTCTTTCCTGGATGCAGTGACTTAGTTACACATGGTTGAGACTCTGACGCATCGGAAGAGGCAAATTTCAGAAGCTAGGCTGGAATTACTCACCCTGTTCCTGCTCAGGAGATTCCTGCTAAGGGGACACAAATAAATCTGAACACTCATTCGCAGTCATTTATGTAGAACTACAGAAATGACCGCAAAACAAGTCAGTCAAGCTTGTATCACAATGATCCAATGCTGTACCACCAGGTCTTGTCCACATCTGCTACATAGTTAGTGGAATGCTCGGAGTTTAACAATGTCCAAAAGGTTTTTTGAAATTTGAAGTCACAATTTCTCATGAGGATTGACTAACGTCTGATCTACCAAGGACAGTCACTGCTTATTATTCCACAGCTCTCATCAATGTTAAGGTGCGATGCATTTGTTGAAGGCTCTTTGGGAAAAGAGAGCATACATTTCTTCACAAGATATCATTCAGAAAATTTCTGTCCATTTCCCAGCCATATCAAAGTCCATTGTTCCCACTTCCTGATGTAGAGTCATAGAGATACACAGTAAGGAAACAGACCCTTCGGTCTAATCAGTCCATGTGAACTATAACCCCAAACTAAACTAGTTCCACCTACCTGCCCCAGGCCCATATCCCTCCAGGCCTTTCCCATTCATGTATGTATCCAAGATAACAAGGTGTAGAGCTGGATGAACACAGCGGAGCAGGAAAGCTGACGTTTTGGGTCTGGACCCTCGAAAAAGGGTCCAGGCCCGAAACGTCAGCTTTCCTGCTCCTCTTATGCTGCCTGGCCTGCTGTGTTCATCCAGCTCTACACCTTATTTTATTTAAAACATACCAAAATGCCTTCTTCGCTATCCTGTTTACCTGCAACTCCACTTTAAAGGAACTATGAACCTGCACTCCAAGGTCTCTTTGTTCAGCAACACCCCCCAGGACTTTACCATTCATGTGTAAGTCCTGCCCTGATTTGCCTTTCCAAAATGCAGCACCTCATATTTATCTAAATTAAACCCCTCCATCTGCCACTCCTTGGCTCATTGGCTGATCTGATCAAGATCCTGTTGTACTCTGAGGTAACCTTCTTTGCTGTCCACTACACCTCCAATTTTGATGTCATCTGCAAACTTACTAACCATACCTCCTATGTTCACATCCAAATCATTTATACAAATGTCTAAAAGCAGTGGACCCAGCACCAATCCTTATATGCCAATGTATTTTCTTTGTATCACTGTAAAGGTCCATAAAATGACTGTCTTACACGCTGAACCTTTACTCTTACCTTCGAAAAAGTTCAAGGTGAACCACAGCAGGAGCAATTTTCTCCACCACGTCTGCGATGAAGTTAAACTTGAATCGCATGCTGTCTGGGTGCTGGTGACCTACACTAAGCAAATACACTAAGTAAAAAAACAGATAACACAGACAATTTGTTTCACTAGGTATTGTTATTTGTATCAGAGATAGTAGGAACTGCAGATGCTGGAGAATCCGAGACAACAAGGTGCAGGGCTGGATGAACACAGCAGGCCAAGCAGCATCATAGGAGCAGAGAGGCTGACGTTTCGGGCCTAGACCCTTCATCAGAAGGGTAGTCCTTTTCTCACTTTCTGAGGGACTGATTCTCACCTTTTATTTGCACCTCAGCCCCACACTCCTAATCTTTGGCCATCCAGTGCACAGTAGGTCGAGCAGATCACTGGAACTCCTCATAAGTCAGGTCCTGAGCCTGACCAAGGTGGCCATAAACAGGCAATGGGCAGTTGAGTGAGTCATTGGGACTGACTGCCTGCCCGTCATCCCTAATTATGTTCATGGCCTAGCAGTCTTTGTGAGGGAGCATGCGGTGTCCACAGGCATGCTCAAGCCTTCTGTCACCATTGGTTGCCGAGGGCATTGTTAATTTACAAAACAACATGCACTTTGCTAAAAGATAGTAAGAACTGCCGATGCTGGAGTCAGAGATAACACGGTGTGGAGCTGGAGGAACACAGCAGGCCAGGCAGCATCAGAGGAGCAGGAAAGCTGACGTTTCGAGTCGGGACCCTTCTTCAGAAATGGCGGATGGGGAAGGGAGCTCTGAAATAAATAGAGAGAGGAGGGGTGAGGCTGGGGAAGGTGGGTGGGATGGTGTGGGATAGGTTAGTGCAGGTAGGCAGTGGTGGGATTGGTCAGTGAGGTGTGAGGAGCAGATGGGTGGGAGAGAAGACGGACAGGTTGTGTCAGGTCATGGAAGCAGGGATGAGAGGGAAGGTTGGTCATGAGATGAGGCCATGGATGGGGAGATTTTGAAACTAGTAAAGTCCACATTGAGAGGATTGGGTTGTAGGCACCCAAGGTGGAATATGAGGTGCTGCCCTTCCGGTTTCTGGTTGGCGTCATTGTGACACTGGAGGCGGCTCAGGATGGACATGTTGTCCAGGGAGTGGGAGGGGGAGTTGAAGTGGTTCGCAACTGGAAGGTGTTGTCGTTTGTTGCGAACAGAGCGCACGTGCTCTACAAAGCGCTCTATGAGCCTCCGCTTGGTCTCACCAATGTAGAGTGGGCCACATCGGGAGCAGTAGACCACATTAGCGGATGTGCAGGTGAACCCCTGGCTGATGTGGAAGGTTTTTTCGGTTCCTTGGATGGAGCTGAGGGGGGAGGTGTAGGGCCAGGTGTAGCACTTCCTGCGGTTGCAGGGAGAGTGCCAGGGGTGGTGGAGCTGGTGGGGAGTGGGGAGCAGACAAGGGAGTCGCAGAGAGAACAGTCCCTATGGAAGGCAGATGGGGTGGGGAGGGAAATATATCCTTGGTAGTGGGGTCAGATTGCAGGTGACGGAAGTGGCAGAGAATGATATGTTGAATCCAGAGGTTCGTGGGGTGATACGTGAGGACAAGGGGGATTTTGTCTTTGTTTTTGTTGCGGGGAGTGGGTGTGAGGGCTGACGTGCGGGAAACGCAAGAGATGCGGTTCAGAGCATTTTTGACCACTGAAGTGGGGGGGGATGTTGCGGTCCTTGAAATAAGAGGACATCTGGGATGGTCGGGAGTGGAACACCCCATCTTGGAAGCAGACGCGACAGAGGAAATGGGAGTAGGGGATCGCATTCTTGCGGGAAGGTGGATGAGAGGAGGTGTAGTATAGGTAGCTGTGGGAGTTGGTGGGCTTGAAATAGATATCGGTTTCAAGGCAGTCACAAGCAATGGAGACAGAGAGGTCCAGGAAAGAGACAGAGGTATCGGAGATGGTCCAGGTGAACTTGAGGTTGGGGTGAAAGGTGTTAGTAAAGTTGATGCACTCTTCAAGCTCCTCGTGGGAACACAAGGCAGGGCCGATACAGTCATCGATGTAGCGGAGGAAGAGGTGGGGGATAGTGCCAATGTAGCGGAGGAAGAGGGACTGTTCCATGTATCCTACGAAGAGGTAGGCATAACTTGGGCCAGTGCAGGTTCTTTGTATCTTTGATTTCTGCTAGTGTCCCTTTAAGTGCTGGCTCCCTTTCACCTGTTTTTAACTTTGGTTTGGCTTATTAAATTTATTTGACATTAAAAGAGTGAGACAGTTTGTAACAAAACAGCTGGGGGACAAAGTGGAGCAGAGGACTGTTGTTCACTTTTAAAAGTTTGTTAGTAATGGGTGGGATTATCAAGAACCTCATGAAGTTCTTGAGCACAACCCAAACACCCCATTGCTTAAATATGTCTGCACCAGAAAGGCAGAAATGTACACACTTTCTTCGTGTACTTGAAAACATTCTACTTCCATTTTGCTGTTTCTTTCCATTTTTATTAATGATGTTTGGAATGTTTGTACTGTATTTGGAGCATTCATACAATAATATATCTCAGAATATGGGTCTATGCTCATAATTCTTCACAAAGCTCAAAGTTCCAGTTTTTCAATAGCTATTAAGAGATGGTATTGATGATGACCAAACATTGTAAGAAAATTAAAGGAAATCAACCTGCAGCACAGTTGACTGGCAGGACATGGTGGGTCAAGGAGCCATTTTCCATGCTGTAAAAACTCTACGACTCTCTCTATAACACTGTGACTTTCTAGCAGTGGTGAAGCAGCGGCAGAGGCTTCAGAACATTTCCTTTAACAGGAAGAATAATCAGTGACAGTAAGGGAACTAAGGAGGACAAGAAATATAAACTAATTCAGATTTGGGGAAAAAGTAATATGAACTTAGATTGTAGAAAATTTCTGGAAAAATAATTTTGTTAAAGTACAAGATTCAACTGATGGTTGTGAAGCAGCTTGTGAATGAGATAGCTTTCGTAAATTAAAGAAATATTCCTTCCCTATTGCATATTGAATAGTTGAAACACCTGATGAATGAAATGTATTTTGTTGCTTTCTTCACTTAGATGTTGGATTCCTTTTGTTTATCTAAAGTCAAGTAAAGGAAAGTTACTATTTATTTTTATGGGCTGAGTCTCACTCAGTATTGGAGCCTTGCCAAAAATAATCATAAGTCAAGATCGGGAAATGAAGCCAAGAAGCCAACACCACTAGTTTTGGGCCGATTCGGGAGCTTTGTTTTCACAATCTCCTATTTGGGCTTTACTTTTAAAAATAATAATTGAATGAAATTGCATCAATGGTTGTAATTTTGCTGCTTCTGCAATCCAGCTTAAATGTTCACAGTGATTGTGCAGCACTGCTGGCCAAATAGTTGTGCAGTTTTCAGAACCAAAGGCAGCAAAGACTGGCATTGAGAAAGCAGTATGGGGTAAGTTACTGCATGACTCCATTTTTATAGGACACAGCTATGAAGATGTATTTCTCAAAGGTACTGTTGGAAAACTGGTTCTTGTTATGTGTTGTTGGACTCTGCAAAACTAAGTTCTCAAAGGGTTAATCCAATGACAGTTAAGAATGAACTAAACTCAAAGTAGTTACTGTTCCAGAACATTTAATCTCAAGTCCCATTAATGTATACCAGCACTGCACAGTAATGTCTTGGTATTCAATGTTAAATCCAACAATAATATTCCATTCATTTTCAGACTGGGATCCAAACTAATCTGTTCAGCTGAAACATTCGTGTAAAATTTGTAAAATTTACATTTTGCCGTGTTTGATTCTTAATCTGCTGATGTGGAATTATGTTTGGAAATTTAAACAGCTGAAATTTTACTTAAAATTATGCTCAGCATGATGAGAACATATAATCTAAATACACTTTGGAGACAAGCTGCTCGTTTTTTTTTGCACTTTGCTCTTGGAAATCGGTCTAGTCCATAAATTCCCAAAAGAAACTCAAAAATCCCTTTAAGGTTATGGAGAAATTGTTAAATCAACTTCCCCTCCTTGTTCAAGGGATTTCTCAACCTCCTGTGATATTAGAACTGTTAAGGTAGTTGGCAACAGATTCTTTTAACTTGATCAAGTGAAATGTTATAAATCTGCAGTAACTCAGCCAAAAACAAAAGATATGACTTCAAAGGCCAACTTGCATAACATCATCCTAGTCAGACAAGTTTATACACTCAGGAAAAATGCTGTGGCAGCAGACAAAGAAGTTAAAAGAAGGTGGAACTTTTTGTCAGTGGCCAAGATTTTATCCTCATAAATACAGTGTACACTCATAGAAAATTCACAGCCTGAGGGGCTCAAGCTTCAAGATCTATTCTTAAATATGAGACAAACTGAAAAAAAATAGTTTCCAAAACAAACAAGCCTTCTCAATCTCATAGTTTTGACCTTCTCAATCAGAACAGCTGTTGCACGGAGCTATGTCCACTGGAGCGAGCTTGTTGACCAATAATTTCTGACTATTCAGAGATTCAGACATAGCTGTGGTGATTCCTTTCATACAGCAGTGCTATGTTATTTCTTGAGGAAAATCCAGCTCCCGTATCCTTCGACAGAAAACCGAGCAGTTCCACTGCAAGAATTAGATCCATGGCTCCTGATGGAGTCTCACTGTTTTCCTCATCTCTGCATCCCCCATGTAACATTCAATGCCATTGTCCAGTTAACAGTAGCTGGATCTGAATGCTAGGGCTGGGAGTGAGCTGAGAGGGGCAATGTCTTCACGACAATCATGTCTGTCTTCATCAGGACAGGGTCCTCACAGACCTTCAAGTGGCAAGTGACCAAATCTGACTGTTTCAACATGTACCAGTGGGCAAATAATACCATGGAAATATCTGTTCCAACTGACACACAATGAGCTTACTTTGCTGACTCAGTTGACAAGCATTTCACATCCCCAACCCCCCACCCCCGCTCCATTTATGGGATGGAAAAAATGTTTTGCAATTCTCAGCCACCTGTCATGGCCAGAGTAAAATTGGTTTTGCCTGGTATATTCCTCAGAGGGAAGACTGCACCATTCACAACCCCAAGAGGTCATTTACTACCAATTCAGTACCTCTGAATTGTAACCTCTGTTATAATGCAGGAAACATGCAGCAAATTTGTACTCAGTGGTGTCAGTCATGGCTCAGTGGTGCCACTTTCCCTTTGAGTCAGAAGTGTGTAGGATTCAATCTCAATCCAGAGGTGTCTTTCAAAAAAAAAGATTGACAGTCCAGTGCAGAACTGTATTCAGGCAGAGAGTGCAAACTTTTTAATGAGATATTAATGTTTTTCTGACCTCTCAGTTAATGTAAGTGATCCCTCACCCACGGATGATGTACCAGTGCTCTGAGCCAATGTTTACCTCTCCAGAACCACCATCCAACAAACAGGCAAACTGGCAGATAATTCTTTACTTTGGCTGCATTTATTGCAAAGCCACCACCAGGTGTAGTTAGAAGTATACATGCACAGGATCATAATGTTGCAGCATGAATTCACAACTCAGTGACAGAGTGGCATGCTGCTGATTTGTTTTGTATTTGTCTGTCAAGCCTGTGTTATTTCGCTGCAACCTGTATTTCCACTATTGTAGTAGCTCTCATCCTATGGGAGCAATAACGATAGATCCCAAATATTCAAAGTGATTTGATTATTTCCTGACTGGACATCAACTGTCACTTTTAAAAAACTAATTACCTTGAAACAACGATGGGGCAGTCAATGCACGCACTAATACTGACATCACCGGATACAAAATCTTGCGATAGTTGTGTGCACTGAGGCAAATCCCGAAACCTGTTGTCATGTCCAGCTGACCTCACCATCTTCGTCTGTACATGCATCTACTCTGTGCCCTCTTTTATGGATTACAACAGTGACTACACTTTAAAAGTTCTTAATTATCCATTCAACGCGTTAGATTGTGAACGGTACTTATAAAAGCAAATCTTCTTTCTCAGCCTGATTCCAGAAACAGCAACGCAATAATGATCTGTTTAATTGGTGTTGTTTGAGGAATAAATCTTTACAGAACACCAGTGGGATCTGTACTGCTAAAATAACGCTAGGGATCCATTTGTAAAATGGTTTAGCAACCTCTTCAAAAAGTCAGTACTTCCTGACTGCCACATTGCAATATCAGCCTGCATCATGTGCTCATGTCAGTGGGACTGTAATTCGAAACCATCTGACTCAGAGGCACAAGGACTCCCCACTGCACGACAGCCTCATGACACCCGTAGAAAACAGCTTCATTGATGATGAGTTGTACCTTATTTCTTGTTTCTTTCTAGACAAAATTACATTGGCACAAGTCTTAGAGTTAGTTTGAAGCAGAGGCTCATGAGGAAGGTGAAAAATTGAACACTTAAGTCTTGTACACTTAGCTGCTACTTTCAGCCAGCCGAATAAAGGTTGCAGAACAAGACCTTGCTAACTCAACGGTCAAACTGTGACTCAGCTGATTCTTAGAAGAAACAATTTGTTTTGAAAACTGCTGACAAAAGATCCAAAAATATATCTGGGAATCACATTACAGTGTTGACACTAGGAGGCTGCAAAATCACTTTTGTGGTTGTTTTCAACCAGGTGTGCTGGATTTTAGAAACTTAGTTGCTGGAAATGCTGACTTTGTTTAGAATAATCATTTGATTCGAAATGGTTACAACACAAAACAGGTCTATTCAGCTAATTGGTCCTGTGCCAGCTCTCTACCTGAGAAAGTTTAGCCAATCTCACTGCCCCTCAGAGCCCTGCAAATTTTCTTCCAGATGCTTTTCCTATTCCCTTTTGGGACGAGCAACTGAATCGGTCAACACCCACTATTTAGACAGTACATTTGAAATGGTAACGGTAAAGTTGCCATAGTCTTACCAGACCATAGGGCTGCTGTCTCATTAGAAAAAGACAACTGGTTTAACCTGATGGTCACCATGCCTCAGGCAAGGGAATAGGTTGAGAAGGAGAATCTTTCATGGTAACTTTAGCTGGTACAGAAATTGAAACCACATTGTTGTGTTACTGTGCATTGCAAACCAGCTGTGCAGCTAACCGAGCTAGCTAAACCAACCCCTTATATGAATGGTAACTACTTGCTAAACAAAAAGGATTTTCTTCATGTTTTGTTTTGCCAAAACGTTTAAATCTGTGTCCTCTGGTTCGTGACCTTTGCAACTGTATAACAGTTTCTCTCCTTCCCAGTCCTGTTCGCTCTTGATTTTGAACATTTAAATCTCCTCTCAATATTCTCAAAATGGCACAACTGTCCGATGAGTATAAACTCAGACTTACTTGGAAGCAATTATGTTCTATTGTAACATGTAGACATAACTCTACAGTGATATTCACATTCTATTTTTGACTAACCTTAAGTGATGATACATCTTCTGGATCCCCAGCCAAAGCACTTTTTCGCAAGTGCCACTTTGAAACAACAAATACTAATAGTTCTGTTACTCTTCCATTCATGTTCATGTAAAAGCTCTGGCTATTCTGTGGGTTCTGGCTTTTCAGAAGTATTTTTCAGTTGGCACCAACATGATAACTTCCAATCACTGTCGGCTAAAGGACATCATCTTGATGAAGATTATCAGAGAAGTAAGGGGAGAAATGACAAAATGAATTGTTCATGTGATTGACTTTTCTAAAGATCAGTCATGGACGTCACATTTTCCTTGCTGTGTTCTGAAGGTGTGCAAGTTTCTCTTTCAGTGACTTACTTGTGAAGTTCTGGCAAGTTCCTTCCTGCATAATACTTGATTTCTCATTATGGCACCAAAAATGCAATGTACATATTCCTTTTAATTATGACTTCCGTTCACAACTGTTGATACCCTAGGTATGCCTTTGTAACAATGGTCTTGGTATTTTTGTACTTTTCCTTAAGAACGGCAACATTTTCCATGTCCACTAATTCCGTCAACAATAACTTCTTGAATAGTATCACTATCATTTTATGTGGTTGAATATTTGTGGAGTCTGTCAAAGGCCATCTTGAATGCCCACCCATCAAAAGTTTCCTTCCATTTCTGCTGAAGTTGTAATGACCAGCACTTGGCAAGCCTGGTCAGTCAATTCTATTTTCTAAATTTGTTTCCCACTGTCTTTCACAAAATCTGTATGTTCTGCGGAAACTTTCATGAGGCAAATAACCATTGTCCATTTAAGAATTATTTAAAAATTATAATTTCAGGTGACTGATGGTAAATTTTGTTTGCACTAATAAAATTCATATTCTCTTACAGTTTTGTCAGCAAGTTGTCAATGATGAAAACTTTTTGCTGCTTGGTAAGAGGTGCTTGCACTTAAAGGGAGAATGTAAACGTGATCTTCCATCTAGATTGAAAGGTGTGACCAATTGGCAAAATGACAAATTGAAGTCTGAAGGAGCAAGTTTACATGAATAAAAATAAATTATGTTTGAATGAAAGAAGTTCCCATATGTAACTGTACAAACAACTATGTGGGGCCCTCCTAGTGCAGTAACAGCATCCAAACCTCAGGCCCAGGAGACCTGAGTTCATCTCATTCAGAGGTGTGCAATAACATGTCTGAACAGGTTGATTAGAAAATACCTGTAATCAAACATGTATGTTTTCGAAAGGGTAGCATGCAATGAGGTTATGTTGAGGAAAGAAGGGCAGAAGGTTAGGTTGACAAGATGACATACAATTTGAAATCGAAAGGGTTGAAGAGTCAGTTTTTGACTGAAAGTGCTTTTTCAAAAAAAATGTTATTTAATTGTATAAGCAACGCTGCAAGGCTAGCAACTGTTCCCCACCCTTAAGTGCTTTTGAACTGATGCCATATCAGTGGTTAGTTGACTTGTAAATATAAACTGCTTCCTTAAGTTTGGCTGGGTCAAAATTGTGGAACTCCCTTTCAAACAACGGAGTGGCCCTACAAGATTTCAGTTCAAGAAAGCAACTCATCACCAACACTTTCTCAACGACAAATAGGGATGAGCAACAAATGTTGACCTGGCTAGTGATCCCCGCATCCCGTGAATGAATAAAGAGACGTCATCCACATTGCTGCGGGATCGGCCGGGAATCACATGGAGAGCAGACTAAGTGAAATATGCAGATTTCATTCCCACAGTGCCATCAGTGAACAGGTTAGGGTTTGGGACAGTTGATGTTAGTTCACCAGGTGTAATGTGAATCCATGCCCCAGAGCATGATACGAAGCCTCTAGATTACCAGCCTAATGGCATTCGCCCGAAGCCCTCTTCCTTCTGAGTGGTGGCCTCCAACTAACGAGATGCCCTGCAGTGATGGGCTGCAGGAGCCCGCGTTCATACATACCTGCATCACAGGCTCCCTTCTGGATCAGAATGACAGGAAGCGCGTTGGAGGACTGGTGCCGGCGGCTGAGAGCCTTGAGGCGGCAGATGTTGCTGTAAGTCTGGCCATCGCTGCCACACACCTCATCGTTGTGCGGGCAACCGCAGGTGCCCTTCTTGCGCTTGCCAGCCGAGTAGATGCACTGGAAGCCTTCCGCACAGACACCGTGCATGTCCTCTCGCCCCCCGCAGCTTTCGCCCTCGGCCGCGGCGCAGACGGTGCAACAACCGCAAGAGTCCTTCACCTCGCCCTCGGAGCAGTTCACCGGGGCCGGGGGGCACCGGGAAGGGTCGCAGACCTGGGGGCAGGCATGTCTCATCACTCTACCGTTCACCGCCATCAGGCAGAAGCTGAGTAGCAACACGGTGCCCAACATGGTCCACGGTCGGCAGCAAACCTGGTCAAAGTGGCCACGAAAGGAGCAAAAAAAAAATCAGATCCCGGAGGAACTGGGCAAAGAATGCAGCAAGGCTGTTGCGTCTCTCTCTCTCTCACGGAAGGACAGACCTTGCAACTGAAATGAATTGCAGTTTGCCCCCAGCAGTTCCTCCACCACCTTTGCAGGAATGTACTGGAACGAATAGTGCGCTGAAAAAAAAAACAAAATCCTCCGGAGATAACAGTTTGGTCACTCAGTCCTCGTACTTGTCAGCTTTCTCTGGTCACTTGTGGCTGTCGTCTGTTGCTATGAGAAAGGAGGGCAAGAAGCAGAGCCAATGAAATCTGTGCCAAAATCCCCTACACCCAACCCATTGGATGCTTCCAATTAAGCCCATTCTTCGCAGAAAACTTTAACCCTTGCAAGCGGCCCGTTTAAGATCAATTCGGATCAGGGACCGCTTTGAGTGCTGTCGTGCTTGTTGTCTTCTTGTGAGCTGTGCAGATATTATTGGCAGCCAGCAGCAAAGCAATCGACCCTGCAGATTTCCTGTGAATGGCATACCTCCTAAACAGCAGGCAGGGCGACAACACATCTTGTGGATCAGCTCTCCTGGAAAAATAAGAAGCCATCTCTTCTCGAAAAGTAGTGAAAGACTGTGCAGGGTGTCAGCTCCTGTTCAGTCGGTGGCCCTCTCAGCTCTGAACCAAAATCTTGAACAGGAGAAAAAATGGTAGATAAGATCAACTAATTCCACTGTTTGGACAATCTAGAAGTAGGGGCATAGTCTTAAAAATTAAGCCAGACCATTCAGGAGAGATGTTAGGAAGCACTTTGACACACAAAAGCTGGTAGATATTTGGAACTCTCTTCCACAGATGGCACTGGATGCTGCATCAGTTGTTAAAATTTAAATTTGAGATAGATATGTTTTTGTTAATTTTTTACAAGAATGACGCCAGGATTGAAGGACTTGTCATATCAGAAGCAGTTGAGGACTCTGGGCCTGTACTGGACAGAGTTTAGAAGGATGAGGGGGAATTGAAACTCACAGAATACTGAGAGGCCTGGAGACGATGTTTCCCTGAGTAGAAAAGACCAAGACCTGACAGCACAGCCTCAAGTGAAAGATACTCTTTAGATGAGGAGAAATTTCTTCATCCAGAGGGTGGTAAATCTGTGGAACTCATTGCTGTAGGAGGCTGTGAAGGACAAGTCATTGCGTATGTTTAAGACAGAGATAAACAGGTTCTTCATTCGTAAGGAGAATCAAAGGTAGTAAATAGAAGGCAGGAGAATGGAATTGACAAATATTTCAGCTATTATTGAATGGTGGAGCAGACCCAATGGGCCAAATAACCTAATGCTACTCCCATATCTTATGGTCTTAAATAAATGTATTAAGGAATATGGGCCAAAGGCAAATATATGGAATTAGGCCACAGATCAGTCATGATCTCATTAAATGATAGAACAGGCTCAAGCTGAATGGCCTACTCCTTTTTCTATGTTTAAGCCTGAGGACTGAAACTGATCACTTAGACTGACACTTTGTTGCAGACTGAGAGAGTGCTGCATGCTAGGGATTCCATCTTCTGGCTGAAAACCCAATTGAGGAGCTGAAAAAAAATCACCGGCAGTATTTTAAAGTGGCAAGTTATTTTGGTGCCCTGATCAAAATTCTAGCCTCCACCCAGTGCTGCCAAACTATTTATCTCATTTGATCGTTGTGGGATCTTTCTGTGCCTAAAAATGAAAATTAATTTGTTGCTTGTTAGGCACCTTAGAGCATTTTGAGGGCAACAAAGGCATTGTATAAATACAGACTCTTCTTCTTGTTGCTCCAAAGTACAGATGTTTGTTACAAACAAATCTATACAATAGAAAGAAGGCACTCCCACATTTGTAATGTCATCCCAGGTCCCGAACAGAGAGAGCTGTGGTTGCTAACTCATTGAGCCCACTGAAGTCAGAGATTGTCAGCTCTTTGGGGACAATGGGAATGAAGGGATGTGAAAAAAGGATGGGAAAATTTGAGTTGAAAGATCTCAAAACGGGCTCAAGGGGCTGAATTACTGAGTTCTGATGTCCTTCGACACTTACTGCCTCTTCAAGAGCTTCACAGCCTTTCAAGTATCAGACCTTTGTAATTTAGCTGCCATTTCAATGCTTGTTTAGTCTGTTGATTACTATTAATAGTTGAGATCTAGCATTGTGCAGAAAGGCAGGGTTAATTCGTAATCTCATTGTAAAGTTACCCTGGAGAAAGTTGTAGAACGATACATTCCAGTTTCAAATTGGAAACATAAACCAAGTCAAAGCAAGTTAAATAGGAATAAGGGGAATAACTGGCCAATGTTGTTTGGGAAAATAGATGAAAGGTATAGTGGCAAATAAACAATTCAAGTACAGAAATGCATTCCATAAAAAAACCTCAGCAAGAAAGATCCATTCTAGGTTTCCCAGGGTGCTTAAGGACGGTATTGTATTAAAAGTAAAGACTCATAGTATTTCAAAGAATATACATAAGCTTGAGGATCAGGAGTGTTTTATAAACCAACAAAGAATGACAAAAAAGGTGGATATGGCAAAATATAACATATGAAAGTAAACTAAGCAGGAATATAAAGACTCTTTGACCATGTCCAGTTTTAGATGATTCAGCACTTGACGAGATAGTCCTGAATGTGCAAAGAATTACACTGTTCACAAATTTACAATTCTCAGTTAGACTCATAATATGGTGCAATGCATGTACTGAAAACTATGTGTATTAATACAGAGGGTACTGTTGTTTGGAGACTGAAAAAACACTGTGCCCTGTGGCCAGATAATTTTTCAGATAAATGTCAGGACCAATCCATGCCAACAGACTGGATTAAAATTAAGTTTAAAAGAGCTGGGCAGTTAACTATAAATCAACATGAATTGGTGTATTCTCCATGGCAATACCTCTCCTAATCTACTAGAGTGTACTTCCCAACTAATCAACACACTCTTCATGCATTATAATGGTGATGGTTGGTATGGTGACTCAGTGTTAGCACCACTGTCTCACAGCACCAGTGACTTGGGTTCACTTCCACCCTCGGTCAACTGTCTGTCTAGAATTTGCACATCCTCCCTATGTCTGCATGGGTTTCCTCCAAGTGCTCTGGTTTCCTCCCAATGAGCCAATTTTGTGTCCAATTGACAATGTCTTCTTGAATCCCATGTGATCTAAATTGGCTAACCAGTCCACCATGCAGAACCTTGTCAAAGGCCTCACAAAAGTCCATATAGACAATGTTTACTGCTCTGCCCTTATCTATCTTCTTGGTCACATCGTCAAAAAAAACTCAGTCAAGCTTGTGAGACATGATTTCTCATGCACAAAGCCATGCTAACTATCCATAACCAATCCTCGTCTCTCCAGATGCATGTAAATCCTGTCTCTCAGAATCCCCTCCAACAAATTACCTACCACTGACGTCAGACTCACCAGTTTAACATATAAGGTAGATGATTTGTTTTTAAAAAATGATTTAATTATTTGTTATATTAGAGTAAATTTCAATGAATGATTATACTTCAGGTTGCCGCCATTTTTCTTTTCTTGACAATTTTGCTTCATTTCCTTCCACTCATGAAAGCTTTGACTGATCACAGGGTTTCCCTCCACAGAAATGACAGATCTTTTGGTTTAAATGGTCTTCTTTGCACCATAAGTTTGGTGATTGTGACAAGGTCAGCCAGATGGACATCATGGAATACGAGTTCCCTGTTTGGGACTGTTAACCTGGTCCAATCAGGGAGCCCTGGCTGACAGATATAAACTGGAGTGTCAGAGGTTCTGTTCACTCTCAGATCTGGCTTTGAGGAAGCTGGACCAGTATCAAGTACTATGCACATGTATATAAAGGGTGACTTGGTGACTCTGTGGAGTTAATACAGTGGTGACGAGATTGGGATTAATTATATAACCATGCACAAGTGCCGACTGGCTGAGGCCCAATTGCACTTCAGGCAGGCATTATAACTGGCTTTGTCATAAGAAAATGCAGCAAGTGGAGCATTTGAGTTACAGGATGTGCCGATGTAAGTGGCCAGACCAACTGAGCTTGGGGGGCACACCACTTGAGTGAAGGCAATTGCATAGCCTCACTCAGGACATGTCCGAAACAGAGGGACTCTAGGTCAGCCCACAGGAAAACCACAAAACAAAGCCAAGCCTCAACCAAACAGTTAATGTTTTCTTCTGGATCCTGACCTGCAAAACATTGTAGTTGCTGCTGGTATGTGGACTCGAGACAGCAAAAGAGTTCCACTAGGCCTGAACTGAGTAACACAACTCATAGGCCGGTGTACATTGACTGGAAAGCCCACCTACATCTGGCTTGGAACAGTTAAATTGCTTAGTAACATCCAAATCAGAACCAATCAAAATAAACTTCTGGTTAAATGGTCACCCAGTTCTAATGGAGGTTGATACCAGTGAGCTGCATCAGTGATTGCAGAAACAGTCTTTAGCAAAATTCGCTACGGAATTCAACTCTTAAGTTTGTGTAAAATCTCAGTTAGACTGAGAATCTGCGGTAGCGAAGCTTTACAGATTAAGGTGACAACTTCAGTTCTGGTCTCGTATGAGAAGCAGCTAGTTCACTTACCATTGATTGCAGTAAAAGGCTCGGCTCCCAAGCCTAATGGGGCGAAATTGGTTGAGAAAGATTCACCTTGATTGGCTCAACATTTTTCAATGAGAAAATGGCTGCCTGAGTGAAATCCTAACTAAATACCTGGAAATTTTTCAGGATTTTTTAGGGACTACTAAAGGAGTCAAGACCACCTTATGTGTTGACCAGGAAGTAATTCCACAATTCTGTAAGGCTCACCCAGTGCCATTTGCCTTATGTGCAAAAGTATAGGCAGAAATCAGGAGGCTGTAAAGTGAAGAAATCATCAAACCAGTCCAGTTTGGGCAGCACCGGTGGTGCGGAGGGAAAGTCCGACAGGTCAGTTTACGTTTATGGGAAGTTTAGATAAATGGTAAGCTGCTTCCCACAGCTGGATAAATACCCAGTCCCTTACATAGAGGGCTTATACACAAAGCTGGCTGGTGAGGGCCATCCTTCATGAAGCTAGGGATGAGCCATGCATTCCTGCAATTGTAGTTAGATGAGGATTCCCAGACATATACTACAATTAATACCCATAAGGGTTTGTACTCATATACAAGATGGCCATTTGGGGTTTCATCTGCCTGTGCCACTATTCAGCAGATGATTAGAACATTTTGCAAGGTCGGCCTCAGGTCGCCATTTATCTGGATGACGTGCTAATAACAGGAAAGACCAATAAAGAGCACTTAGAGAACTTGAACGTAGTCTTTAGACATTTCTCCAAGGAGAGTGTGTGTCTTAGAAGGGACAAATGTGTGTTCTAGGTACCCCAAGTAGATCTACTTGGGCTACAGAATCAACAAGACCAGCTTACACTTGTTGGAAGATAAAGAGGGCAATCAAAGGTGCCACAGCTCCCATGTCTGTACCGGAGCGGAGATCTTTCCTTGGATTGGTGAGTTATTGCGGAAAGTTCATATGTTACCCAGCCTTCACCCTGGCACCCTTGCATCTGCTATGGAAAAAGGGTCAGCCTTGGAAATAGTCTCATAACCAAGAGGTAGTCTCTAGGGAAGTGAAGAAACAGCTATCATCGTCTAAGATCGTCTGTGGTCCCAAGTGAGATCTGGTGCTGACTTGCGATGTCTCCCTATATGGTATTGGGGTAGTGTTGGCTCACAAATGGCCCAATGGAAAGGAATGCCCAATAACATATGCTTCCTAGACTTTAGCTGATGCAGAGCAGAAATACGCCCAAATAGCGAAGGAAGGTGGCAGTCATCTTTGGTGTGAGAAAGTTTCATCAATATCTCTATGGTCATAAATTTGAAATATTAACAGAACACAAACCCCTGCTAGGGGTCAAAGAGGACAAGGCCATGCTGCCCATAGCTTCCAGTTCAATTCTGTGCTGGACTGTCATTTGAAGTGCATAAAATTACAAGTTAGAACAGCATCCAGGAGGCCAAGTTGTAAATGCAGATGCCTTGAGCAGCCTCGCAATAGCAGATACAGCACCAGAGATGCTACCATCGGAACAGTCCATTCTGATTTTAAACTTTCTGGATACCTTTCCGTTCACCACTGACAGTATCAGACTGTGGATGCAAGGAGATCTGTTCCTGGCAAAACTAAAACAGCTGGTCATGATGGAGGAAGCAAAAAGGCTATCACAACCAGAACTGAAACCTTTCTGGACCCCCGAGACCAGATCACCATAGAGGATGGCATTTCATTATGAGGTGCAAGAGTGATTGTCTTGAGCAAAGGTCACCAGCAGATACTGACTGAACTCCACCAGGGTCATCCAGGGGTGTCCAAAATGAAGATGTTGGCAAGAAGTTATGCCTGGTGGCCAGGATTGGATGCAGCCATTGGCACATTGACAGCCAACGCCAGAGTGCCAGGAAGGACAAAAATTACCACCAGCAACTCCCTCCTCATTCGTGAGAATGGCCGAGTAAATACCGGACCCGGTTACGCATCAACTGTGGAGGTCCTTTCATGGGCTTAATATTCTTAGTCATTGTGGATGCCCACTCAAAGCAGTTGGATGAGCATAGAGTTCATTTGTCAAACACAGGGACGATGATAGAAAAGCTCCAATAGTCTTTTGCATTGCACAGGCTCCTGGAAGTGTTGGTCACAGACAACAGGCCATCATTTACCAGTGGAGAAATTCAAGTATTCCCAAAAGTTGAATGGCATTCAGCATGTAAGGAGAGCTCCACACACCCATTGTCCAATGGTCTAGTGGAAAAAGCAATCCAGACTTTGAAGGCAGACCAAACTTTAAAGAAACAGCCTTCAGCTTCACTTGATACCAAACTGTCCTGGTTCCTATTGATTAATGGACCACCCCTCATGCAACTGCAGGGGTAGCTCCAGCAGATTTGCTAATAGGTAGAAGTCTCCACACCGCGTTAAAAATCTGATCTTCCCAGACCTGATGGTGGTGGTGGGGGTGTGTGGTTGGGAAAGTGAGGGTAAAACGGCGTCAGGAATGCCAATGCCAGATACAAGACTCCTCTAAACGAGAGAGACAGTTCATTTAAGGGACGAAGTTCGATGCTGAAACCACAGAAATGACCCTGTATGGGTAAGAAGCATGGTCAATGCGAGGTCAGGTCCTATGATGTACAAAGTTTGTGTAGGTGAGGTGGTCCTGAACATGCACATGGACCACATGAAAGCTGTAAACTCGCAAACGGTGCAGGAGCAAAGCATACCCGACCCTTCAGAATAGTCAGAAAGTCTGTTGGATCCCATACGTTCTTCCCCTCCATCCAACATCGAAGAAACCTCAGAGTCTGAATGGACACAGTGGATGTTGCAGCCTTGATACTTTTACCACCTGAAGAAGGACACCACTTCTTCTGAGACTCTCCGGGCACAAGAAGCGGGCAATGGTCCAATACACTCACCCGTTCGAAGGCTGAGTAGGAGGAACTGGACCCAGTGCAAAAACGCCCCAGGAGAGCCTACAAATACGGGCCCCGGACTTAGAGGGGGAGGGACGTCATGATTGAAACAAGGTAGACCTCGTAGATTGGGGCTGTTGATCTGATCCGATCAGGGTGCCCTGGCTGACAGATATAAACAGGAGTGTTACAGGCTCTGTTCACACTGAAAGGTGTCTCTGAGGAAGCTGGACCAGTGTCAAGTGCTATGCACATGTAAATAAAGGGTGACTTGGTGTTGGGATACTGGCCTCTGTGGACATATTACAACAAGCTCAATAAAGATTTTATGAGTCCATGATATCATTGTGGGAGTGTACTCAAAGGATGGCAAGCAACAAGCTGTGAAAGTAATTGCATCAGTCCATAGTTTTGTTGAATTCTAATCTTTGATACAGGCTAACCTGTAAGTACAGTGCCTGCATACATGTAATATGCACAATTAGAAAATTATTCTCCATATAATTTGCCCCATTCATGGAAATGTTACAGTCAAGAGTGAGTTCTAGAAATATTCATGACTCCAAACTGATGATGCTTACCATCTTTCAGCACTTGATCAGCATATTTATCTCCTCTACCCTGTGACTGCATTGTAAATGTACACTGACTACTGACTGTATTGCACCAACTTGCTCATCTTACCTTTTGTTGAGGTTGTGCAGGACGTTGGTGAGGCCTCTCTGTGTCCAGTTCTAGTCGCCCTGTTATAGGAAAGATATTATTTAGCTGGAGAGGGTTCAGAAGTCATTTACCAGGATGTTGCCGGGAATGAAGGTCTTGACTTATGGGGAGAGGCTGGATAGGCTGGGACTTTTTTCACCGGAGCATTGGACTTTGAGGAGGTGACCTTACAGAGGTTTATAAATGAATGAGGGGTGTAGATTAGGTGAGTGGCAGGTCTCTTTTCCACACAGTGGGGGATTTCAAGACTAGGGGACATATTTTTAAGATGAGAAGAAAAAGATTTAAAAATAAAACATGAAGAGCAATTTTTTTGCACAGAGAATGGTTCATGTATGGAATGAACTTTCAGAAGTGGTGAATGCGGGCACAGTTACAATGTTTAAAGACTTGCATAGGTACATAAATAAGAAATGTTTGGAGGGATATGCGCTAAGCGCATGCAGTTGGGACTATCACAACTTACTTTCTTGCCTATCTTTATGTCATCAGCAAATTTAGCAACCGTACCTTCAGACCCTTTGATCAAATCATTTATATAAATTGTAAAATGTTGAGATCCCAGCACTGTCCCTGCTAACCAGAACCTGATCATTTATGTCTACCCTCTGTTTCCAGATAGGTGGTGGTTAGGCATTTGGGAAACAGAAGGTGAGTTACTCACTGCTGGAATCCTAGCCTCTGACCTACACTTGTAGTGACAGTATTTATATGAGTGGTCCAGTTCTGGTCAATATTAGCCTCAGGAATTTGATAGTGTGGGATTCAACTGTTGTAATGCCATTGAATGTCAAGGGGCAATGGTTAGATTTTCTCTTGTTAGAGATGGTCATTGCCTGGCTTTTATGTGACGCAAATGTTACTTGCCCCTTATCACCATGGTACTGCCATAATATCATGCAATGTATCCTCAACATGAAGATGGGATTAGTCTCCACGAGGACTGTGTGTTTGTCACTCCTACCAATACTATGGACAGATGCATCTGCTAAAGGTAGATTGGCGAGGGCAGTTCAAGTAAGTTTTTCCCTCTTGTTTGTACCCTCACCATCTGCCACAGTCTAGCAACTATATCCTTTAACTCGGTCAGTAGTGCTGCTACCAAGACACATTGAAGTCCTCTACTAAAAGTACATTCCATGCTCTTGCCATCGTCAGTGCTTCCTCCAAGTGCTGTTCAACATGGAGGTTAACAAATTCATTACCAAAGGGGAAGAACTAAGTGGTAATCGGCAGAAAGTTTCCTTTCCCTGGTGCTACACAACTTCATGGGGTCCAAAGTAAATGTTGATGACTGCCAGAGCAATTCCCTTCCAACTGTACATCACTGTAGTACCACCACCTCAGTGAAATGACAGACACCCAGGAATTGTGATGGTGGTCTCTGAGACATAGTCAAAGCCACAGAATCATATGTTACAGAAAAGGTACTTTGGACAGCTCTCACAATTTTGGCACAAGCCCCAGATGTTTTCAGGGTCAACAGGTTTGTCATTATCATTTCAGATGCTTAGGTTGATGCCAGAAGGTCCATCCAGTTCAATCCTTTCGGCTTTGTAGTTGTTTTGATACAAATGAATGACTTGCTGGGCCATTTCATGGGGCAGTTAAGAATCAATTGCTGTGAGTCTAGAGTCATGGTTAGACCAGACCTGGGAAGGTGACAGATTTCCTTCCTGAAAGCATGATGGATTTTTACAACAATGGTTTCTTCTTTCTAATTGAGTTCCAATTTCACCATCTAATATGGTCGGATTCAAAAACATGTCTCTAGAACATTCACCTGATTACTACTCCAGTGATACGACCACTACGCCATTGCCTCTCTTCTGGTTATTCTGATCGTAATCCCATTGAGAAGAAACGCTTAGTGAATGTTGGAGAGCACAGCTGAATTAAAAGTCATACCCTTTGTTTTTGCCTGGCCATTTTGGTTCCACTTGATTCTGGTAAGCAATTCGAACAAACTCCAGCAAAAATTAAATTCTACTGCAGTAAATTCACAACGAGTTGAATCCCAGGGAATCCACCTATAAATTCATGTTAAGTGGCTGGGCGGTCACACCTGCATGGAAGGGGCAGCAGTGGCAGGAGATAAAAACCAAATGCAAGGAGCGCCTTCAACTTAGTTCTATCTGTACAGTCGAAGTATGTCACAGGAAAACAGGTAAATGATGGAGAATATTTCTTCCATGACTGTTTTGATTGGTCAAGTGATTTAAATCAGAAGATGTAATTACCATTGAATGAAACAGAATAGAGGTGATTGAGCAGGCAATGTCTTGCAGCTTTAGAATGTGGTGCTGTGATCGACGGAGAACACATCTACTGCAGGGGTTGGCTACTTGAAGAACCTAAGCTCAGAGCTGGTTAACTGGAGTCTGAACTGTGGGCACTGCAACACATCAGGGATCTTGAAATGAAAGAAGCTGTACCTAGATACCTTTGTACCTAAGTCCACACTGTAAATGGTGACATGTAATCTTTTCACTATACTTATTGAGTATATTTGACAATAAAAGCTAATTCTAATTCTTCACAGGAAGAGGTATCTGGACACTTGTGTTTCAGGAGACAGTCACAGCCCTTAGACTCCTTCTATCAAATTTGCATTGTTTTCAGAGACAGAAGGATATGACTGAGATTGAATGAGAGCAGAGCCTTAATAAATATGACCCCTCGTGAAATGATACAAGTTGGGGGAGAAAAAAGAAATATAGCATAATAGGGTACATCATATTAAGGGGAATAGGCAAAGACAGAGAATTCCAAAGGCTGTGTTGCCTACCTGATAGCAAGATTCAGGACGACTGTTCTGGACTAGAGAGGAACTTGAAGTGGGAGAGGAAGATTCAGTTGCTGTGGTCCAGGTAAATGTGCAGCTGAAAAATTGGTATGGGAGAAATAGCTTTTCAATTCAAGGGCACTAGTACCAGTACTTGTGAAAGAGAGAGCTGTTCAGTTGGGGTAGGCTACATTTGAATCATACCAAGTCCAGTGTCCTGGTGAATCATATGACTATGGTTGTAAATAGACCTTTAAACTAATTAGTTGTGGTGTTGGTGGAGAGGGGGACGTTCAATTGAACAGAGCAGAGGTACAAGGTTGTGAGGAGATGAACAATAAAGTGTTTCAGGGAGGGGCAGAATAAATAAGAGTGCAGCAGAAATTAGAACCAGAAAAAATAATGATGGTCAAAGATTAAAACTTAAGGCTTTTTATCTGAATACATGCAGCATTTGTAACAAGATAAATTGAATTGACGTTACAAATAGAAATAATTTCATTTGACTTGATAGCTATTACCGAGTGGTGATTGCAGGATGGCCAGGATTGGAACTCTTAATTCAACGGTATTCAACATTCCAGAAGAGCAGACGAGAAGGAAAACAAGATGGGGCAGCTTTAATGGAGGAAGAGATTAGTGTGATGGTGAATAGTGCTTTGGGTGCAAGAAATCAGGTTCTGGAATCAGTTTCAGTGGAAATAAAGGTGAGCAAGAGAAAGAAGTCAAGGTTGGGAGTCATTTATAGGCCCTAAAGAGTTGCTTCACTAAAGGACAAAGTATGAATCAGGAAATAATGGAGGCCTGTAAGAAGGACACATAGTCATAAGTGATTTTAATCTGTATATTGATGAGACAAATTAGATGGGCAAGGGTAACATGAAAGAAAGACTTGTCCAGTGCATCAGGGATTGTTTCTTCGAGCAGTACATTGCAGAACCTGCCCAGGAACAGGCTATTTTTGATGAAGTAATGTGTAAAGGAGTAAGATTAATAAAAGAATCGTAGTTAAGTATCCTGTATGGACAGAAGTCATGATATGACAGGATTTCAAATGCAGTTTGAACGTGAGCCAATTGTGTCTCAAACCAGTGTCCTTAACTTAATAGGGCAATTATAGAGTTATGAAACAAACTGGGAAAATAGACTAAAGGTAGGTCAGTATATGTGCAGTGGTAGCTATTTAGGCAGATATTTCATAACGCTCAGCAAAAATTTATTCCAGTCAAAAAGAAGAACTCAATGAGAAGAGTTAATCACCTATCATTAACAAAGATAGTCAAGGAGAATAACGAATCAAAAACTAATCATAAAAAGTGGCAGGCCAGAGGATTGGGAATTTTCTGGAGATAGGCAATGAATTACTGAAACTCCATTTAAAAAGATGAAAATTAATTCCAAAAATGAATTCGCCAGAAATAAAAAAAACAGCTTTCATCTCTTTGGGTATGTGAAAAGAGAGAAGCTAAAATGACTGTGGGACCCTTGGAGGATGCGAATGGGGAATTAATAACAGGGAACAGGAAATGGCAGATAAATTATACCAATATTCTGCTTCAGAGGAGGGCACTGTAAACATCTCAAAGGTATCAGATAAGCAAGGTACTAATGGAAGGAAAGATCTTGTAACGGTTTCTATCATGAGGTACAAAGTATTTGATAAAGTCATGGAACTGAAGGCAGATAAGCCATCCAGGATCTGATGGCCTAAATCTAAGAGTTTTAAAGAAGGTGGCGTCAGATGAATTGGAGGCATTGGTCAAAACATTTTAAAACTCAACAGATTCTACGAGTGTTCCAGCAGATTTGAAAGCACTGATGTGACACCAGTCAAACTAAGAGCTGTCGTTAGGAAAATGCAAGGGATGATCATTTAGTAAGAAATAACAGGAGGTTTAGAAAAATTTAATGTAATCAGAGTCAACATGGTTTTGTGAAAAATGAATCATGTTTAACAAATTTGATGGAGCCTTTGAAGATATAAAAAGTTAAGTTGATGAAAGGGAACTGGTAGATGTGTATTTGGATTTTCAGGAAGGCTTTTGATAAAGTGTCACATAAAATGTTATTGCACAAGAGAGGACCTCATTGTAATGGGGGTAATACATTAGCATGGTTTGACAATTGGTGAACACACAGAAGGCGGAGCGATGGGATTAATTGAAAAGACATAGCAAGTGGACTGCCACAAGGATCAGTCCCAGTGCCTCAATTATTTACGATCTATATTCACGATGTGGCAGATGGGGCAGAATATAATATATTCAGATTTGGTGATGCTACAAAAATAAGTGGGAGGGCATGAGATAAGAATGCAAGGAATGTGCAAGGGAATATGGTTAGGTAGGGCGAGTGGTTAGAAATCGGCGGATGGAGTTTGGTATGGAAAGGAGTGGGGTTGTGCATTTTGTTAGGAGGAATCGGAAGGCAGATTATTGAGCGAGACTCCAAAAATGTGCAATGCAGTGGGATCTAGGTGTTCTTGTGCATGAAACACAAGAACTTATCATACCCGTTAAGCCTTCATTCATTCCAGGTTAGAAGAATATAAGATAAATCTATAGAAACACACAAGATCCTGTGGGAGCTTCACAGGGTAGATGTTGAGAAGATGTTTCCACTAGTGGAGGAATCTTGAACTAAGGACCATAATTACAGAATAAGGGAACAACTTTTAAAACTGAGATGTGAGACAGTGAAGAAGGTTATCTAAGATTACAAAGAGATCTTGATCAATTGGCTCAATGGGCTGAAAAGTGGAGTTTGATTTAGATAAATGTGAGGTATTACATTTTGGTAAAAACAAACAAAGGCAAGACTTATACAATTAAAAGTAGGGCCTTGAGTGGTCTTGTAGAACAGAGACACCTGGGGGTTCAGGTACATAATTCTTTGAAGTTTGTGTCACATATAGACAAGGTGATTAAGAAGGCATTTGGCGTGCTTGCCTTCATTACTCAGACCTTTAAATTTAGGAGTTGGAACATTATGTTGAGGTTGTACAGGGCATTGGTGAGGTCTCTTCTGCAGTACTGTATCCAATTCTGGTCACCCTGTTATAGAAAGGATATGATTGAGTCGGAGAGGGTTCGGAAGAGATGTACCAGGATGTTGCCAGGAATGAGGGTTTGATTTATAAGGAGAGAATGGATAGGCTGGGACTTTAGCATAGCATAGAGTGGTATTGATATGTTGAATGGCAAGGTAGGGGATTTCAAGATGAGTGGGCAAAATTTTGAAGGTGAGAGGAGAAAGATTTAAGGGAGACATGAGGGGCAAATTTTTTGCACAGAGAGTGGTTTGTGTGTCGGATGAATGACCAGACGGAGTGGTAGATGTGAGTACGGTTGTAATGTTTAAGAGACATTTAGATTAGTACAATTAATAAGAAGTCTGGAGGGATATGGGCCAGGTGGGGGCAGGTGGGACTGGTTTAGTTTGGGATTATGGTCGACACAGACTGGTTGGACCAAAGGTTCTGTTTCGATGCTGTATGAATCTATGACTCTGTGATCTACAGTCAAGTTCAAGAGTAGCCAGATCTTGGGAACAACTGCAACCTCCAGGGTCTCTTCAATCCTGACTTGGAAATATATTGTTGTGCACTTTTCATTGTCATATTAAAATCCCCTGCCACAGTTAGTTAGAAGCATCATCACCACAGGAACTGCAGGGAAGACCTGCTACCATCTTCCCAGGGTGAACAAGGATAGGCATAAATGCAGTTTTGTGAGTGTTGTTTACATCCTGTAAATTAGGAATAATTGCTATTGTTCAATTAGTTGATCTGTGATGCGGCTCAAGCCCATAACTGAGCTGAGATTTTGTGCACTGTTTGGTTGACATCCAGAAATTACTTGTCACTCAGAGTCACCTTTCCCCTTTCGGATGGATTCTTCCAGATCTCCAGCTGGGCTATTAACTGGATACCACGAGGGAAACATGAAATTTTGACTTGAATTAAGGGAAAACCTGACACCATCTGGTACATTTTGTTTCAATTAGACTTCCTGCTGCCATCGATGGGGCCTCTTTGACACCATGCATGAAAATACTTGCTGACCAGATTACTCCAAACTGCTGACAAGGGAACAAAGATATACTGGCAAGCTCCACATGACAGAATAAACAGTGGATTAGGAAAAGAAACATGACAGACCTAAAAATTCAAATACTTGTGCAACAAACTTTGTGTGAATCA
This sequence comes from Rhincodon typus, assembly GCF_021869965.1. Taxonomy (NCBI): domain Eukaryota; kingdom Metazoa; phylum Chordata; class Chondrichthyes; order Orectolobiformes; family Rhincodontidae; genus Rhincodon; species Rhincodon typus. Next base: position 5,598,309 of record NC_063371.1, read on the forward strand.
TTTGTATTCTATTTGGGGACTGTTATTTGAGCCATGTTAGCGATCCCAGCACCCTTATTATTTGGTTTCAACAGTCTTAGTTTCCGGTGTCTGTCGGCAGTATGAGTAATTATTTACAGAAGGAGATCTAAATGAAGTGCTGGAGAGGAAATTCCAAAGTTATTTGAGATGGCAGTCCCTCTGTTGGTGCGTTATCATGACCACAGTTCAAAGTCATAAATAATTAAGTCCATATCGCACAAACATTATATTCCACTGAGAAACTGTTGACAATGCAAAGTACTAACCATGCTTATAAAGAAATGAAAATTGGAAACATCTTTTCCTTTTTCCCACACTGGCCTCAGTCCCAAACCTTCATTCAGGAAGCCGCTGGATATAATCACCTGACAAACATATGTTTGCTCATGTTTTCTTTTCTAAAATAAGCAAACTTATCCCCAGTTGGATAAACCCCAAACTGAAAATTTGCACAGATTTTTGGTAGAAGATATTAACTGTGGATCCCTAAATTTATTTGGTATGACCTTGTATACAGTAAGGTTTCAGCCTTGGGCCTGTTGGCATTATGGCCTCTGTGTCAGAAGGTCAGGGTTTAAACAAGCAGTCCAAACTTGAAAATGGAATTCGGCATGACATTTCACTGCAGTACTGGAGGTCTGCTGCACTACCTGTTTACAGATAAAATGTTAATCTGCAGCCTCATCTGTTCTCTCAAGTGGATGCAGAATATTCCATGGCATTTATCAAAGAAGAGGATTAGAATTTGTCCCATTTCCTAACCAAATATTTTTTCATGGGGCTTGAGCTCCATTAGTGAGGCAAACATTTATTGCCCATGTTTAATTGCCTTTGAACTGAATTGTTTGCTTGGCTATTGTTAGCTACCTTGCAAGCTTCAAGGTCATTTCAGTTAAGAATCAATGTTACCATGGGTCTGGAGTTCTCATGTAGACATGGACAGGAAAATGTTGTTAAAGGTTAAGACAGAACTAGCTGGGATCTCCACAAGTTGGTGATGGTTTTTTGTCACCATTATTGAAGGTAGCTTTATATTCCAGATTTATTGGTTGAACTTAACTTCCACTCGCCGTTGGGGTTGGATTTGAACCTGTGCACCCAAAGCATTACACTTGAGCTTATGTACTATCTCAGTAAGATAATCCCTATGTCACTATCTCTTGTCATTTGTTTTTAACCAATATTACTAGAAAACTTATTTGAAGGTCATTTATCTTCCTGTCATTTTATAATTTGATTTTTCCATAACATGTTCAAATTAACTACCAACATTATACCAGTGACTACCATTCAAAGACACTTCAATCGTTATTAAGCAAACCTGAGGAATGTAAATCATCATATCAATTCAAATTACTTTTCCTTTAATCCACTGAAACTATTTGTTGTCCTTTTAATATTTTGAACATTCACTGAGCATTGAAGTGCTTTGAGATCCCATGGTTCACAAACTATTCTAACAGTCCTTAAAGAAAGTGCAGATTTAAAACTTGGATGAGCAGACGGTGACTCTTTGTTTTGCCCAGGCATTTGTTAATATTCCAGCACAGTAGAATGTATGGGAATGAATGAATGTTTTCCATTGAAAATTTATATTGGAAAATTTCTCTCAGGAGTCTACATGAAAAAAAGATCATCTGTTTCAAACAGGACTTTTCACAATCTCAAGTGCTTTACAACCATTTCAGACTCCCACAAACAACAAACTCATAATCAGCTAAAAATCTTTTGTTTTGTCAGTATTAATTGAGAGATAAATATTTGTCATGGCACAAGGGCTAATTCCCTTGCCTTCGTTGATGTATCACAATGGGATTTTTTACATCCACCCAAGAAGGCAGATGGAGCCTTTATTTAAAGTTTAATTCAAAAAGCTGATACCTCTGACAGTGCAGCATTCCCTCAGCACTGCAGCAGAGTGGGACTTAAGCCCAAACTTTGCAACTCAGCTGCAAGCAAGCGATACATTGTATCACAGTTAACACTCTAAAAAGTGACAAACAAAAGACTTGTATTCAGGTAAAGCCTTTTGCCACATCAACATGCCTCAAACCATTTGACAGCACATTACATACTTAAGAAATGTAGTCATTGATGTTATGTAGGTAATATGACAGCCAATTTGAAAGAGCAAGCTTCCACAAACAGCAATGTTGTGGTGATCCAAATAATCAGGCTTGTTGATTTTGGCTGCAGGATAAATATTGACCCGAGAAAAGTCCGAATAGCGTGATGGGAATTTTTCTGGCCACCCAAGAGAATAGACGTGGGACACTTTTTTCTGTTAGATGCAAGAGACAGCACTTCCAACTGCAGCACTCCATTGGTGAGATAGTCATGACTTTTTAAACAGAATTTTTGGGGTTTTAAAAATTCATTTATGGGATGTGTGCATCGTTGGCTGGCCAGTATTTATTGCCTGTCCTTAGTTGCCTTTGAGAAGGTGGCAGTGAGCTGCCTTCTTGAACTGCCGCAGTCCACTTGCTTTGGGTTTGCCATTAGGGAGAGAATTCCAGGATTTTGACCCAATGACAGTGAAGGAATGGTGATATACTTCCAACTCAGGATGGTGAGTGGCTTGGGGGGATCTTGCAGGTGGTGGTGTTTCCATGTATCTGCTGTCCTTGTCCTTCTAGATGGAAGTGGTCGTGGGTTTGGAAGGTGCTGTTTGAGGATCTTTGGTGAACTTCTGCAGTGCATCTTGCAGATCGTGAACACTGCTGCTACTGAGATCTGGTGGTGGAGGGAATGAATGCCAATCAAATGGGCTGCTTTGTCCTGGATGGTGTCAAGTATTGAGTGTTCTTGGAGCTGTGCTCATCCAGGAAAGTGGTGAGTATTTCCTCACAATCCTGACTTGTGCCTCATGGACAGGCTTTGGGGAGTCAGTTGGTGAGTTACTTGCTGCAATATCCCTAGCCTCTGACATGCTGTTATAGCCACTATGTTTATGTGGTGAGTCCAGCTGAGTTTCTGGTCAATGATAACCCCCAGGATCTTGATAGTGGGGGATGCAGAGATGTAGCACCATTGAATGTCAAGGGTCAGTGATTAGCTTGTCTCTTACTGGTGGTGGTCATAGCCTAGGATTTTGTGGTACAAATGTTACTTGCCACTTATCAGCCCAAGCCTGGATATAGTCCAGATTTTGTTGCATTTGAACATAGACTGCTTCAGTAGGTGAGGAATTGCGAATGGTGATGAATTTTGTGCAATCATCAGCAAACATCCCCACTTCTGACCTTACAATGGGGGGAAGATCATTGATGAAGCAGCTGAAGATGATTAGGCTTCAGACACTACCCGAGGAACTCCTTGCAGACATGTCCTGGAGCTGAGATGACCGACCTCCACCAACCACAGCCATCTTCCTAAGTGCCAGGTATGATGCCAACCACCAGAGAGATTTCCCCCTGATACCCATTGATTCCAGTTTTGCTCGGGCTCCTGGTTGCCTTACTTAATCAAATGCAGCCTTGATCTCAAGGGCTGTTGCTCTCACTTACTTCTGGAATTCAGCTCTTTTGTCCATGTTTGAACCAAGACTATAATGAGGTCAGGAGTTGACTGACCCTGGTGGAACCCAAACTGGGTTTGCTGAGCAGGTTATTGCTGAGCAGGTGCTGCTTGATTGCACTGTTGATGACACCTTCCATCACTTCACTGATGATCAAGAGTAAACTGATGGGGCAGTAGTTGGCTAGATTGGATTTGTCCTGCCTTTTATGTACAGGACATACCTGGGCAATTTTCCACATTGTCGGGTAAATACCAGTGTTGTAACTGTACTGGAACAGCTTGGCTAGGGGAGCGGCAATTTCTGCAGCACAAGTACTATTGCCAGAATGTTATCAGCACCCATAGCCTTTGCAGTATCCAATGTCTCCAGCCGTTTCTTGATATTACATGAAGTGAATTGAATTGGTATCTGCACTCTCCACTGAACCAGGGTTGATCCCCTGACTTGATGGTAATGGTTAAGTGAGGAATATGCCAGGCCATGAAGTTACACATTGTGCTGGAGTACAATTCTACTGCTGTTGATGGCCCACAGCACCTCATGGATGCCCAGTCTTGAGTTGTTAGATCTGTTCAAAATCTGTCCCATTTATCACAGTGATAATGCCACACAACACAATGGAGGTTATTCTCAATGTGAAGGTGGGAGTTCATCTCCACAAGGTCTGTCCAGTGGTCTCTCTTACTGATACTGTCATGGACAGATGCATTTGTAGCTGGCAGATTGGTAAGGTTGAGGTCAAGTATGTTTTTCCTTCTTGTTCATTCCATTACCACCTGCTTCAAACCCAGTCTAGAGCTATGTACTTTAGGCCCCGACTATCTCGATCAGTAGTGCTGCTGCCGAGCCACTCTTGGTGGTGGATATTGAAATCCCCCACCCAGAATATATTTTGTGCTGTTGCCATCCTCACTGCTGCCTCCACCAGTTGTTCAACATGGATGATTCATCAGCTGAGGGGGGACGGTACGTGATAATCAGCAGAAGGTTTCTTTGTCCACGTATAACTTGGAGCCAGGAGACTACATGAGGTCCGGAGTCAATGTTGAGGACTCCCAGAGCAACTCCCTCCCGACTGCACACCACTGTGCTGCCACTTCTGCTGGTCTGTCTTGCCGGTAAGACAGGACGTATCCAGCAAAGGTAATGGTGGTGTCTGGGACATCATCTATAAGGTATGATTCTGTGGGTGTGACTGTGTCAGGCTGTTACTTAACTAATTGATGAGATAGTTCTCCCAATTTTGGCACTAGTCCCTAGACGTTAGTAAGGAGGACTTTGCAGGGCCGACAGGGCTGTTTCTGCTGTTGTCTTTTCTGGTGGCGAGGTCAATGCCAAGTAATCCATCTGGTTTCACTTCTTAGAGACTTTGTAGCAATTTGTATAACTGATAACTCCCCAGTACAATCAGGGAGCCCTGGCTGACAGATATAAACCGGAGAGTCGGATGTTCTGTTCACTCTGAGAGCTGGCTCCAAGGAAGCCAGACCAGTGTCAAGTACTATGCATGTGTCAATAAAGGGTAACTTGGTGTCGGGAGACCTGCCCCTGTCAAGTTATTCCAGATTCAGTACATGAGATGGATCCCTGTCCATGTGTGCAAAATGTCCTTGCATCACCATTTCAATCAAAGGTACTGGAGCACTTCAAAGTGCAAAACCATCCTGTAAATAGATTGAAGATGTGCTTTGAAGATTCAGTGAGGCTGCTATGCGTCAGATGCCAATATCTGTGGATGGGTGTGTGTGTGTACCTTGAGCTGAGGGTGCCTGGTGACTAAGATGGCAAGACAGAGAAGCAATTGGTGAGCTGATATTGCCAGCTAACCACTCTGACTTCCATGTTGGGAATTTTCGCCATCCACTTTCTATTCAACAAGAGCCTTGTCTTGCTGTTCAACAATCGGTTAAAAAATGGGACTTCTTTCCCTCAACACTGAGAAGTTTCTCGTTGATCATCTCATACAATTTTCCTTTCTCACCATTGCTGATTGAAATAACTCCACAGAGACCAGTATCCTGTCACCAAGTCACCCTTTATTTCCCTGTACGTCATATTTGACATAGGTCCGGCTTCCTCAGAGCCAGCTCTCACAGTGAACAGAATCTCTGACACTTCTTATTGTATCTGTCAGCCAGGGCTCCCTGATTGGACCAGATTAACAGCCCCAATCAGGGAACTCAGGTTCTATGAGGTCCACCTGGCTGACCTTGTTATAATCACTACACTTATGTCATCCAGGGGCTGGGAAGTTTCTGGCCATTGTATCGACATTTGAGGTTTGTTAGGAGTTTCCCTGAATTGCATAGACAGATGCAGGAAATTACAAATGAATACAAAAGAATTTCGTGGACAAAGCTTGACATATTATTCCATGTTTGGAAATTATGTGAGAAAATTTTATGAGAAAGCAGAATATTTTCTAAACAAGATGAGACTAGGGGCTGCGAATGTTATAGTTTTGGGATCTAATTTTCATGTGTAAAAGTTATTAAAGTCAGTTTTTAAAAAAAAATTATTCATGAGATTAGAGCAATGTTGGCTAGACCAGTATTTGTTACCCATCCCTAGTTGTCCTGGTGAAGGAAGTGATGTGCCATCTTTTTTAACAGCAGCAGTTCACGAGCTGTTGGGACACACTCCGCACTTTAGGAAGTGAGTCCCAGACTTTTGACAATGAAGGTACAGCAATACAATTCCAAGTCAGGATAGTGTGTCACTTGGAGGAGAGCTTTTCGCTGATTATGTTTCAATGCTGCCCTTGTCCTTCTGGACACTAGTGGTCATGACTTAGAAAGTGTTGTTGAAGAAGACTTGGCGAATTTCTGCAGTCATCTTGTAGATGTCACTCTGTATAGGTGGTAAAAAGAGTGAGTGGTGGGATGCAGGATACTCAGATTGCTCTGGCCTGGATGATGCTAAACCTTTGAGTGTTTTTGGATCTGCACTCATCCAGACAAGTGGGGAGTATTCCAGCACACTCCTGACATGTGTCTCATAGATGGTGAGTACGTTCTGGATACACGGGAGGTGAATTATTCGCCTCAGAATTCCAAGCCTCTGATCTGCTCTGAAAGAATAATGAAATGTTGGTTTTTATCACAAGTTTTGGAAAAGCAAGTGATGCTTCAATTATATCAAGCTTTGATCAGACACCACCCAGAATGTTGTGTTCAGTGTGACACCCTATCTAGGAAGAAGGACCTTTTGGCCTTGCAATGGAGTGAATAAAAGCAGGGCTTAAGACTACAAGACCATCAGACGTCATAGGTTATTTGACCAATCGAAACTGCTCTGCCAATCAACAATATCATAGCTGATCTGACAAACAATAACGCCACTATCCTGTGTTATCCCCATTGGTTCCCTTACTGATTAAAAATCTGTCTGTCTGAGCCTTGAATATTCTTACTGACCAAGCCTTGACAGCTCTCTGTAGCAATAAGTACAAGAGATTCAGTATGCCATCAAACAAGAAATTACTCCTCACCTCTATTTTAAATGGCCAATTCCTTATTCTGAAATTATGCCCTCTGCTCCCAGATTCTTCCACAAGGAGAAACGCCGTCTGTGTATCAATCCTGTCAAGCCCCACTAGAGCCTTATATGTTTCAATACTATTCATATCATTCTTCTAAACATCATTGAGTATAAGCCCAACCTACTCACCCTCTCCTCATAAGTAAATCCCTCCATACCCAAGATCAACTGAGTGAACCATTTTAGAACTGCCTCCAATGCTGATATATCTCTATTTTGCAAAGGGGATGAAAACTTAACAGGTGTGGTCTGTGCCTCGTATAGTTTTAGCAAAACCTCCTTACTTTTATACTCCATTCCCTTTGAAGTAATGATCAACATTCCGTTTGTCTTCCCTAATACCTGCTGAACTTGGTTGCTAGCTTTTTTTGATTGATGTATTAGACTCCTAAGTCCCTCTGTAATGCGGTTTTCTCCATTTAAATATTGTTCAGCTCCTTTATTCTTCATGGCAAAGTGCATAACCTCACATTTCCCCCCATGATATTCCATCTGCCATGTTTCACCCACTTGCCCAAACCTGCCTGTATCCCTCTGCAAACTGTTTGTGTCACCTTCACCACTTGACCTCCCACATATTTTTGTGCCACTCACAAACTTGGTTCCAGCACATCACTTCCCTCCTTCAATTCATTAATATGGAAATAAATGTAGCCCCAGCACTGATCCATGCAGTTGCAGTTTGCCATCCAGAAAATGCCCTCTTATCCCAACTCTCCATCTTCTATTAGTAAGCCAATCTGCTATTCATACTAATAAATGACCCCAACACCACAGGTGACATTCAACTCTTCAATTCTTAGTGAATAGCCTATTATGTAGTGCCTGACTATGAACATCCTTTGCAACTATAACACCTGCTGCTTCCCCTTTAACCCCTACTTGTTATCTCCTCAAAGAGTTATAATAAATTTTCATGAAGCCATACTATGTCTTACAACATTATGTATTACTAAATGCTATGCTGTTACATCTTTATCATAGTGTGTTTTCCCACTTCCAGATTTAATGTAAATGGCCTATAGTTACCTGTCTTTGTCTCCCTTATGAATTAGGATGTTAGATTGTTGGAATGTAGAATTTTGGACGTGAAGAGATCAGCTATGATTTTATTGAATGGCAGAGAAGGCTCAAGAGGCTGAATTCTGACTCAAAATTTACATATTCATGTGTATGTTTGACTGGTGTTGATCAGAAATAGTATTAGGCAAAATGGATAAAAGATGTAAGGCAACCATTGGACTCAGGGGTTAACACTGCTGCCTCCCAGTGCCAGTAACCTGGGTTTGATTCCACCCTCAGGCGACTGTTCGTGTGGAGTTTGTGCATTCTCCCCATGTCTGTGTGGGTTTTCTCTGGGTGCTCCAGTTTCCTCCCACAGTCCAAAGATGTGCATGTTAGGTGGATTAGCCATGGCAAATGCAGGGATAGGGTTATGGCGGTGGGTCTGGGTGGGATGCTCTTCAGAGGGTCAGTAAGGCCCGATTGGCCTGGCTCCACAATGTAGTGATTCTATAAGAGAATTTGTAGGATGAGTTGAAGCAAGTGCTCATTTTTGAAGTGGAGATAATATGGCACATTTTTGAGGCCAGTGTTTCCAGCTGGACCATGCATTTGTGTGTGTGCTGTCCTAAATTTTCCATCCATTGATTTCAACTCGATTAACCAGTTCATTTATCTTCCACTTCCCAGTTCCAGTGAATAATGCCATTCCAAACAATAACTTCTTTTTCTCCATAGTGTTGTCAGGTCATGTCTTTCTGGCTACTTTCAGATTTCCAGTGCATGCAGTTATTTAGTCTGTTTACTTGCTTTTTAATGTCGATTTCGCAAATGTGGGTTCTCAAATTCATAAAAAAATCACAGAAAAAACTAGCTTGACATGTAAATTCCCAAGGAATGTTCCTGCAATTTGGTGAAACTTTACCCCTTATTGAGTGAATGGGCAAAAAGACAATATCTACAGGATGTGGGTATGTTCCACAGCCATTCCAGACTGTTGAAACTGCAACCCGCACTGTTACTAAATGTTGACTCACACAAGCCAGTCATGAATCACTGAAGCCACAATGAAATTCCACCCTGTGTTCCATGTGTTGTGTGGGCTGAGAAAGAACATCGAAAACAAATTGTCAGAATTGCTTTTCACAAATAAAGGCCACTTTTTAAAAATGTTTTAAAAATTTTTGGCTTAGTGTGAGTTACATTCAGTTTTTTGGACAGGTATCCACTGTGAGGCCCAGTAATTTTCTCGCCATAACCTCCTAAATTTTTCTCAAAAACCACCTACCCTGCATTTATGACGTCCCTCATGTCTGCTACCAGACATACCATTCCCATAACAACTCGCCACTCAGTGAATATCCCAGAATTGACTGGCATTCCTTGCAGCAACAACATTTTTAAAAGCCCGTGAGCACCCGGAAAAGCACTGTCAGTCTGGAGTTGCCTTTCACATTTCCTGACATTTGCCTTGGACATGACAGACGGGGAAAATTGTTGCCCTGCTTTGTGGGCAAGGTCCTAGAGCTCTTGCTGGATGAAGTGATACAGAGGCAGAATTTCCTCCTCCCCCAGGACCAGCAGTTAAAGCCACGCCAAACCATGTTAGCCTGATCCACAGTTGTCTACCCCATGTGTGGTTAAAGCACTTTCAGCCATCTGGAGGAATGCCTAGCTCTATATGAAGAAAGTCAATGAATATCTCCACTCCGCCAGCGTTAAGTGCCATCATTTCGATCAGATTCTTCATACTAACTCTATCTGTTATACCGTACCCACCTCCCATCAATGCTCTACCACTTTCATTATTGTGTGCAATATCTTCCCTCATTTGCCTTATGTCCTTCACAACCCCTGACAGCATTAATTTTGCATGTCCTCTGCACGGTGTAATGACTTGCTCGGGACATCACATGCTGTACTCTGTAACAGCGGTGCCAGCCACTTTCATTTCCCATTTTCTCTGCCTTTTTCCTCATTCTGTGAGGAAAACATCCAACAATATAGTCAAAACAGGTTGTGGGTTGCTCAAGATCTGCTCTTTAACCCTTTTGTAGACAGCAGTCTTACTCCAACCACCCCAAGTGGCTGATTGACCATTCCAAGCCTCTGGATTGGTATTGAAGGCTGCTGTTGACTTACTGTAGTGGGATCCCCTTAGTTAAGACCTGACTGAGGCTTGTGGTAACTATGACAAACATCCTGGCTTTGTGTCTGCACTAAATGGTAGGGCAAGACAGAAGTAATAGGAACCTGGCATCTCTGACTGAGGGGCAAAGCACAAAATTGCAAGGCAGTGCAAGGCAAGGATGCTGTGAGCATCCAGGTCAACTCAGACTGAATGTGTATGATAATAACAAGCAATGAGTACAGAGATATAGCCTGGTATAGCCCATAAGCTGGTTGTGTGTCCCTGATAGCTCAGTTTGCTTGCTGTATCATCACAATGACAGTTAGTAATGCACCTAGAGGTGCAGTATTGAAATGTTGAAGCATCCTGTAAGTGGGTAGGAGATTTGCCATGAGGGTTTATGACCTGCATATGTTGAACTACAATGCCTGTGGACATTGGATGTGTGTGGTTCATGCTCATGAAGTGTGTCCACTGTCCAACACAGAGGTCCTTTGGAGTAACTGTGAGCTGAACTTGCCAGGTACCCACGCTGATTTCTATGTCAGGATTTCTCAGCATCTAACTTGTTTGGCATGTTTGGTTAGATTCAAAGTTGACTGTTATGACATTAATGATTTAACAAATAATAATATCTTTTAATTGGCAACACTGCCTGGTGAGAAACTTGTCATGTTGCTTTTCAAAGGCATAAAAGGTGGAGCTCCCAATGTCAAGATCAACCTCGATAGACTTCTTGTCTGATTCTGTCACAAATGTTGCATAGCCCAAATTGCTCAGACATGCTGCACTGTTTTTTAAATCTCAGCTTCTGCCAAAAAGATGGGTGCATTCTTCAGAATCTCTGTGTTATTTATCTCCTGGCATTAAGCATGTCCCAACACATCAAAGAGAAACTGTATCTTTCAGTCTTTGACAGTTTGGATTTATTACTAGTCTAAAAAAATTCCAAGTGCTATAAATTCATTTTTGTTCACATTTTACTGATGTGTCCTTATTCTTTGGAAAATCCCAGTTCTTGTGATTTATGGTATGCCATTAAACCACTTAGTTATGGGTTTTCCTTTAAAATTGCAGATATTGGCCCCTCCGTATCTCAGAATTTACTTTCTCCAACTTCCAATCAGAAAAGCTATCAAAATGTTGCCTTTGCATCTAATCAGCTGATTAACAAAGAAGAAGAATTTGTGTTGCAGCAACACAAATGCTGATTAGAACATTGGGAGTTCTTACTACATGTCTGGGCACTGCGCCTTATAAAGTATCTGTTCGCATTAGAATAAGGGCAGTGCAGATTTAGCTGAATATTACAATACATTCAAAGGTTAGTTTGTGTGGAGAAATTATACAGCCCATAAGCTGGTTGTGTGTCCCTGATAGCTCAGTTTCCTTACTGGAGCATTACAATGACAGTTAGTAATGCACCTAGAGGTGCAGTATCGAAATGTTGAAGCATCCTGTAAGTGGTTAGGAGATTTGCCATGAGGATTTATGACCTGCATATGTTGAATGATGTTGTTCAGCGGCGGAAGTCAGGACAGAGCGCAAGGGGATTGCTGGGAAGGTAAAATCATATATTTTGGCAGTGGCTAAACCCGAAACACTACACGTATAGTATCTCCCACCCACCCTCCTCCTCTAACCAAAAAAAGACTCTTTGTGGAGGGTCAATAAGCACAATGATTTCCTCTGAGTCAGGAGAGAGCACGAGGGGACTGCTGGAAAGGTAAGCTGTGAGTACAATAACTTACAGTTAGTGCTTCGGGGCCTTTATTTTTGGCAGCAGAGGAGGAGGAGACCGGGAGCGAGAGCACAAGAGTGGTGTCTCCCACCCTTCCACCTCCTCTAACTGAAGAATAAAAGAGTAAGTAAGTTATTCTCTACTTTTTACAAATCTTTCGGGAAAGTTTAAATTTAGAGGGGATGGCAGTCAGGGCAGTGCAATGTTCCTCCTGCAGGATGTGGGAGCTAAGAGTCAACAGCAGTGACTCTACTGACTTCACCTGTGGGAACTGCACCCAGCTCCAGCTCCTCAAAGACCACATTAGGGAACTGGAGCTGGAGCTGGATGAACACAGGATCATTCGGGAGGCTGAGGTGGTGATAGAAACGAGCTACAGGGACACAGTTACCCCTAAGAACGAAAGCAGTTGGGTGACAGTAAGGAAAGGGAAGGGAAGGAAACAGTCAGTGCAGGGATCCCCTGTGGTCATTCCCCTCAACAATAAATATACTGTTTTGGATACTGTTGGGGGGGACAACCTCCTGGGGTAAGCCACAGGGACCGGGTCTCTGGTACAGAGTCTGGCTCTGTGGCTCAGAAGGGAAGGGGGGAGAATAGGAGAGCAATTGTCGTGGGGGATTCAATAGTTAGAGGCACAGACAGGCAGTTCTGTGAACGTGAATGAGACGAACGGATGGTACGTTGCCTCCAAGGTACCAGGGTCCGTGACGTCTCAGATCGTGTCTTCAAGATCCTTAATGGGGAGGGTGAGCAACCAGCAGTCTTGGTACACATCGGTACCAATGACATAGGTAGAAAAAGGACTGAGAATGTGAAAAACGAGTGCAGGGAGTTAGGTTGGAAGCTGAAGTCCAGGACAAACAGGGTGGTTATCTCTGGATTACTACCAGTGCCATGCAATAACGAGGTAAGAAATAGAGAGAGAGTGCAGCTAAACACGTGGCTACAGGGCTGGTGTAGGAGGGAGGGCTTCCATTATGTAGATAATTGGAGCACATTCTGGGGAAGGTGGGACCTGTACAGTAAGGACGGGTTGCACCTGAACCGGAAGGGCACAAATATCCTGGGAGGGAGGTTTGCTTGAGCTATACGGAATGGTTTAAACTAGATTTGCAGGGGGTGGGGAACCGGATTTGTAATTCAGAGGATGAGGTATTTAGCCTTCCAACAGACACAACAGGGAGTGAGATTGTTAATAAAGAAATGTGGTCGATGGAGCGTAATTGTGGAGATGCGGATGGTTTCAAGTGTGTATACTTCAATGCTAGAAGTATCAGAAATAAGGCGGATGAACTTAGAGCATGGGTCAGTACTTGAAACTACGATGTTGTGGCCATTACAGAAACTTGGGTAACTCAGGGACAGGAATGGTTGTTGGAAGTTCCAGGATTTAGATGCTTTAAAAGAAATAGGGAGGGTGGTAAAAGAGGCGGGGGAGTGGCATTGCTAGTCAGGGCTAGTATAGCAGCTACTGAAAGGCAGTTCGACAATAGCAGCTACTGAAAGGCAGTTCGACAATGATGTGTCTACAAAGTCAGTTTGGGTTGAGGTGAGGAACAAGAAAGGAGCAGTCACTTTGTTGGGGGTTTTTTACAGACCCCCTAATAGTTGCAGAGAAGTGGAGGAGCGGATTGGGAGGCAGATACTGGAAAGGTGCCGAAGTCACAGGGTTGTAGTCATGGGTGACTTCAACTTTCCAAATATTGATTGGAAACTTTTTAGTTGTAATAGTTTAGATCAAGCGGATTTTGTCCAGTGCGTTCAGGAAGGATTCCTGACACAGTCTGTAGATAGACCAACACAAGGAGAGGCCACTTTGGATTTGGTGCTTGGCAATGAACCGGGCCAAGTGTTAGACCTGTTGGTAGGAGAATATTTTGATGGTAGCGACCATAACTCTGTTACTTTTACAATAGTCATGGAAAAGGACAGATACATACAGCAGGGTAAGGTTTATAATTGGGGCAAGGGTAATTATAATTCTATTAGGAAAGAACTGGGTAACATAAAATGGGAACAGATGCTGTCAGGGAAGAGTGCTATAGAAATGTGGAGATTGTTTAAGGAATGCATACTGCATGTGCTCAATACGTTTGTCCCTAGCAGGCAGGGAAGATGCGGTCGAGTGAGGGAGCCTTGGTTCTCAAGAGAGGTCAAACGACGAGTTAAGAGGAAGAAGGATGCTTATAGAAGGTTTAGGAGACAAGGATCGGAAAAGGCTGTAGAGGGATACAAGTTAGCCAAGAAGGAGCTGAAGAAAGGGCTTAGGAGAGCTATTGGGGGGATGAGAAAACCTTGGCAGATAGGATCAAGGAAAACCCCAAGGCTTTTACACGTATGTGAGGAATAAGAGAATGACCAGAAAGAGGGTAGGGCCGATCAAGGATTGTAAAGGGAATTTGTGCACGGAGCTTAAAGAGATAGGAGAGGTCCTTAATGAATACGTTTCTTCGGTATTCACAACTGAGAGGGACCTAGTTTTAGGGGAGGAAAGTATGAAACAGACTGGTCAGCTAGAGGAGGTGGATGTTAGTTAGTAAGGAAGATGTACTAGGAATTTTGAGGAACTTGAAGATAGATAAGTCCCCCGGGCCTGATGGGATTTATCCAAGGATTCTATGGGAAGCGAGGGAAGAGATTACAGGGCCTTTGGCGATGATCTTTTCGTCTTCACTGTCCACAGGTATAGTGCCGGAAGATTGGAGAGTGGCAAACGTCATCCCCTTGTTCAAAAAAGGGAATAGGGATAACCCCAGAAATTACAGGCCAGTTAGTCTTACTTCAGTGGTGGGCAAATTATTGGAAAGGGCTCTGAGAGATAGGATTTATGATCACTTGAATAGGCACAGTTTGATTTGGGATAGTTAGAATGGATTTGTGAGGGGTAGATCATGCCTCACAAACCTTATTGAATTCTTTGAAGAGGTGACCAAACACGTGGATAAAGGTATAGCAGTGGATGTGATATACATGGATTTAAGTAAGGCGTTTGATAAGGTTCCCCATGGTAGGCTCATGCAGAAAGTAAGGAGGCATGGGATCGGGGGAAATGTGGCAGATTGGATTCAGAATTGGCTGACTCTTAGAAGACAAAGGGTGGTAGTGGACGGAAAATATTCAACATGGTGCTCAGTTACGAGTGGTGTACCACAAGGATCGGTTCTGGGTCCTCTTCTATTTGTGATTTTTGTAAATGATTTGGACATAGGAGTGGAAGGGTGGATTAGTAAGTTCGCGGACGATACGAAGGTGGGTCGAGTTGTGGATAGTGCAGAGGGGTGTCCTAGGTTACAAAGGGACATTGATAGGATGCAGAGCTGGGCTCAGAAGTGGCAGATGGAGTTTAGCCCTGAAAAGTGTGAGGTGATTCATTTTGGAAGGACAAATTTGAAAGCAGAATACAGGGTTAACGGAAACATTCTTGGCAGTGTGGCAGAGCAGAGGGATCTTGGGGTTCATGTCCACAGTTCCCTGAAAGCTGCCGCTCAGGTGGATAGAGTTGTTAAGAAGGCGTATGGTGTGTTAGCTTCATTAATAGAGGGATTGAGTTCAAGAGCCGTGAAGTTATGCTCCAGCTATACAAAACCCTGGTTCGGCCACATCTGGAGTATTGTGTCCAGCTCTGGTTGCCTCATTACAGGAAAGATGTGGAAGCGTTGGAAAAGGTGCAGAGGAGATTTACCAGGATGTTGCCTGGAATGGAGGGAAGCTCTTACGAGGAAAGGTTGAGAGAGCTAGGGCTTTTCTCTTTAGAACAACGAAGGATGAGAGGTGACTTGATAGAGGTGTACAAAATGATCAGAGGTATAGACAGAGTGGATAGCCAGAGACTTTTTCCTAGGGTAGAAGTAGCTATTATGAGGGGGCATAGTTTTAAAGTAAGTAGAGGTAGATATGGGGAGACATCAGAGGTAGGTTCTTTACTCAGAGAGTGGTAGGGGCATGGAATACATTGCCGGAGAGGGTAGTGGAGTCGGCCTCATTAGGGGCATTTAAGCGGCTATTAGATAGGCATATGGATGATAGTATAAGGTAGGGGTGGAGGTTAGATAGACCTTAGGATTAGAGTAAAAGTTCGGCACAACATTGTGGGCCAAAGGGCCTGTACAGTTCTCTTTTCTATGTTCTAAACTACTAAACAAGGCTCTATTTCCAATAGTTAGTATATTTTGGCGCAGGGTATAAGGATACCTTCTATCCAGAGAAACTTTACGACGATTGAACTTCAAACATGTTTCCCAAATGAATCCATGCAGACTGTTTACACAGCCGTGCTGCCTTAAAATGCCAAAGTCTGTCACCTTAACCAGGATGACAGGTGTCTTGCTGATTGTTTTCCAATTCATTCTAAATTTCCACGAAGGTGGCCTGCAGTAGAATAATGTCAATGATGTGACTGTCCCAAGAGAGGGCTGATGCTGCAAGCGGACAAGAAAGTAAAAATGGCATTCAAACGCTTTCATTTCTCACCCATTGCCTTATCTCTTCCTCCTTCCAAGCTGGTAGCCAGCTGAAGGCTGTCCTTTCCTTATACAGGTCCAGATGAAGCAATCTTTATGGCTTTGAAACCCAGTGGGTACTAGTTTAGAATACCTCTGCACTTCAGATGAGATACGAGCAGATCATCTCAACCCCTGCAAGAACCTCAAAGAATGCATGGGTTGACAGGTGTGTTCACAAGTGGAGTGGCGGGGTGATGTAAAGGGGCAAGTGGAGTACAGAAAGGTTTTGGGATGTTTTGGAATGGACAAATGGATATAGGCCATTCTTATGAACTTGTAATTGACGTTGGGAGCAGCAATTCAATTGTGTGCATGTGTAGCTTTCAGATCAAACATGATATAGAACATGAGCAGAAAACCTGGTGCAGAAAGATTGCTTTTGAGTTGTTCCAGCATTAGTGCCCTCAGCTGTAAATTCTGCAATTCCTTTCCCAAACCTTTCTCTTTCTCTCTTTCCTCTTTTAAGCTGGTCCTTAAAACTTAACTCTTTGACCAAACCTGTGATCATATGTGCCAATATCTCCTTGTGTCGCACAGCGACAAGTCTTGTTTGCTAATGATGCTGTTGAATACCATGGGACATTTTAGTCACCTAAAGGCACAATGTAAAAGCGAGGGGTTGTTGCTTTCCTAATGTTCAGGGAAGCACATGTCTCGTGCACGAGATGCTGAAAAATACAAGATACAGCAAAAGCCTTTTCAGAGCTGCTCTAGTACTTTCAAAACCTCATCTGACCCTGTATTAGCAGTCAAAAAATTTTTGTAAAATTGATCTGGAGATACATTGAATTCTTTGAATCTCAAACCTACAGACTCTTTCAGATGTAAAAATTTATATGGCTGACTGTTTGTCTTGTTGCTCTTTCAACTTTGCTGACCCTCACCTTCATGTAGTAATTTCCAATTCGTGCTCTCGAGGTGGTTAAAATGGAATTACTAGAAAGTATTCAGTTAACTCAGTCTGTAAAACCGTGCTTACAGCAGACAGCAATTCAAAAGAAATTTCTCAAAAAGCCAAAAGAATTACTTTTCCAGCTGAGGTATGATGCAAACACCACACATCTTTTTGAAATGTGAGATCTACAGGACTCAGCTCAGTAAAGTGAAATTTGACGTTTTCCTTGCAGTTCTTGCCTTGTTTGCTCTATTATTGTGGTTGCATTGGTCAAATTAGTTAATGGCAAGAGTTGGATTGAAACTGGAAGTTGACTTCTGTTGGATGACATTTGAAAATTAAATCTGAAAGTTCAGTGGTGGGGGAGTGGTGGGTACTGCTGCTCATAAAGCTCTGTTCTTTTCCTGGAAGTGCAGCTCAATTGCAAACTATAGATGGGGAGACATTTGCAGATATTACAGCTGGGTGGTCATGGTGGAATGTCATTCCGCATTTTCCAAAAATTGTTCAGTGTATTCAATAACTCACTACTGATGGTCTTCATCTCTTTCCAGGACCACGTTTTTCAACATTTATTAAGTTGGCGTTCTAAAAACCTGCACAACATTGTTGCCTTCAATCCTTTGCATGATGAAGAGATTAGTCATGTGCCCCATCCTGAAAGCTCAGAAGCATTTTGCTTTCCAAAGAATTTTAGGTATGTAATTATCCCCCACAGTGGAATGATGGCATGAGGTCTCAATGACTGCTGTTACTGCCAACCTTGACAGCAAAGCTTTGCTGCTAAATGTGAACACCATTTTCTATCCAGCATCAGTGTAAAGCAAACCCATGCAAAGTGTATTGTTACATCAATCCCGCACGGTACCTTGGCAGAGCAATCAATGAAATAAATCCTGACATTGTTTGATCATGTAAATTGACAAGTCGCAAGCCAACAAGTTAATTCTGCAACTCTTATCATGAGTACACATTGCTTTTTTTTCATCAAGACTGTATTGGTAAAAATGATGATTGTTTTGTGGCAATGAATGCAGCATCACTCCTACAGTGACAAGTGGTCCCCAGGAAAACTCAATTGTTCCACCTTGGACTGTTGACATGGAATTTAGTTGAAGAGATAGTAGGAATTGCCGATGCTGGAGAATCTGAGATAACAAGGTGGAGAGCTGGATGAACACTGCAGGCCAATCAGCATCAGAGGAGCAGGAAAGCTGACATTTCGGGCCTAGACCCTTCTTCAGAAAAAAATTCTTCAGAAAATCCCTTTGGTTCTAATTTACCGCTTTGAAGTCATTATGAGAGTCAGCCACAGCTGAGCAAGTATCACTTTGACCTCTGAAGGCTGTGGGTTCATGTGCTAGCCCAAAGACTTGCCCAGAACTGTGTTGACTTTTGGAGGATACGTTATATCAAGGCTTCCTCTCAACTCACAGATTCCATGGCATTATTTCAAAGGAATTCAAAGGAAGTTCTTCCCAAATCTTGCCAAATAGTTATTCCACAACAATCAAAATAAAACCTGCTTCTTTGGTCATACCACATTGTTTGTGGTAACTGATGCATTTCCTTTATTACAATAGTGTCTAAACTTCAAAACAACTTTGTGAAAATCTAGGGAAGATCCTGAAGTTGTGAAAGAAGCTACATATATGCATATTTTCCTTTTCTCTTTCACATCAGCCACTGTGTTGATTAATCCGCTCCTCTTCATAGGATGGCAGCTGAGAATCTTATAGCAGCAATCTCCACTTAATTCATCTGTCAGAGCTGCAAACATGAATACTCAGTCTGCTCAACCTGACATTGCCTTGACAGTGAACTTCTAGCAATGCAACTGTTTACTTCCCTGGCTGAAAATAAAATAACTGGTGGATGTCTGAATCACAACTCTCACAGAAACGTGCAAATGCACGCTCCAGCCCAAAGGGTGTTTTTTCAAAAGATCAATCACTACAAGACTGACTTTGAAGATGAAAAGTAATTCAGATCATTTTTCCAAAAAAAAATTTTGAAATAGTTTAATGCAACATAAGTTCAACAAATGTTTACTGACCTATGCATCCATTCGGAATGAAATTTGTCAAAATTACAGGAGCAATTGGTTATTGTCGGTCACCATTGAATTACAGGAAAATAAGTTTGTCTGGATGATTGGCAAGAAAAAAACCTTTCCCAATGATCCAGATCTTTCCCTTTCCCACCTCCCATATTAGATTGGGGTAGTCCATAAGTTAAAGAAAACACAAGTATGTTTTATAATGCTTGGTGCCTGAGCACAAAATATCAAATAAATGTGTACAAATTGGTTATAGTCACACTTTTCCTCCAATTTTTTAAACGTTTTTGAAATGATACATTGGAACAACATCAGAGAAGAACTGAAATACTTAATGTAGATCTATGCAAACATGGAGATTGAGACCCAGAAAATATTGTTGTGATGTCAACCAAGTAAAGATAGCTACAGAATCAGGCTGGGAAGGGGAGGATAACCAAAGAATTCACCAAAACAATGTATCTTAAAAAAAATGGGTTTAAAACAATGCACACTGATCTTTACCTTTCAGTATATCTGTTTTAAATTCAGTGTAGTCGAGCCTGATAAACGGGATAAATCCATTTGAATGCTTTAATTTTTGGCCTAATTAAGGCACCCTTAACTTTGCAAAAAGCCTTTTTTGTTGTTTGGCAAAATATAAATTGAAGATTTTTTACAGTAACAATAATTGCCCACCAGACCACATGCACGACCACCTACGTGGTGGCTTGAGTCCAAAATGGTAAGCTTTGTAATGTTTTTGAGGGACAGAATTGAAAATATTCCATAATTTTAACCAAGGTGTATATTCTTTTAGAAATACCACTCTCATAAGCTTTATTCATTGCTTCTAAAAGTCCATGTGCATTACTCACTTTTCCTAAATTATCAGAGTTATCGACCCAGCATCGAGGCCATACTGTCCTTTCAAGTCCACACATTTGCTTTGCATAGTTCTTGCATATGCGATTGGGTTCAGGAAGCGATCAATTTCAATGAGTTGGAGTCCGATTGATATATTACACCTTTCATTGCGCCTGAGCAACTAATTCTTATTTTGTGAACTGAATCATGCACAAATGCAATGTGGGTGCCATCATGATCTTCTGGAGACACGTACTTGTTTTGTTGTACTTGTGGCATTCTCAGAAGACAACTTAATCATAGTCAGAGCCTGAGCTGTTACAGATGAGTTACGGCAGAAATGTCAGAGTTGCTGAACAAACACTGAAGTCCCTTCAATAGCGGACCAGCCAGTCAATGCGTTTACACATCCAATTAATGTTGCTGAGACCCTTGAACCATTTATTCCTGACCAAGTGGAAACAAGAAACCACCGGCATTTCTGAATCAGGTCTCATGTATGAATAAAATAACTTGTAAAATCTAAAAGCTGAAAGGCTTCTCAGCTTTGTTAAGTTATAAAGTAAAAACTGGTATTGTTTTGCCTGGTCTTTTATCTGTTGAGCACAACAGAGATGAAATATGCATGACTTGCTAAAAACACAATAATGAAAGTCAGCTTGCTCTGAATTTGATGTTCATATATCTTCACACTTTATGTGGCCAACTTGCAACTTCAAAAGTGAACAAATTATCTCAAGTATTTATTTTAGGAACCATTACTTCAGGATAGCTATGAAGCACAGTGGTAATTTAAGACACACAGTTTCAATTTTGGAACCATATTTTCCTTTCCATTCATTATAAAACTTTGATAAAAGTAGCGAACTGTTACCTTGACCTGCCCATTTCAGAAGGCAGGCACACCCAAACCAGCTACTTTCCTGCAGTTAGAGATAGTAGGAACTGCAGATGCTGGAGAATCCGAGACAACAAGGTGCAGGGCTGGATGAACACAGCAGGCCAAGCAGCATCACCTTGGGTCATTCCCGAAGAATGAAGAGAGAATTAATAACCACAAGTCTTTCAGCTCATGTAGATTTATCTATAAATCGATAATCTGGCTTGGAATCACTGACACCAACCAACACCTGGTCAAGTGAGAAATGAAAGAAACATTCAGCAGCCTAGACATGAAAGACAAAAGTGTCAACAGTCTGCACATTCTCTCACGCTGCACAAATTCCAGCATTTGCCTGTTCAGACTTCATTCCTTTTTCCATAGCTGAGATTTTGGTCAGGATAGATAGGGAGCACCACTGCCCTTTATAACCTGCTTTACATTCCTGAGGTTGCCATTTCGAGTCCGAACATTCAAATCAAATCTATCAGTTCTACAGACAGAAAGCATGTAAATGTTAAGATCTCAGCTGGGCATGTAGGTGCATCTCTATTTTAGTGTTTGGGTGTTACAACACAGAAAAATAAATCTTATTTTGTTTTTGAATATTTAATCTTAGATAAATCAGAGATGGCAGATTCAGTTTTCTTTGTCCCTTTTTAAAGGAAGATAGGTGGTTTTTACTTCGTCTGTCATATTAAATTGGTCTTGGTGAGTTGATTGCTCATTGTCCCATTGCCCCTATTTTCATTTCAAAGACTTTAATGAGGGATCGAGACGTAGTGCAGGCTGCCAATTTGCCAACTCTGTTTTACATCATTGCCCAGTCAAAACGATCCCCAATTTCTCAAATCTAAAGAGAAAAACAGGATCACAATGTTCTACAATAACCATTTCATCAGTACAACTGCAGAGACTCCGTTAATTAGGACTGTGGCCACTCCCATAACAAAGGGATGGCAAATACAGAGCTCCCACCCTCGTTGATCAGCAATGCGTTTTGCAGGAGTACATTCTGAAGCTTACTGCAGAATTGAAATGCTTCATAAACAGACTTGAACTGCAAATATCGAATTGAACGGTGAATTGAGTTAAGTGAACTCTACATGTCATAACTGGCCAATCACTGGGGAATCATGATGATGCAACCTTTACTATCCCCAGTCTTAAATTACATTGTCACACACTGAGGCATTTAATTTTGACTGAAATCAGCATGTTGAGAAGTTGTAGATTGTGACTGCTTGGTTTTGAGCACACCTCCCCCTACTCATGCTCCTTTCCTGGAAAAGTTTATTCAGACAATGTGATGGAAACAGAAAAGCTCAGGAGCTGTAGGTACCAGATGTTCCACATTCAAAATGCAGATGTTCACAAAGGTTTATGGTTTATCATCAGCTCTCTGCCCACAGCAACAGAAAGCCCCAGTAAACATACACCAAAATATAGGTTAAAGATTCCATGTAGAAAAGACACAGAAATTATGACTTCCCCACAGGAATTTGTCAAGAGTGAATTCGCAGAGAAACACAAGATGCTTTGGGAAAAAGAGGACAAATTTCTTCACACTGAGGACAGTTCAGAACTTAAACACACCCTCTGAAGGGGAGCTGGAAACAGATTCAGCAGGAGCTTCCAAAAGGCAATTGGAAACATGCTTGAACAGGATTATTATGTTGAGCTATGAGGACAACAAAATGAGGTTACGACAAAAGTGGACAGACAGACTTGCCAAAATAACTTCCTTCTATACTTCAAGGTTCTACGGTTCACAGAAATACAAAGTCATTCCCATTTTCTTTAGCCATTCTCGCTCACTTGTCTGAAGTTGTCAATTGATGCAATGGTGCCACCTGAGTCAAGTGGGAGTCAGAGTAAACTTGCAGCAAAAGTCACAACTGTTTATCCTGGGTAGTACTGTAATATAATTCACCTAATGTCTATGTGCAGGTTGGGGGACTGGGCACTGGTCAAGTGTAAGAACTAAGCTGAACTCCTACATTCCACCCCACCACCGCCTTTGGACAATGCCTGGGCAGTGTATTTGGAAATCCAGTACATTATTGCTGTGGCGATGGAAAATCAATATACAGATGACTGTATATCCATGTGTGTACTCCTCTACATGTCAGCTCTTTGAACAAACATCATATCCAACTCTCAAGCCATCATCACCAAAAAAGACACATATCTCTTTTCACTCCACTCTATTTTGTGTATTTACTTCCACACTTTTTAGTGCCAAATCCTAGCATTCACCTTAAGGTTAAAAAAAACCTTGATGCTGAGCCTGTGTACCCCATAGTGTAATCAGAAGTAACGAACGTTTGGTGAATGGTATTTTCAGACATTTGTGAGTTTGCATTGGAGGGCAATTACATTGACTACATTGACACATAGAGCTTGCATAATTCTTAATAAAGAAAAATAAAACTTCTGTTAATGTTTTGATTTAGAATTTAAATTGGTAAATGATTATACAGTGGCATGGTGGCTCAGTGGTTAGCACTGCTGCCCCACAGCACCAGGGACCTGGGTTCAATTATACCTTGAACAACTGTCTGTGCTGAGTTTGTGCATTTCATTTGGTGGTTTTCAGTGACTTTTGTCGATGTTCGTCCCGAGCAGCTCCAAAATGCAGGAGTCTGCTCTATAGTCTGTTCCTCGGGATGTATACTGAGAAAAACATCAACTGTGCCTGGAGGACCATCAATTCAGTGAAGGGCGCTCTTTGGTCTTCCCAAAACTTGCTGGTCTTCCAGAGGAAGGAGTTGATCTCAACCGACTGTTGCAGATGGTGCTAAGGGATACACTAAAGCTTGGGGCAGCTGTCAGCAAGACACAGAGGGAACGATCACCATCTAAGGTCTTTCTGCTGAAGTTAAATGGGGGACTGTTCAGTTAACCGGCCCTCCTCATGCCTGAAACATGTGCAAATAGTTTACTATAAGTAAGAAACGCCTTGGGTTTGTTTTTTCTGTATCTGTAAAGATTGTGTATAGAATCAAACTACTCTAGTGACTATGTATGTATATAAAGATTTTTATGAATAGAAAGTATATTTTTGAATTAAAAAATAGTGAACAATGAAATGGTTGTGTTCCAATGGGCAAGAAGGAGATAAAGGCACAGTTAAATTCTCTTTATGTAAATGCATGAAGAGTAGTGAACAAAATTGGGAAACTGGAAGCAGAAATAATTTGCATGATTCTCTGAAGGTAGCCAGGCAAGTTGAAACAGTTGTTCAGATAGCTGATAGGATCCTTGGGTTTATAAATAGAGTCATCAAGTATAAAATCAAGGAAGTGATGCTACACCCCTCCAAATCATTGGTCAGACCACATTTGAAGCATTATGTTTAGTTCTGGGCACCTTATTTAAGGAAGGATGTTAAAGCGCTAGTGGGAGTGTAAAAGAGGTTTACTAGAATGATACCAGGAATCAGGGATATTTGATACAAGGTAAGGTTCGAGAAAATGAGCTTATTCTCTTTGCAGCACAGAATATTAAGAGGAGACCTTATTGAGATGTTCAAAATTATAAACAATTTTGACCGGGTAAAGAAAGATATTCTGTTTCCACAAGTTGGTATGTCAGTAACTAGATGTTATAATTTCAAGACTGTCAGCAAGACAGCGAGGAGTGAGATGAGGAGAAGCTGCTTTAGTCAAAGAGTTGTTAGGATTTGGAATGTGCTCCTGGGAAAATGGCGAAAGTGGATCCATAGGAGGTTTCAAAACAGAGCTGGATATATTTCAAAGTGATGAATTTAGAAGGCCACGGAGATAGGGCTGGAGAATGGGACTAGCTTTCAGAAGTCAGTACAGACACAATCAAATGGTCTCCTTCTGTACTGTAAAGTTCTTTATTCAATAAAGCCCACCAAGTTGAAAGATCAGCATGAAACCAGCATTCTGTCATCTCTAGTAAAGTCAGTCATTAATCTACACAATGTTTACTTTTATTTCCTTTCTCAAATCTGATTCTCTGCCCTCTTTTCCTGGAAACCCTTTGCTGAGGTACAAAGTTAGGAATTTAACAGTGCCTCATCCTGCCGAGGACTGTTGATGTGCAAACCTCAGCAGAAATCATTGGCAGGATAGTTATTCTCTGGGCCATGACAAGGTCCAAACCATACTTGACATTCCTCACTTGAGTGTATCCCAGCAAGGTCAGCAATTTGAATCTGGACAAACCGTTTCCTCATCCTGAATATAATCTACTGTCAAACTTTGTTTTATAATTCTCACTGCCTCAACTTCTCTTGACATCCATGCTATCCTCCTCAAAGGCAGTAAACAACAAAGAGATAATTCTGGCTCTTTTAGTTCCCGACTTGATCTTTCTTATGCAAACAAACTTGCCCCAAAGAGCACAAATTAGTTCAGAATGGAATTAAGTATTAGCCTTCCAGCTGATTGTGCGTTACTGCAATTTTTCACTGGCTGGGCTCTCTAACCTGGAGAGATTACTGAACTGAGTCACACAGTTTGTTGAGACACTTTGGAGCTGTTTTCATTTGCAATGTCAGTGATGGACTCTGTAGAAAAGTGGGAGGACAAGGCCCACTGATCAGTAAATTAGAAATGCTTCTGGAGGAACAGTGCAGGGAACACTAGGCCAAAACAAATGCTGGTCCAGTGCCTTGCCTGAGGAAGGAAATAGCAGGTATAGGACATGATGATTTTGGGACTGGAACAGCTCTTTTCTTGATGCACTTCTTCCTTGAGAAGTTGACCCATGTCCATTTGCAGAAAGGCAGCAACAGAGATTTTAGAACTGCAAATAACACAGTTAATTGACACAATTAAGGAATGCAGAATCCAAATTCCGTTTTCCTCAATGGCTGGAAAGTCGCAGCATATGTCTGTGCTTCTGTGTTTTCCAGTGTTTCAGTGACAAATGTGCATAAAGGGCTCAGCTACACCTCAGGAATGTAAAAATTGCACTAATTTTAATACATTCCTCATCATCAGTGTATCACAGAGACCCATTGGCTGTGCTAGGTTGTACTGGGCCCTTTGGTGGTTTGCGTTTCAGTTACCAGAGCTCAGCCATGCTGTTATCCTGTTGGATCAAGTAAGAATGGAAAATGTAAAGAGCAGCCAAACAAAAATATGACATTGCTGCCCTTCTTGAGCCTTCAGTCTCCAACATTGTTTCCTGACTTAACTCAGTAATGAAGCTTCAGCAAGGACACTGGCAAGCTAAGCTGTTTACAAGCAGGCACTTTTATCCGAAACGAAAACTATTTGAGTCACTAATCCTAGATAAAACAAACAATGGGAAAAGACAAGTTTACTGTCATTAAACATCTGTTGTTCGGATGCCATCATCATCAAGGTTGTACTGAAATTGATGCTCCTTTTTGGGTGCTGGTTGTGACCTGTGTCTGCGGCGCTTCCCCTGACCATTCACATCTTCCTTCATTGGCAGCTGTGGTTTGCATACTTCAGATGGTGCTTTCAGGGCACTCTCATTCCTGCCCACCTCCTCTACTGGAGACATAGGTGGCTCACCAGCACCTGGCACAGGGGTCCATGGCTGCCATGACGATACCACGGAGGTAGACTTGGAGACAGGTCGTTTTTCTTCTCCTTGGGGCTTGGAACTGAACTGAGGCCATAACGACACTGAAGAGGATGGATTCGATGCAGTCAGGGAATCAAGTGGATGCGATGAAGAGGTTCCGCTGATGAAAGCGGATTGAACCGGAGCCTGTGAATGATATTAAACTCATGAGGAAGAGGAACATTACATCAATCTAATTTCTTTTCCAAACACCATGCAATCTGTCAGCCTCTCAAAAATAATGACCAGGATATGATCCTCTAATCCTTGCAAAAGCAAAATGATGCAGATACTGGAACTCTGATAGATGAGAAAAGAAAGCTGGAAAAGCTCAGAACGTCAGGCAGCATCTGTTGAGAGAGAAACAGAGATAATGTTCCAGGTAGTTTCAGGATCTCTCATCAGAACACATTTTGATGAAAGTTCATTGACCCTGAAACAATAACTATTTCCCTCCACAGATACTAGGCTTTTGCAGCTTTTTTTTGCTCTTTTCTCGGATACTTGCAGCCTGCCCAAAAAATTCTGTTCCTTTGCCCATGACAATTCACATGCTGCCCAACCCACCTAGAAGAACATTAATTGTTCCATTTAACCAAATGCACCCAAAGCAAAATGGTCACACAGAGATGTGTCAATGCTTTCATAGTGTTTGGTAAATTTCCATGAAATTATCCACATGTCATTTGAAAATAATGGACTCTTGCTCCAAAACCTACTTCTGAGAAAATGCTTGACACACAGCTTCAAAAACTGTGCATTTCTTGCCAAACTGATCATAGTTGTCACTTCACATCAACTGTTAGAAAGTAATTGCTGTGTGACCTTGTTTGCTGAATTTTCTAGACAGGAGGAAGTTAATCATATTCCACCAAGCTGCAAGGCCACAGCTTTAAATAATGAACAACCATCTGCATTCTGACTCATTCCCCTGGCACTTCAGTCAGTGGGTAACTGACTGGTCAACAATCACAGTTGTTTCTTTTTCTCTTCCGATTTGATCTGAAATGGAATACTCCATCCGGAGATTGTCAAAACCAACAACCAGACCAAATGTTTATGTGCTGTTAGCAGATGGCACAAATAAAAGCAGAAAATGGCAACTGGATTTATCATTTGTATGGCATTCTTACATATGGAGCATAGGCATTTTGGACTGCAGTGATAATTTCTTTCTGCTCGTTCATTTGAATGGCCAGATTTTGTGCTGAGAATAAAGAATGGATGAACAGTGCTTACTGTTATTATGCAATCAGTTCCAGAGTCTGCACACATATAGCCAAAATACAGAACTTCTGATGTTGCTGTGTGATTTGCCCTGATCCTCCACAGGCTACCTAAAACCGGTATCTCACCAATAGAACCAGAATTAGAAATCACCTCAGAGCATGAAGCTGTGAGACTGAGAAACACTAAAGAATAAGTTACCATGTGTGCATTAAGGCTGAAATGAATTTTAAATGGTACAATAAGTCTTAATTATGAGGGAGCAGCATCTCCGGCATTGAAAATTTAAGTTTATTGAAGTAGGATCTCATTCTTTTAAAATTGAGAGATTTTAGTTTAGAGAATTCAGAAATACCATCTTTCTTTCTCTCTCATTATTTAACTTTTGTTTCACATGATTTGACAATTAATTTAATAATTTAACTGATTTGATTTATTAGGCCCTGCATGTCTCAGTAATGATTCTTCAAACTGATTGTTTGAAGATCCATGCTGTTGCACCTGAGCTGGCCTTAGAAATAGCAGTAACTCAAGATGGTTTGCCCTCTAGTTTATCTCCATGGTTGGACGCTTGCAATGCAAGGGTCCAGAATTTCTGAATGGACACTGCTTCAAATCCATCTGAGAGAACGTTAACAAACAGCAGCTAATAGGGAGTCATGGAATTTTCTTCATTTATTCCTTCATGGCAGATGGCAATTGTTAATTGGGCCAACATTTGTCCCCCATATCCCTAATTGCCCTTGAGAAGGTAGTGATGAGTTGTTTTCTAAAATTGTTATAATCTGTGTGATGCAGGAACATTCACAGTGCTGTTAGAAACAGAGTTAGAATATAGAATTGTACAGAACTGAAGGATGCCATTCAGCCCATCATGTCTGTACCGGTTCCCAAAAGAGGTACCCAGCTAGATCCATTCTCCAGCCCTTTCTCTGTAGCTTTCTAAATTAATCACTTTCAAATATATATCCAGCCTCTTCTTTGAAACTTCCTATGGAATCCGCCTCCACCACTCTCCCAGGCAGCACATTCCAAATCCTAAATCTACCCTTCCTAGACATAATAGTAGAACGTAAGAACAACAGGGAACTCCAGACTAGCGTATACCACACATACCACCAGATACTTAATGACACCAGCAACCACCCCAACATCCATAAACGGAGCTGCATCAGGACATTATTCAAATGAGCCACAACACGCTGAAGCAACCCAGAATTGTGCATAGCAGAACAGGAGCACTTATACAGAGTTCAAGCTTCCCCATCTTTGTAACTTTTTCCAGCCCTTAAAACAATTCCAAATTCCCTGTTCTGCTGAAGATAGTTGGCAATCAATGAACCTTCTTCCTTCATAAGGTCAGAAGTGGGGACGTTCGCAAATGATTGCCCAATGTTCAGATCCATTTGCAACTCCTCACATACTGATGCAGTCAATGTCCAAACGCAACAAGACCAAGCCAATAACCAGGTTTGGGCAGAAAACAAGCAAATAACATTTGTGCTACACAAGTGGTCATATCAATACTGAAGCTACAAAAGCAGGTCAGAGGATAGGAATCTTGCAGCGGGTAACTGACCTCCTGTCTCCCCAAAGCCTGTCCACCATTTTCAAGATACAAGTCAAGGGTGTGATGAAATAATCCCCAATTGCTTGGATGAGTGTAGCTCCAACAACACTCAAGAAGCTCGGTACCTTCCAGGTTAAAGCAGCATGCTTAAGTGGCACCACATCCACAACCATTAACTCCCTCTATCAAAACACAGTTCCAACATTGTTACTGTCCATTATATGGATTGTATGCATTATAAAAGAGAGATGTGCCAAGGCTCATTAGATAGCACCTTCCAACCTAGAAGTTGAAGGGCAGCAGAGGCTTGGAACATCGCCAAAGCTTCCCTGCAATCCATTCAAGATTCTGAATTTGAGATACATCATCATTTCTTCAGTGTTGCTGGGTCAAAATCCTGGAACTCCTTCACTAATGGCATTGTTGCTGATCTACTTTAAATGAACTGTAGTGGTTCAAGAAGAAACACACCACCACCTTCTCAAAGGCAACGAAGCATGGGAAATAAATGCTGGCATGGCCAACGATGCCTACATTCCTAAATAAATAAATAAAAATTCAAGCTTCAATTGCATTCGTCTCTCCCTTTGCACCGTCATTGATACTTTCAGCAAGCTAAGTCCTTTAGTTCTCTTGTTTAATCCGGCAATCCCTCTCTCTGCCTGTGACTGTCCTTCAAACTGACTTATTTGACAAAACTTTCAGTCACCTTACCTAATACCCATGTCCAAATGCAGCAAGACTAGACAATACCAGGCTTGGGCTGAAAAGTGGCAAGTGGCTCAGCTTTGAGAAGGTACTTTGGGATGCATGTTGGCTTCAGAGGTGCCAAATGAATGCAGGTATTGTGTTTGCTTCTGATTGCCATTCACAAACTTCTGCTGGTGTGAAGATCAGCTAACTTTTTTGAAGTCAGCTTCAAAAACACCTCTCCCCC
Organism: Rhincodon typus; assembly: GCF_021869965.1. Taxonomy (NCBI): domain Eukaryota; kingdom Metazoa; phylum Chordata; class Chondrichthyes; order Orectolobiformes; family Rhincodontidae; genus Rhincodon; species Rhincodon typus. The sequence continues at coordinate 5,628,754 of NC_063371.1, forward strand.
AGCCCCAGCCCAAACACAACCTAATTGTATAGATTGCTTACTCACACACGAGTACATCAAGGTAACAGGGGCATGAGGGGCACACAATGGCCAGTTCTGCAACTCCTACTGAGCCACCGGCTGGTGGCTCTGGAAAGAAGAAAGGGGTGATAAATGATCAGATCAGAATTATAGAAAAAATAAGAGATCAACTAGTTAATATCATTTCAGACTTCTTTGTTTACAACCCAAAATCTATTATCACAATTTCATTACCTCTTTTGAAAGCAGCATGGCTAATTTTCCTGAAAAATGCTACTTTGAGTGCTCTTTAGCAGACAGTATCCTTGCAACCATGCCAACCAGCAATAAGATAACTGTTGGTATTTTAATACAGCCTTACTGTATTTTTAATTCAAAATTTTATCTTTAATAAGCAGTGGAGTCGAACAAATCAAGTATTTGACACGTAGGAGGGGGACGTACTGTGGGATTGCTCGAACACTTGAGCGCCTTGATTGCCTGATTGATGGCTTTCATCCAGCTTTCCATTTCTTCAGGGCTATCTGCCTGTTAAGAGAAAACAAAACACAAAAATGAAATTATTTCAACTTCAGCAACACACTCAGAGAGACAAGTTATCTGTTGAACAGTTCTATTCAATGTGTCCCCTTACCCAATCTCCAAGCCATCCTGACCAATATTGGCGGTTAAAGGTGTGCTCACGTCATGAAAAGTGCTTCATGAAATGCAATTTGTAACATTTTTAGGAACTACATTTGTGATACACCTCTCTTCTATGTACAATCACACTCAATCTTTATTGATTCATAGGAACAGCAGTGGGTCATTTGGTAGTCTTCTTCCACATTGCAAGTTTTAATGTGAATAAATATTGTTCTATGGCACGTTAGCTGTTGTTTACAATACACTAGTGACTAGACTTCCTAAGTCCTTCACTGGCTGTAAAGTGCTCAGATAGAAACCTTATAAATGCGAGTCTTACTTTTTAGAAATAATGTATGTTGGCCAACCTGTCTTTCACATTTTTGTTATTGCATAACTAAACTAATTTAGAAATTAGAAATAGTTGAGTTACACATCACAATAATTCCCGTACTGGATATAACACCACTCACAATGCAATGATTGCTCTGGAGATTTGAAAATATTGGTTCGGTCATTTTGAGTCTGTTGCATTTCTGCATTTTAGTTGCATCACAGAACTGCTGAACAGAGCAATGTAAGCACAAGGAAATTAAAAATGTTAGACACCTCTAATGTGACAATCACTTCAGGAATACTTTGTACTCAATGATGAAGAAATTATTGACACAGAAAAGCACAGAATGAGGTAGCAATAATGCGAGAAATTTCAAGGTTTTTTTTTGCCTACCAGGAAATAGCACTGCTGATCTTTGAAAGTCAACTTTTAAATATAGTTACTGCTGCTGAATGTGGTCACCCTCAGGAACTTTCACTCAGGATATACCCACCCGTACTATTCCAGTTACAGGAATTGGCCTTTTTTAAACATACTGCAAAACCAACAAGGTTTCTAAAGACCTGTTTATTTTTTTAAAAATCATCAGGGCTTTAATTTGAAGCACAGATACAATGCTGCAATTATAGTGCAGAACCATGGCCTAAATAGATTCAGCAAACCCAGCTGTTTCACCCATGCTGTGGGACTCGTGCTGTTTGCATTCAGGTTTTGACAATGCTTTTTTTTAAATATAGTGCTTGGATTGGTGACTTTGCCACTGACAAATTTGATACAGATCATGACAAACTGGCAGTTAAAATCTGGCCCATCGCCACTTTCAGCTATGAGCTGTGATGCATCTGTGGTGTAATTGGGAGACAGGGCTGCTATCAATAATAAGGACTGAAGCCATTTACTTAGCTGCTGAACTGTGCGCGACGGCCACTGCAAAGAATGCCACTGACTTGGGACAGAGGTTGATGATAACTGATTGGCTAGAACAAAGATTGAAGCCTAGGTTTGAATCAGGAACACTTCAAGGCAAGATTGACCAGCTCCTGCCCTTCAAACTCTGCTTCCTTTTGTACACTTGTTACCAACACATGAACAAAGAGCAGGATGAGGCCTTTCAGTCCATTGAGCCTGTTCTGCTATTCAACGAAGTCTTGGCTAATTTTGATTATAAACTCAAATCTGCATTCCTGCCCACCCCTGATAACCTGTCAATCCCTCTGCTTAACAAGAATCTATCCACTTCTGCTTTCAAAATATTTTAGGACTTTACTTCAGGAAGAGAGTTCCAAAGACTTTAAAGCCTCAAAGACAAAAAAAAAGTCACCTCATTTATGTATGAAGAACGGCAAACCCTTATTTTTAAATAGTGACCACCCAGTTCTACATTCTCCCTCAGAGGAAATATCCTTTTGAGAACTCAGCTGTCATGACCCTCAAGGTCTTATATGTTTCAGTATTTTATGTCTTGTCTGCTGAAATCTAGTTTAACCAAATGACTGTGGATAGGAACAAGAAAACAAAAAAACATTCTTTCCCTGCATTCCCCATCAGAAAGAACACGCAGCTGCGGATGGCTCCCATCACCACCAGAACTTCCACCAGTTGGCCCCCTCCCAAAATAAAACAGAAAAGCACCATGAGTGAAGCAATAAGAGCTAGAGAAGAGGATCAGGGAGAGACATGATGTGATTAATTCCTCAGTTATGAAGTATTATGGAACAGGCAGAAGACAGAGAAAGTAAATGCAATGAAGGGTTGGGGGAATAGGCATTTAATGGAAAAATAAACATGATTGTATGGTTAATGGGACTGCTCCCAACTTCAGTTGCCTTGGCAGACATCTACATTAACATCGATCAATGAAGGACTTTTTTTAAATTTAATTTTTCTTCAATCATCTGTGTTTATTTTATGAAATCATTCAAAGGGAAATTACAACACAGCCGCAAGAAAGACCTTTTTTTGGATTTACTGTACATCATGGGAGATCCACTAGTAATTCGGAAAAACTGTCTGAACGATGAATATGCACGAAATGAATGCCAAAGAGCATTGAGAGTTACTTGATGAAGTTCAGCTTCCTTTTCCAATTGTACAAGTGTGCAACCTGGTGGTTTGAAAAGGAAAGACAGCATGAGGACAGTCTCCTGACATTTTCGATGCAATTCTGCTTCTTGGCCATCACATGGTGCTGTTGAACTTTGTAATCCAGGTCTCCCAATGGCTAGTGTAACGGTTACAAAGCAGCAAACAAAAATGAGGAGGAGATAGTAGGTACTGCAGATGCCGGAGAATCCGAGACAACAAGGTGCAGAGCTGGATGAACACAGCAGGCCAAGCAGCATCACAGGAGCAGAAAGGCTGACGTTTCGGGCCTAGACCCTGAAACGTCAGCCTTTCTGCTCCTATGATGCTGCTTGGCCTGCTGTGTTCATCCAGCCCTGCACCTTGTTGTCTCGGATTCTCCAGCATCTGCAGTTCCTACTATCTCTAACTCAAGTAGTACGTCCAGTATTCATTGATCATAGTGCTTTAGACTGCTTTGGGCGCAATAATTAAAATAAACTTCCATAAGCTCACCCAGTATCCTATCAAATTAAACTTAACATGGCCATGAGTGATCCTGATAAAATGTTTTAGTTAATAATCTGACAATCTGTCTTTGTACCATTGAGATATTGGTTGAAAGTAGTTTGGGTTACCCATCATAAATTCCAGATCTTTCCAACCAGTATTAAGATTTTACTGTAAGACTTAAATATAAATGGAAGCAAAATAAAGAAACAGCTTTAAAAATTTAGCTTTTTATTCATTTTTTCTCAAGTACTGAAAGAACCACATTTCAAATTTTCTTTTACCTCAGGTGCCCCTAGCATAGAACTTAGCTCCATCTGACTGCTGCAAAATGGACCTAAGCTGGTGAACAGTAATCAAAACTTATTATATATTTTAGATTGAGTCTAGAATTCATCTCATCACACACACACCCCCCAAAAATTCTACCTCTCAATCTCTCTTCTTTCCCTAAAACTTGCCTCTTTCACCACTGTTTTGGCCACCCGAATAACACCTTATGTGGTTGGCCAAGTGTGTAATTTTGCTTTACTAGCAGTCTTGTAAAGAATCTTGGGTCATGTTATCACACTCAAAATGCTATATAGATATAAGTTGTTACACATTGAAAGATCAAATAGATACTGAAATGATTAAGCAAACATTCAGCCCAACTGATCCATTTCACTCTACTTGGTCCTCCGTTCACCTTCCTTTAGCCTATTTGCATACACTTTGCCCCTTTATGTACTTGTTTAGCCGTTCCTTAAATTCATACCTACTATTTACTTCAAATATTTCGTGGTAATGATTTCCACATTCTGAATACTCCCTTGTTAAATTCAAGGAGTTATTTTTTCTCCTTGAATTACCGATTGGATTTATTTGTGACTGTCCTATATATGTGCTCCTCAAGAGTGGTTATCTTCCCCCTGGCATCTACCCTGTCAAATCGCCTCATAATTTTGGAGATCTCTATTAGATCACCCTTCAACTTTCTGTATTCTATTAAAGAAGGTCCTTCAACCTTCACCAATAATTAGAACCTTTCAGTTCTGGTATCACTGAAGTGAGAGTCTTGCAATTCCCATGACAGAACAATAGCAGGAATTAAATTTTCCTTCAGCAGCATGGGCAATGGAGGTATTGTTAGGAATATATGGTAAGGATGAAAAGAAGCAAATTTCCTGACGTCAAGACAAAAGAAACCTGACTTTCCCCTTAGAGACCAAACAGCAAGTTCTGAATCTCACCAATGAGTGACAGCCATCTTATTTCCATGTATTTACATCTCATTAATAACTAATCTCACCTCATCTCTGTGCAGCTCCCAATTCTGTCCTCCGTTCCTGAGAAACTAGACAGCACCAATGCCTGACATGCACTTAAGAGCAGTTATCCGACATCACAACTGTCTGCTTGCTTTCCTGGATGTACATCCAACTCCGCAGTTACCACCATTTCCCTGCATGATCCTGTCTTCTTCAATTCTTCACACACGTAAATGAGCATCGGTAAACCACCAGCCTCACCACATCATCATGTTAAGCTAAAGGACACTTCTGCCTTGCTTACTTCTGCCAGCTTGCTTTGCATATAGACACATACATGCATCTAGATCGGAAGCCCTTTATAGTTCATAGCTTGACTTTCTGAATGCTCACTCACATTGCACTAACTTGGAGGCTGTCAGGCTTTCTGGATTGCATTGCTTTTTAAAGGCTGTTTAATCCAAGCATATAAGCTGTTAGCCTCTGTTTCTTGCATTGCTGTTTAGCACAGATGGAGAAACTGGCAACTTGTGACTGTCCAGTGCAATGAACAGCCAAGGAGATGGACATGTTGCTGTACAGCACTGGGCTACATCAATATCACATCGACAGTGTGCACCAGCAGCCTATGTGGCAAACACACTGCACATGTTCAACCAAATGGTAATGTCTCAATGTCAATAGAGACCCATCCTTAGTAGGTGAAGGAGGACTATGGTCAGTCAAAACATGACACCACAGTTGGTCAGGGATTTGTTTGATCTTGGTCCAGCCAGTTGACTATGGTCAGTGAGATGTTTGGTTCTACACAGATTTGAGGATCCCTGTCCAAGCTGTCCAGGGTCTGGGCTGTTCTCAGTCTGGACTGTCCTGTCATGTCACCCTTGGAGATCAGTCATGTTCAGTCTTGGAGATTTGGGCATTACAGTCAGGCTGCATACCCGTGGGCAGTCTATGGATCCTGGAGAAAATTAGATACTTAAATCAAGGGTTCATTGAACTGGATCACCGAGGGAATGAAAATTGTGGAAGAAGGCGATTCAAAGGATGCAATCTTATAGAGCATAAGAGGGGACAAGAACTGTGGGGGCAGGGTGTTGAGAGGGAGCATGCAGCTTCTGACAGATCACAATCATTGTGGCCTCAACATGAGGAGAGTTTATCTGTGACCATTCATGTCAGATTTTGAAGATATTCTGGTAGCTGCCATGATGTGTACATACTGGAAATTTCCCAGGCTCCTGTCTCTTGCCACATCCTCGGGCCAACAGGAGTGGTTGTGGGAGACAAGGGATACCCTCTCAAACATGGGACATGGAAGCCTTTATAGAACCTCCAAACTGATGCAGAAGGAAGATACAATGCTGCCCACAATTCCAGCAGATCATAGGTCTCCTTAAAATGGGGTTTCAATGTCTGGACCACTCTGGTGGGACCTTGCAGTATAGCCCAGAAGGAGTATGCTGTATCATTATGATATGCTGTGTCCATCACACCTGGTGCCAACAAATTCAGGAAAATGCAGAAGAAATGAGCAATCTAGAGCAATGAGGATTAACACATTGACTTGAAGGGATATCCAAAGACAGCAAGGTAGAGCTTCGCACCATTGAATGCTACAGGGCAAAGGAAAACTAACTGAATCCTGTTCTGGCATGAATGAGCTGGGTTTGGACTCTGTTTCACCATAACTTTCTGTTGGTTGTATGGCAAGCATCATCTGGTCGGTCCAAAGTACATGTGGACATTGTTTGTTATCCCAACAGCCATTGAACATTTCTGTTGCTGATTAGATCTTTTCTTATCCACAAGATTATGTACATATCTTCAGCTGATCTCATCTTCCACTTTACA
>NC_063371.1:5640410-5652401 GCF_021869965.1 Rhincodon typus
TCATCCAGCTCTGCACCTCGTTGTAACAAAAATGAGGAATTTACTTTACCTCAATAAGGAAGTGATGGAGAAAGGTACAGAAAGTTATACTGCTGGCACTGAATAAAGAGGCATGGGGGTGCTCATCTAGATCATCAACATGGACCATTTGAGCTGAATGGCCAGTTACTATGCTGTAAATAGTCTGTATGACTGAAAAGCAGAGGCACACTCTCAGTTCTCCAGCCAAAATCATCCCATAACTGCTAATGAAAAGGTGAAAAGATGGTGATTTGTTTAATTTGCTCTTTGTTAAACTGGCAAAAACTGGTTGCCAAGTTTGGTTGTATAACAGTGACTCAACTTCCTTGAGTGTAATTCCTTGGCTGTTAAGTATTTTCGGACTTGCTGAGGATGTAAAAAGTATTCTTCATTCGTAACTTTTTTAAAAGTAAGAGAGGAATAATAGCAGGATCATCCTGACACTTGCCCATTCAGGGCCATCAAGCATAGGAAGCAAACTGAAACACATCTTCCATACCGAAAGCATGAGAGTCTTGAGGTATTAACAACTAATGGAGGCTCGAAGGTACATGGAATTTTTGGGCTAAACTGCAGTATGCTTTAGCTTGGGCCTCACATGCTCTACGTAACTGGGACTCTGCGCTTGTCAGTTGGTGAGACAGCAACACTGGACCCGTTACAGATTCAAACCATCTGCTGTTGCCTTTGTTGTGCTTTAGAATTCACCTCCGGTGAAACACAACTAGTAACTCTCTGTTGCCATGAGTTGGGGAATGGACCAGAAAGTTCTGAAGGAGTTTTGAGGCGATGTGGAACCTTGTCAGGTTGATGCTGCCGCCCCTTATCATGTGATGTTTCTGTGCCCCTCTTATTCTTTTCGGAGGTGTAGGGAAGCCCAATTTGGGAAAAGCCAGGCTCCTGGCCACGACTGCACAGAGTTGGGCTACTGATCAGAGGAGTCTAATTTGAAGAATGGGTCTAAGATGGCAGAGGTTGTTCACATAAGCGTCAGGTTTTGTTCTTGCCCTGAGCTGCAGGCATTAAGATGTTGGAATGGCTGAAAGCAGCAAATACCCCCAGAGCATTTTATTGTCTCAGTGTCATTGTTCAAAAATAAACTCAACAGCTGAGCTTTCCCCTACTTACAGAAGCATCTTTTGATGCAAGATGACCCTGACCATCACCAAGGAAAAGTGCTGCCTACTCACAGGCCAATCAAGCAGTTAAGTGTCACCTAATAGACATCCCAGTCAATCTCTTCCTGTGAGAGCAATGTCCCATCCTGCCTGAATCTGCCCACCAATCAAAGGCCCAGACTGCATAGCAGCACTGAAGACCAGGGGTAGCAGGGAAAACAAGTGACTTCCTGGGGAGTGTGGGGTTGCTGGCTGGGGACAGTGAGGAGAACAAAGTCTGGGTCTGTTGGACGCAAGGATCAGTGGTGGATAGTTTTCATTAACCGCCCCTCCAGACCCCTTCCCACACCTGTCAGCAGAAGCATAGTGTATATACACCTTAAACTCAAAAACTGACCAAGCATTTCTCTTGAGATGGTCATTATTATGAAAATATGTTGTATGCAAACAACACAACTGTTCACTTGACAAAAGGGGACATTTTAAAATGGGGTTTGGCTAAGGGTGAAAGAGACAGGGATTCGTTGTGAGGTGACTGACCATATAAAACTGTTTTAAAATGTTTATGATCCCCTTCAATCACTTACAATTGTGCATTGAGAACAACTTTACATTTTCCATTTGAAAATATTCACCTTCTGATTACAGAATACAGCATAATGGGCCAAGAGACTTCTTCTGTGCTGTGTTGTTTTATGATTCTCTGGTGACAGATTACAGCGGGATCTGGTTGTAAGTTGTTGATGAATTCAATCAGAGCACTGATTCTTCAACCGTATGTATACGTGCAAGAAATGATCATAGCAGCTGACTTAAAACTGACTGGAAAAAACATGGATCACTTTAAGTTTCAGTTCCCTTCCATCTTGTTTTGGTCTCTGAATACATTGATCACCTCTGTTGATTTCAGAATGGATGCAGTCAGGTGTAGGCATGCAGGTGGATGTTAAGACTTTTGTGAGAATTACCTGAATGTAGAAAGTTCGAGATGTTGTGACTATTTCAAACAGATTGTCCCTCATCAGTGCTTGACTGTGTTGGGGTGGGTGGAGAAAAGAAAGGACAAAATAAGTTATGGTCAAAGGTAAGATAATGCATTATATTTTAGCCAAAGCAGGGCCAGATGTCACAACAGCGACAAAATGTGGATATGTTATATCTAGATACATATAAATCAATTTTCAAACTCCATCATTTGATTTTAACATCTAAGACTTTCATGGAATAAAATGATTTTCCAAAGCTTCAAATGGTCATAGCAATTACCTGACCACAGGTTGGCAAGACATGAAACCAATGTTCCATGAGATATATAAAGACAGCCTGAACTTAAATTAATATTTATCAAAAACATATTGTGACCAATCAACTCAGGCTTGAAGAAACTCTCATCTTTTATTTTGATTTGCACTTGAATGATGAGTTTCACACAGTAGAGATCAAAGATATTAACGACAAGTATCAATATTGAAAACAACAACTCAGACATAGGATTACACAAACCAATTTAGATCATTGGCAGATCATTGAGATAGATTTTTGACTGCAATTGGAAATAACTGGAAGAAAATGCTGCCTTGGCCTTTCAAGAAGGAAAAATGCCTGGTGACATTTGTATGAGAAAGAGATAATAGCTTCAATGTGAGAACATTTTTAAACATGTGTTACGTTTAACCAAGGAAGTTTCAAAGTGGGAACCTGATTCACTCCTCATCATCTGCCTGTAACAGAGTAAACACTTGAACCCTGGAATGAAGGTGCCACAGTTTGGATAGAATTCACTTATAGAACTTCTGAAGCAAATAACTTCATTTACCTGCAACTACAGTTCTGAGCTTTTTGTATGTCCTTAAGTGGTATTGCTCGAAGTGGTTCTTTTTCCTGAAAAAGCATAATTGAAATCACACAATCAGTTCTGAAAAATAGGTTTCTAAATCCTCTAAGTGTTAAAATAATGCATAGCATTTTTCAGAATAAGGTAACATAGTAGTTCTGTCGCTGAACTTGTAATCCAGAGGTCTGGGATTAATACTCCATAAACATGAATTCACTCCCAGCAAAGCAGCTAGGCAACTTAAATTCACTTCAGTATATAAATGTGGAATTAGAAGTTTGAATCAATAATGCTGACCATGTAACAGTCAGATCATAATAAAAGTCATCTGGTTCACTGATGTCTTTTATGAAATGAAATCTCCCGAACTTCCATGGTCACATAATCATAGAGTTATATAGCATGAAAACAGACCCTTCAGTCCAACCAGCCCATTGCCAATCATAATCCCAAACTAGACTAGTCCCACCTGCCTGTGCTTGGCCGATTTCCCTCCAAACATTTCTTATTCATGTACTTATCCAAGTGTCTTTTAAATGTTGTAACTGTACTCTCATCCACCGTTTCCTCTCGAAGTTCATTCCACACACGAACCACTCTCTTATGTAAAAAAAGTTACCCCTCAAGTCCTTTTTAAATCTTTCTCCTCTCACCTTAGAAATATGATCTGGAGGTGCCGGTATTGGACTGGGGTGGACATGGTCAGAAGTCACATGATACCAGGTTATAGTCCAATAGGTTTATTTGAAATCATCAGCTTTCAGAGCATTGCTCCTTTGTCAGGTGGACTCTGAAAGCTTGTGATTTCAAATAAACCCGTTGGACTATAATTTGGTGTTGTATGACTACTGACCTTAAAAATATGCCCCCTGGTTTTGAAAGACCCCATGTTAGGGAAAAGACACCTGCCATTCATTTTATGTATAGCCCTCATGATTTTATAAACCTCTATTAGGTCAATCTTCAATCTTTTACGCTCCAATGAAAAAAGTCTCAGCCTATCCAACCTCTCCTTTTAGCTCAAACCCTTAGTTCCTGGGAACATTCTGGTAAATCTTTTCTGTATCATCTCCAGCTTAATAGTATCCTTCCTATAACAGGGCAAGCAGAACTGGATACAGAACTCCAGAAGGGGCCTCAACAACATGCTGAACAACCTTAACATGATGTCCCAACTCAAATACTCAAAGATTTGAGCAATGAAAGCAAGCGTGCTAAGTGCCTTCTAACCACCCCATCTACATATGGTGCAAACTTCAAGGAATTATGTACCTGAACCGCCAGGACTCTTTGTTCTAAGACACTACCCAAGGCCTGATTTGTAACTGTGTAAGTCCCGTCCTTGTCTGTTTTACCAAAATGCAATGCCAGACCCACTCTTAACAACAACATGATCTTCAATACAGCACCTCACTGCCACCTTCCCAGGAGCTATGAGGGACAGGCAATAAATGCTATGAGTGAATTAAAAGTCAGTGCATCCAAAGACTCAAGTCCTGATCTCCTTTGACTTAACAGAGCCTCAGCAAAAAGAAAATATAGCCAGCATTCGCACTTCTATCTCCAGTGACCTTACCAGAAAGTCACCTGCTTGCCAGTTGAACTCAGCTTCAAAGTCATTCACTTAAAACTGACAATGGACATTTGAGTGAGGTACTAAGGGACTGTTTGCAACCATGGAATCATGCCATTTTCAAATGCACCACCAAGGGGGGAAAAGGAGTTAAAGGCATGGGCAAAACCAAATTGACTTATGTTTTAATAAGCATTCATCAAAAACAAATACTGAGCCTTCATGAATGGAAATCTGTAAGGAGCTGTTCCACACGTTCTATTTTAGAACACATGGTGTGAAATTATTTATATTTAGAAAAACATCAGGCACTGTATGAGTGCGATGGGAAATCTTCCTGGAATTAGTTTCATCATAAGATGCATAAGCCAAAGCCATCCTCTTTTTTGCAGCATCCTATTGTCACTTCCATTCTGAAGCATGGCAGACCAGGCATACAATCGAAAGATAATAATACATTTCCTGTACAAGTTATAAGTGATTTGCAGATTGATTGTCCTTCAAAAATGAAACAAAACACTGCAAGGAGTTCAAACTGAGGTTTCATTGTGCTGTGAGGAGGTTTTAAACTGATTTGGCAGGGGGCACGGGGCACAGGGTAGCTGTAAAATCAGGAGCAAGGTCCAACCAGATATAGACTGAATGCTAGGTCAGCGCAGTAGGTGGAGAAGATGTGGACAGGATAAGACACATGGGAGGTCTAGAAAGCCGAACTGTATCTATTTTAATTCAAGGTACTTGATGGCAAGGTGGGTGCAGTGATGAGCAAATACGATATTGTTGCAATCACTGAGAGATGATTAATGGAAGGGCAGAACTGGCAGCTCAACATTCTAGGGTACAAAGGTTTCAGGCACGATAGGGGTATAAATAAGAGAGGTAGGGGCATTGAGAAAGAAAACCATCATTGTAATAATGGAGGAGGATATCCCTGAAGGATCTTCAAATGAAGCCATCTGGGTAGAGCTTAAAAAGAAGAAAGGGCGATTACCTTGCTGAGATTATACTACAGGCCTCCCAACAGTCAGAGGGAGATAGAGGAGCAGATATGTAGGTAAATCAGAAAGGTGAGAGAGAAACAGGGTCCTCGTTTTAGCCGACTTCAACTTTACTAACACAACCTGGGATTGCCTTACTGTGAAAGGATTGGATGGGGTGGAATTTTTGAGTGCATCCAGGAGACCTTTTTGTGCCAGTACATAGATAGTCCGACCAGAAAGGGAACAGGACTCGATCTAATCCTAAGGAATGAAACAGGTCAGGTCGGCAAGTTTTTTGGGAATAGTGACTATAACTCTGCATTTTCAAAGTCATTTTGGGAAGGGATAAGGATAGTGCAGAAGTTAAGTGTCTAAACTGGGGGAAGGCTAATTTCAATATCATTTGACAGGATATTGCAAATATATTCAGGGAGCAGCTACTTGCAGTTAAGTCTGTATTTGGTAAACATGTGGTTTACACAGACTTCAAAGGAAGGCCTTTGACAAGGCCCCACATGGAAGTCTGATCCAAAAAGTAAGAGCCTCCGAGATTCAAGGCAAGCTGGCAAACTGGATTCAAACTTAGCTTGTAAATAGGAAACAGAGAGTGATACTGGAGGCAAAAACAGAAATTGCTGGAAAAAGAGAGCAGGTCTGGGCAGCATCTGGGTTTCAGGTTCAGTGACCCTTCTTCAGAAGTGGTGATGGTAGAGGGTTGTTTTTGTCATTGGAAGTCTGTGACCAGAGTGTATCACAAGGATCAGGCTAGGAAGCTTACTCTTTGTTAATTATATGAACAACTTGGATGTTAATGTAGGTGTGAGAGGTGACACATTTTGCAAGGTCTAATAGGGAAGGATATATACAATGAATGGTCAGTCCCCAGAAAGTACTGAGGAACAAAGTGACCTTGATGTACAAGTTCATAGATCCCTGGAGGTGTGAGCACAGGTAGACAGGTGCTGAAGAAGGCATACGGGATGCTTGCCTTCATTATCTGGGGCATAGAATGTAGAAGCAAGGAAATCTTGTCACAAGTTTATAAAACATTGGTTAGGCCACAGATGGAATAGTGTATGCAGTTCCAGTTGTCATGCTATTGGAAGGATGTGATTGCACTGGAGAGGGTGCAGAGAAGATTCACCAGGATGTTGCCTAGGATGAAAAGTCTCAGTTATGAGGAGAGTCTGGGTAGGCTGGGTTTGTTTTCCTTGAAGCAAAGGAGGCTGAAGGGGCTCTGATTGAGGCATACAAAATGATGAAAGGAATAGACAGAGAAGTTGCGACAATCTCTTCGCCACGATAGGCGAGTCTGAGACCAGACGGCATAACTTTAAGCTGAGGAATTAGTGGTTTAGAAGAGATCTGAGCAAAAATAAATTTCACCCAGAGGTGGTTGAAATATGGAATGTGCTGCCTGAGAGGATGGTGGAGGCAGGTGCTCTTGCAACATTTAAGAAGCAAATGACTGAGCACTTACAGTGCCAGGGCACAGTCGGCTATTGTCAATGTGTAGGTAAACAGGATTATTGTGGTTTGGTGGTTGTTGGTTGCCATACACATGGTGGGCCAAAGGGCCTGTTTCTATGTTGTATTTTGTTGTATCACTTTCAGTTGATATTTAATTGTTACATTTTTTTGTTCAGTCTGTGGATGCTGAAGATATACAACAGTGGAAAAGGTCAGTACACTGAAGGGAAGCTAAGGTGACAGTCCAAGAAATTGAATTAACTGAGATGGAGTTATTAATCAGGTGATGAGCCAAGCATCAATTGTTTGAATTTATCTTTGGATACCTCAAAGGAGTGCTCAGGAACTATTTTACACTGTGGCTCTTAATCTTAATCGTTCACCCATTGTCTCTGATTCTCCTTTACTTCCATCAGAGTGGAATAAGGCTAGTTAGTTGCATGTGATTGTAATGAAGTCAGCCAGTTGGACCTCCTAGAATCTGAGTTCCCTGACTGGGGCTGTTAATTTGATCCAATCAGGGAGCCCTGGCTGATAGCTAAGAACAAGAGTGTCAGAGATACTAGTACTCTGAGAGCTGACACTGAAGAGGCAGTATTAGAGTCAAGCACTTTTCATGTGCAAATAAAGGGTGACTTAGTGACAGGATATCTGCCTCTGTGGAGTTACTTCAGGTGCCTCACCCACTCTTCTTCCCCCAACTCCTCCGTGAGAGCCTGTTCAGCCATTCAATTGGATCATGGCTGAAAAGGCAGTGGGTCCTGCTCGAGTATTGCTTAGATTCTACCAATCCAACTCTCCATCTCCCAAGTTAGCATTCACTTAGTGCCAACAAGATATTTCAGTGAAGGGACAGTGCAACCGCCTCTGATCCTTTCATGAAATCTCAAAGTGTGCAGCTTGGAGCATTTGACAAAGCATTTGATCACAGAAATGCCAAAGCTTGCAATGATTTGCTGTGTTGTCACTGCTGGCAACTCAAGGGAATGGAGAGCAGAAGAAGATGTAAAACAAAATTGGTCTTTGACCATTTACACAATCAGACATTTTAACAGACCTCCGTGATAGCACACTACAATGGTGAAGACAGATGAGATTTTGGTGCAATCACATTCATATCTTACATGATGCCTTGGTTTCATTGTTTTTGGTGGTACAACTGAGATCAAAGTGAGAACAGTCTTTATTTTTAAAAAATGCAATGTCCTGTTTGAGGAAACTGAAGTAAAAAGCAAACTTGGAGAAGCCGATTGAAAAACATCAACTAGTTCATCGTGAAAATCATCCAATTTCAGCTTACCAATTCACACTTGAAGTAACTGAAAAAATTTTCATCCAGTGTGAAGTATCTCCTCTTCCAGCTTTTTCTCTGTAACATTAATTATAAGTTAATTAGCTAAACTGGTGGTGTTGTGTGCTGGCACTTCAGAAAATAAAGGATAACTGGAAATACAGAACATGAAATTGAACAAAAAACTTGAGTCAGCTTACTTATTCTATCGTTCATGTACTGAATATTGCTTAGATGCAGGAGGGAGGTTATGAGCTTTGGCCATTATTTCATAGCACCGAGGCTCACATAAGCTAGCCTGTAGCAGCAGCATCACTCAGGACGGAAGCCATAGGGCCACAAGATATAGGAGCAGCATTACGGCATTAGATCATAGCTGACATGTTATTCAACTCACTCTCCTGACTCTTCCCCTCAAGAACATATCTATCTCTGTCTCAAAGACACTCAATGATTTGGCCTCCACAGCCTTTTGCGACAATAAGCTCCACCAATTCACCAGCCTCATCTCACTTCACTCATCCCTTCACTCTGAGGCTGTGCCCTGGGGTCCTAGTCTCTCTTCCTAGTCTAAACATCTCCAGATCCACTCTTTCCAGGCTTTTCAGTATATGTTAAGTTTCAATCAGATTTCCCCCCATCCTTCCAAACTCCATCGAGTACTGACCCAGAGTCCTCAACCACTCCTCATATGATTGGCCCTTCGTCCCTGGATCATTCTTGTAAACTTTCTCAGATCCCCTCCAAGGGCAGCACATTCTACCAGAGATACAGAGCCCAAAACGGCTCATAATATTCCATATTCTGATCAAAGCCTTATAAAACCTCAGCAGTACATCTCTGCTCTTGTATTCTAGCCCTCTCAAAATTAATGCTAACATTGCAGTTGCCTTCCTAACTGCCACTGAACCTGCATGTTAACCTTTACGGAATGCTGAACTGGGACTCTAAAGTCCCCTTGTGATTTCCAAAGCCTTTCCACATTTAGAAAATAGTCTATGTCTTTATTCTTTGCACCAAAGTGCATAACCTCACAGTTTCCTATATTATATACCATCTGCCACTTCTTTGCCCATTCTCCTAACCTGTCCAAGTTCTCACGCAGCCTCCCTGCTTCTTCAACACTACCTGCCCCTCCACCTATCTTTGCGTCATCTGCACACTCAGCAACAATGGCCTAAGTTCCTTCGTCCAGATTGTTAATGTATAACATGAATAGCTGTGGTGCCAACACTGACCCCTGCGGAACCCTAGTCACTGGCTACCAGCCTGAAAAAAACCCCTTTGTCCCCACTCTCTGCCTTCTGCCAGTCAGCCAATCCTCCATCCATGCTTGTACCTCATCCCTAACACCATGGGTTCTGATTTTATTCAGCAGCCTTTTGTGCAGCACCTTGTCAAAGGCCTGCTGGAAATCCAAATAAATCATGCCCATTGGCTCTCCTTTTTCTAACTTGTTCATTACCTCCTCAAAGAATTCTAAAAGATTTGTCAGGCATGACTTTTCCTTCGTGAAGCTGTGCTGGTTCAACCCTATTTAACACTGCAATCTCATCTTGAATAACGGACTCTCAAATCTTACCAATGACCGAAGTCAGGCTAATAGCCTATAATCTCCTGGCATCTGCCTCCCTCCCTCCTTAAACAAGGGTGTTACAATAGCCATTTTCCAGTCCTCTGGGATCCTCCCTGAATTCAATGATTCCTGAAAGATCACCAGCAATGTCTCCACAATCTCCTTGGCTATCTCCTTCTGAAGTCTGGGGTACAGGCCTTCCAGTCCAGGTGATTTGTCCACTTTCGGACTTTTCAGCTTCCCCAGCACCTTCTCCTCAGTGATGGTCACAACATTTACCTCTGCCACCAAACTTTCTTGAAGTTCTGGTATGCTAATTGTGTCTTCTACCATGAAGATTGATGCAAAGTACCTACTCAGTTCCTCTGCCATTTCTTTGTTCCCCTTACTATTTTCAGTAGTCCACTCTTGCCTCTTTCTTACCTTTTATATATCTAAAAAAATTTAGTAATCTTCTTTTATTTTACTAACTATCTTACCCTCATATTTTATCTTCTTCCCCCTTATCGCTTTTTTAATTTTTAGTTTTTTTGGTTGTCCTCTGCAGGATTTTAAAGGCTTCCTAATCCTGTAGCTTCCCACCACATTGTATGCTTTTTCTTTTGCTTTTGTGATATCCTTGACTTCCCATCAGGCAGTTTGTGCCTGCAGGCCCCAGAATACATGACTCCAACATTTAAAATACCAGGTCACTTTAGGCACTCTTTGTCAAATTATTTAAATTTGGGCTAATCTCAGCCAAATGCATGAGCTGACAGCAATCCAGATTGAATCCATATTATTTTAAGATTGCACCTTATTCTCAGAAACAACAATTAAAATTTCCCGATGAGAGCACTCACCACAATGCCCTGTTTCACACAGAACCCACTTTTCAAAACCTGAGGTCCTAATGTTTGCTTGTTTCCGGACACTGGAATGTGACTTAAGGAACGTTTCAAGCCACCATGTGTAGCCCATTCAGCAGCTTCTTGATTTTCGCCCCCATTCACCTTTAGACCAAAGCAAAGAAGACAGTGAACTCTTTGTCATAAACTACCCACAGAATGCACAATAATCACAGGAATTCATATTATTCTGGTTGAACGTTGGCTGGGATACAGGCTGAGCTCTCTACTCTCCCTTCAAGTGTCATCATTCGTCTCCCTGAATAAGCAGAGTTCATTTTGTTATCGAGACACAGGATTACACAGTATGAAGCTGCACAAAGGAATTACCCTTTCCATTGTGTTTCTCAGTTGACTGTGAAGCAGAAACGAGAGATTGAATAAATTAGGTCAATGTGCTCCAGAGACAGACAAATGAAAGGCAACCTCATTGCAACATTCAAGATTCTGAAAGGGCTTTGGAAGATAGATGCCAGGGATTATTTCCATTTGCCTCAGAATCTAAAACACATTGACACAATCTAACAGTGAAGGGGTGATTACGTAGGGCTGAGATGAGGAGAAAGTACTTTATTAATGGGCTTTGAATCTTTGAAATTCTCAATGCAAGAAGGTAATGGATACTGCATTGTTGAATATACTTAAGGCTCTGATAGATTTTTGGTCTCTGAAAGATTCAAGATATGTGGGAAATGGGCAGGATAGGGACATTCATTTATTAATTTTCTCATAGTATGTGGGCATTGTTGACTGGGCCAACATTTGTTGCTTATCCCTAGTTGCCCTGGAGAAGGTGGTGATGAACTGACAGTACTGTCACGAAGAGAGTTACGGAATTTGAACCAGCAACAATGACAGAACAGCAATGTAATTTGAAGTCAGGATGATATGTGATTTGGAAGGAATTTGTAGGTGGTGATGTTCCTTTGTATTTGCTACGCTTCTCCTTGTCAGAGATTACAGGCTTGGAAAGTGATGTGAAGGATCCTTGGTGAGTTACTGCAGTACATCTGGTGGATGGTACACACTGTTGCCACTCAATGTTCATTTTCAAGGGAGTGAATATTGAAGGTGGCGAATGGGTCATGAATCAAGCGTGCTGCTTTGTCTTGGATGATGTCAAGCTTCTTTCGTGTTGTTGGAGCCACATACATCCAGACAGTTAAAGTAGAAGATCAGTAGATCAGTTGACCCTATGATCTACTCCTGCCCCTATTTCCTGTGTAGATTGCTGCTGACAT
>NC_063371.1:5652411-5678623 GCF_021869965.1 Rhincodon typus
CTACATCTAAATCTAAAATGAGGCAGATGATGGCCCAGTGGTATTATCGCTAGGCTATTAATCCAGAGACCCAGGTAATAGTCTGGAGACCAAGTTTAAATCCCACATGGCAGATGGTGGAATTTGAATTCAATAATAATCTGGAAATAGGAGTCTAAGGATGATCATGAAACCATTGCTGGCTGTCAGGAAAAACCCATCTGGTTCACTAATGGTCCTTGGGGAAGAAAATCTGCCTAATTCACCTGGTCTGGCCTACATGTGACTGCAGACCCATAGCAATGTAGTTGACTCTTAACTGTCCTCTGGGCAATAAGGGATGGACAATAAATGCTAGTCCAGGCAGTGGTGCCCATATCCCGTGAATTAATTTTAAAAAATCTTCCCTGAGCATGACTCAAAACTGCCTGTGCATCTATCCATGCCATGCTGATAATTGGCTGGTCTCAAATAAACTGAGCTTATTTATACCTTTGTGAAACCTTCACTGTCCACAGTTTCCAGTCATCCCACTTGTTTCTCAGACTGACCACAATAGCAGGTGGCAACCCCCAACTGTGGTATTGCAATTAAACTCTTAAAAACCAATCTGAGTGTGATAGCCTGTGATGTGCTGTGTTCTCTCCACAGTACTGCTTCTGGTTTCAGCTACATCACCAGCAGGAAGCATTAGAGGGCCATCAAATTTTTATACCAACAGAGGAGGGAATGTCAGAAGCACCCCAAATGCATAGGTCAAGATCAGCATGGTGCCAAAAGACGCCTGAAGCACAGCCACTGACCCACTCTTCAGGCAGCTTGATGACTCTGAAGGTTGTGTTCAGGTCACAATTCAGACTTAAGCACAAAAACCAAGGGCTGACATTTTAGTGTGGAACTGAGGGAGGGCTTCAATATGGGAGATGCTGTCTTGCAGTTCAGAGGTTTGATCAAGCCTCTTACACCCCATCAGGTAAGTGTAAAAGATCCCCTAAGGTTTTAATATTTCAATGTCATTAAAATACAATGTCTTTTTTGTGGAAGTTTACAAATTGGCTGCTGTGTATTGCTATGTTGTGCATGTGGCTGTGCTTTAACATTTAAGGACATGCTGAGGTCATACAAGGAGTGATAGAAAGACAAGTCTTTCTCAGTTGTCTCACAGTTGTACTCTCGAGTACACCATAACCTCCAACTAAGCAAATGATTCATGGTTTCTTGTTCCACCTGTACAGGAAGGCATTGTGGTTTTTGTATTGCTGGCCCATACAGCTGTGCTTCAACGCCCACTGAAGCCAACAGTTGTTTTGGTGGTGGCATTAACTCTCTCTCAATCAAATCCTAAAGTGGAAACAGCATGAAGTCAGAGCACTGTCAGGCTCACTGCAGTGCACAAGAGCACGTGGAATACACCATAAGACTCTCCTGACATCTGGCCTCTGCTCCACTCTGCTTCTCTTATTCGTAAATGCACAACTGTGTTTTATTAATAAGCTGCAGAGGCTGCAGGATCCCAGATGTGACTTTCTAATTCCTCTTTTTTAAAAATTTATTCACTTGGGAATCATGGACAAGGCTCACCCTAAGTTGTCTTGGAGCAAGTTGTGGTGAATTGCGTTCTTGAACTGCTGCAGTGCATGTGGCCGAGGTCTGACCCAATGGTGCACTCTCAGGAAGGGAGTTCCAGGATTTTGATCCAGTGACAATGAAGGAACAGAAATATATTTCCAAGTCAGGATTCTGAGTGGCTTGGAGGGGAACTTTCAGGGGATGGTGTTCCCATGTATCGGCTACCCTTGTGCCTCTAGGTAGCAAAGGTGACAGATTTAGAAGATGCTGCCAAAGCAACCTTTAATAGTTGCTTCTGTGCATCTTGTAGATAGTACAAGCTGCAGCTAAGCTACAACAATTGTGTAGAAACTAAGCCGAAAAGGTGTTGGATATGGAATCGATTAAGTGAGCTGCTTTGGCCTGGAAAGGGCCAGTATTGAACCCAAAATGGGCAATAACCCAGCTGCTCCACCTAGCTTCAGCAGTCCTGGTCTGCAGGAGTAGGAGGTGGGTGCCGGAAGTTCCCATCTCTGATCAGTATCTCATGGTTCTGACAGGTGTTTGGATGTTGAAAGCAGGATGAACCTCAGTTGGTGATGTCATCCTGCCTACTGTCATTGACATAGGTGCACATATGTTGTGATGGTGGAGTTTGTAGGGGGCTGGCAGGGTTAGGGGAGACAGCAACTTGGAGTGTATGTGAAAAGACTCTTCCTGCATTCTATTTTCATTTCTTGTAAAAGTTGGAAGGGGTGATTCTGAGTCCAGATCCCCCAAAGGGAACTGCTCTTACAGAAAATGAACCTTACATGAGCAAAATACAACACCATCAGCACCCGAAACTTTCCACATTCCAATCTCGACAATATTACTCCTCACTGGCATGTGTCTGGTCATAGGAAGAGCCCAACCAAATGATTCTGATTGCAAGGAATCTAATGTATCTGCCCTGGCAGGTTCAGACTTACACTATTTGATCGCGGCATATTGCTGAAAGTGCAAGCTGATAATCTTACTGTCAGGGAAAATGAGCATCTGAGAGCTAAGTAAAGAGGGCTCACAATGTTGTATCTCAGATTCGAATTTAAGGATCTTTATATTCTCAGGCTGAGGAAAGCATAAATGAGGCTGCATAAACTAAATGTCAAATCAGATGCATAACTGAAGTAAAGATGGGGAGAGAAAGTTTGGATGAAGACAGAGGGAGAGGCAGAAACAAAAAGTGACTTAATAAAAATGTTTTAAACTTCAGCATTTTTAAAATCACCACTAACGATTAAAATGTGTAGGAATGAGACTCCATGTTGATAATATATCATTTTCAGTGCTAGACAGAGTGGCTCAAAATTATTAGTATAGATCACTTAATTAAAAAGGTATTTGGATTGAAGTGGACAACAATTAGCATTTTTGGTGTGTTCTGTCTATTTCTAACCAACAAGAACAGGGACTTCACAACACTAATAACATTTTACAAGTGAGTCTGAAGGAGATGCTGCTTGAGAATCTTATAATAGAGAGTTGGACAGTATTTCTAGGTGTCTGCATCACATGTGCATCTTCCCTCATACACATATGTATATCTATGTGTGACTGTCAAAATAATGGTGAGGTTTTTGGTGTTATTTGTGCTGATGTTCAGTTTGGGTTATGTATATGTATAGGGATATGTATAACTACACATACAAACATTATATATGTATAGCCCAAACCCTGAATTGAACTTCAGCAGAAATAACATCAAAAGCCTCTCCCTTATTTTGACAGTAAGGGCTACTGTATTTAAGCCATGGCCTTGGGGGCCAGTATCAGATCCATGCCTCAGTTCTCCAGGGAAATAAATTCACCAATCTCATGCTCCTGACAGGCGGACCAGATTTGAAGAGCTAGTCAGTGATGTGGCTGCAAATGTGCAGTGCTGATTTTTTGGCCTGTGCTCCCACTGAACATGGTTTCCTGCTGGGTTTCAAATGCTGAATTCAGTACTTGCAGAGCAAACTTCTGTGAGAAAGAGTGTCCTAGAACAAAGTGAAGAGAGAAAGAAAGACCTGATGCAACGCTTTTGCACCTTTCAGCATAGCTCCCAATGTTTGAAAACTGAAGTGGTTTCTGTTATGTTCAGATCGGAATAGAGTTAAGCAACTGCACTAGGTGACTGGCCAAATAAGGCAAAGATAATTCTCACCATTGGTTAGGTTGTGATTAAAAAAAATCGAAAATTTCCATTTCCTTCTATTCTGTACCCTTGATTGAAATGATTCATTATTTTGATCTGAGTTTAGCTTTAAAAAGTATTTGTTAAGTGATGGTGAAGAAATTGAAGTGTAAGTTTTAGAATTGAAGTTATTGGATGAATTCACATAACTCATTCTTTGTACAAGTGTCTCTGAGGTGTGTAGAGTGAGAGAACCTTCTTGGCTTTGATCTTGAAAATAGGGACTCCTGCTGGCCTTCAATTAGCCGAGGGGATCAGAAACCATGTCAAATTACACTGGGGACACTTGGTATTGGGAGTGTGTTATTTGTTCAATTATTGGCAGATGCTGAGAGTAAAAGATCTAGAACATTTCGGACACTAATCGGGCTGCAGCTAGATGTACTGCATACAGTTCTGGTTCCTGCAACAAAGGTAGGCAGTTATCACAATGTAGAAGATACAGAGGAGATTTACAACGTTTTTACCAAATGTTGGGAATTTTAACCATGATGAAAAGATTGGAGAGGCTAGAATCATTTCCTTTGGCACAGAGAAAGCTGAGGGGAACCCTAAGTGAAATGTACAAAATTATAACTAGCCTAGATAGGGTGGAAAGGAAGAACCCTGGTTGGAATTTCTTCCATCTACCCTGGGATCCACAGAAACTGAAACTGTTTCTGGGATCTTCTTAATCTATGCCAGAGCTGATGTACAAACATGAGTTTCAGAACATATATATATGTATCATTTATTCAAGAAGGGATTCTGGGGTCAATTTAAAGTTTGTTTAAGTTGAAGGATCAGGTGATCGCGTATAACCCAAACCCGTTAAGAAATGTTTGTCTTGTGAATGCCTGTTACTCAATGTATGTGTCTAGCATACTCATGTCACACAGCAAATTGCGATGACTTCTTTGCTTCTGTGTGGCGCTCTAAGTCATCTTCGCCATTCAATTCTCAGCCTTGGCTCAGCAATAACAGACATGAGATGGATCAGAGTCATGGGGTCAGGCCCAATCCAGAATCTTGTACATGACATCCAGACTGACACTCCAAGTAGGAGTGTTGCACTACCTCTCAGGGTCCCATCCTTTGGATAAGACATTAAGCTGAGGACCCACCTGTCAGATGAATGCAAAAGATCTTGTACGGCAACAGAGAGGTGGCCAAAAGCCAGTCTAAGTCATGGGTCTCAGAAAGGACCAGTGAAAACTGTCCCCGCCAACACACCCCAGCATTTATTTTGCCCTCATTTCTCCACCCAACCTTCCCAGCATTTATTGCTCAACCAACTCCTGTTCAGAAGGAATTCAATTACTGGAAAGTGCTTTGGAAATATTCCGAAAACTAACACGAATGCACATTCTTCTCCATGTCTCACTTATGGAACAGCAGGACAGAGGTTTCCCTCTCCTTTGGGAGTGGCATGGTGGCTCAGTGGTTGGCACTGCTGCCTCACAGCGCCAGGGACCCACGTCTGATTCCAACCTCGGGTGATGGTCTGTGTAGAGTTTGCACATTCTCCCCGTGTCTGTGTGGGTTTCCTCCGGGTACTCTGGTTTCTTCCCATAGTCCAAAGATGTGCAGATCAGGTGAATTGGCCATGCTAAATTGTCCATGGTGTCTAGGCATGTGTAAATTAGGTGGATTAGCCACGGGAAATGCAGTGCTACAAGGATAGGTTAGGGGGATGAGTCTGGGTGGGATGCTCCTCAGAGAGTTGGTGTGGACTTGATGGGCCCAATGGCCTGTTTCCACACTGTAGGGATTCTATGATGCTATGATTGTCATGATAGGCTTTTGCAGCAAGGTATCTAATTATTTCATCCCTTAAAAGACAGTTGACAATTTCATAATGTGTACTCTTGGAATGTGTCAATAATTCCAGAGGGCAAAGGATACCATTGTATTAAATGCATTAGTCAAACAAATAACCATAGCCTACAAATGAACATATTTTCTGTTTTTAAGTCTGTACTTCCTGGTTCTGAGTGACTGAAAAAGCAAACACTGGGATTGTTTTCGAAATGACAGCTATTTCTTTCGGGCTATTTGCAAAATGAAAAACAGTAAAACAAAAACACTTGCTAAAACATTTTTAAATGTTCTGAGGGGCTAGGAAATGGAGCTTGAAAGCTATTTTAAACAGAAGAAAATAGGAGACTAGGATGTTTTCTTATACACACCATTTGTTTCAAAAGGAAGAAACTTAACTTGTCATTTTCAAAATAGAATTGGACAATTACTCGAAAGGGGAAAAAAAAAACTATGTAGGCCTGTGGAGAAATAGCTGAAGACTGAAAATGGTCAGACAAATCATTCTAAGAGCTAGCAGAGGGCTGATAGGCCAAATGGCTTCTTCTGTGTTGTACAATTCTATGAAAGCAGGAAAGACAAGTAGACAAACAGGCAAGACAGGGTGGGGGAGGCAAAGCAGACAGAAACTGCTGAAGTGTAATTTAAATAGAGATTTTAAAATGTAAGTGCTTATTTCTGCAGCTCAGATTTACTGTCGTGTTAATTAAACTGCTCCTAGCATTTGGGGAGCTTTATTGTTGCACTCATTGTCTGTGAGTGAATTGAAAATGTTAAAAAAAGAGTTACCTTCCACACCATTGGAACTTTTGGCAGTGAAAGGGTCATTAAACTCGAACAGTCTGTAGAATCAGTCTGCACAGGCTGATTCTACAGACTGAGATTAATGACCCTTTCACTGCCAAAGGAATTTACACTCAAGTATAATTGTGTTGCAGGAATTTTAAATTGTTTTAAATATTCCAGACATGCACTAGTTTAATGGAGAACTGATGGAGAACAGGCATTCAGTCAATTCCTGCAGACATCTTGTGCGCTTGAATAACCTTCTGTGTGTCTCATTTTGAGAACAGTCAAAGGTATTCTGGTGCTCAAACGGTTAAAGATTTTTTTCTAAAAATGAGGAAGAGTGGCACAGATGTCAGGTTTAATGCAAATACAATTTCTAAATTAGTAATTTCAGTGCTGCGGTGGCCACAAGTGACTGGGTTGGCTGATGAGATAACTGAACCAGAAGTTAATCAGCAACGGCCAACCACCTTGTCGACTAACCCATGTCACAGGATGGCAACATGAGTTCAACCACATCAGTAGTCTCAGAAGCAAAATGAAAGGGTTGCAGCTCCTCACCCAACATCTCTCTGGTGTGGAAGTTACTTGTGAAATTTATGCTGTAGTTTTTGTTTGACTTGGACAGTTATTTTAGTACTTGTGAGAAAGTTCTGATGGCATCCATTTTTTTGTGATCTTTGGATGAATAATGCATCAAGACAGAAGGGGGTGGGGCAAGGTCTGGATTGGACAGGGCTGGCCATTCTCTCCTCCCCAAAAGGGTACAGGATTCTTGAGGAATGCTGGCCAAAGAAACAAAATTGTGAAATCTCGAAATGTCCCACATGACCACTCAGTCCCGGAAGGGGAGCAGAAACTATCAGACCTGTCAATGCTCAGCCACACCTAATATTCATGGTACGCTCAGCAAGAGGAGGAAAGGAAAAAGAAACAAGCCTCTATGGAGTCAAATTCAAGAAAAACACTGTGCAGTTCCTCCGGGTAATTCCTGCTTCAAATCCAGGGGGGACTAAGATTACTCATGATGCACAAATGGTGTGATTTAAGTAAACTTTATGTTGCTGCCTCACTGAAACTTCCTCTGATCTGCTTGGCTTGTGGGCAACTCCTTATCGTTGGAGATCTCAAACTCGCCTATCCTCTGTTTCTCCCTTCACGGTGATTCCCCAGACATACACATGATTAGTTCCTCAATCTTGTGAGCTCACGAGGGCAGAGCTCACTCTGGTGACCACACGATGCTGCTTCCTTCCTTATATACAGCCCTCCAACAGTCTGAGAAAATGTGCTTTTGCTTGTTGTCCTTGGAGGGAGTTGCCTATTGACTGTTCATGTCAACTTTTCCCAGCTCAGGCCCTTCACCTTTACACTTATTCATATCTTGTTTGCCCTGGTGCCTCTCTGCCTCAGTCCTCCACCTTCAATGGCAATGCTCCCAGGAAATCTTGAGGAGGCCTGTCTGTTTTGTCACTCAGCAGTAACTCAGTTGTTCCTGAAACCTGGAGTCCACAGATCAGAAGGATGCAAGCTACCTGTCTAGTTGGTCACCTCCAGATCTTCTCCAACCCCTTACAAATTTATAAAGCCTTCAACACAGGTGTAATCTGACAAAAATGGATATATTTGGAAGAATGAAGAGGAGCTTAGCCAAAGAGGTAGGTATGGTGCCAAACTTTCCCAGAGGTCCAAAATATAAATGATTCAAGTTGCAAAACTGCAGGTGACATTCACGTCTTGTTGCAGACAGCTGCAACTGCGTCTCGATATGGAAATACAGTGACACCAATCAAAAACATGCATTAAGTTGTTACTACAGATTGTTTGAAATGTCTGAACTACCATCTCATACCCACTTCACCTGCAGTAGCTGCCCCACCTCTCTGCTCCCCCTGCAGCAGCTCCCTATCACTTGCCCCCAAAATCCCTGGTCAGCCAATCTAAAGCAGCTCAACAATGCTGATTTCCTTCTGGTCATTTGCCCAACAGAGCAGGTTAAAGGCTGAAGAACTTACCCAATTACGGGCCCATGTTCATGTGAAAGTTTTCCTGATGCTCAAATAATTTGACAATCTATATCATTAAATTGAGACAGATGAAGAGTTCTATTATCCAGCATCTCAGCATAAATAGTTTTCCACAGTTTACTGGAACTGGATTATTAATCTTGTAATGGATTACAGGAGACCCACAACAATGCACACAGGCCATATGGCCCCAATGGACTATGCTTATGTTTATACTCATTCCTCTTAGCCTCTTCATCGAGTGCTGTTGCAATTACCTTCTATTCCTTTCGCCCTTATATATACTTATCCAGCTTACCCTTCAGATGCATTTGTGCTCTTCACCTCAATTCATCTTAATGGTAGTAAGTTCCACATTCTCACCACTCACTAGCTAAAGAAGTTTATCCTGAAATTGTATTTATTGGTGACAATGTTATTTTTAGGGTCCCAAGTTTTGGTCCCAGACTGTCAGGTGACAGAAAGAGAGACTGGGATTCTAATATTTGACACTGATTGCAAGAAAAGGTGACAGCTTATTTTCTCTACAGTGATAGGAAGTGACAGAACAAGGATTTTACTTATTTTTACACTGTTTGGTGCCTGCCTGATTGAAACATTTCCAAATGCTAAAGATCTTTGTCTGGTTACCACTCAACCTTCTTCTTACGAGAGAAAAGACCACTAGTCAGTTCGGCTTTGCCTGGCAAGAAGAGGATTTTTAAAATTCTTTCATGGGATGAGAGTGTTATTGACTAGGCCAGCATTTATTACTCATCCCAAATTTCCCAGAGGGCAGTTAAAAGTCAACTACATCGCTGTGGATCTGAAGTCACATGGAGGCCGGACGAGCTAAGGATGGCAGTTTCCTTAGGACACGAGTGAGCCAGATGGGTTTTTCCAATAATCAACAATGGATTTATGGTCATCATTAAACTCTTAATTCCATTACAACAACAGGAACAGGACTAAGCTATTCTAGCCCTTTCTGCCATTCAATTCAACCATGATTGCTGGACATCATCACTCAACTCAGCCACCTTGGTTCTGCAATCCTCATGTCAATCCCAGTTGAATGATACGACCATCCTTGACACTAAGGGGCTTTGAGGATAAACACAGAAAATTAAAGTTTATCCATAAATAAGCTGTTTGAAGCAGTTCCACAAACTCATCAGACAGTGTAAAAAACATGAGTCATAAAGTTGCCTTACTTCGTCCTATTTCATGAGATGCATGAGTAAAAAAAAACTGCCATCTAAACGTTGGCTACTCTCATTCAATATACACTGCAGTTAAAGATTTTCACACTGTGGCTTTCTTAATTCATCATAAAGCATAAATAACCCTAGCACAGTACAAAAAAATTATCACCTTCTGCATTTATATCAATGACAGTTTTCTTGCAGTCATGCCCTGAACACTCAGTGCCAAATATGAGAAAACTGTCACCTAACGCTGCAGGACGATGAACTGTAGTCTGAAACTGTCAAAAAGTCAAGTTGCGGCTCTTTCTCTCTTGACTGAGATCCTAACACAATGCAAGACAGATGTGACTGTAGATCAGCAACAGAACCTTACCTTTGTATGGCACTGTTAACGTTGGGACAAAGTGGAAAGAGCCAAGTTGTACTTTCCTTTTGAAAATTTAAATCCAGTCATGGCTTCGCTATCTCCATAGTCTTCATATCTGACTCAGAGAACATTTCCTTTCACCAAACGGCCTCTTCCTTCTCTCTGCCCAATTCTAACTGCTGCCCTACACTCCATTTTGTGAAATTCCCTACCTAAACTCTCCATCCCCTCCTCCTCCTTTGAGGCCCTTGTTGAAATCCATACCCTTGACATATCTTTTGGAAGCTAGTTCTAATCTCTCCTCCTTTGTCACATATTGTGGCAAGCCTTGGCACTATTTTTCCTACATTACAGCCTGTGAATTCCATGCTACAAAAGACAAGGATATTAACAGAAATACATTTCATAAAGTGGTTCCAACATCTTGAAGAGGAAGGAAAGTACAGACTGAAACTATAACTCTCACCTGACTGATGGGTGTCTGCACCACTACCCCTCCAATGATTTCAGTCTTGTATGGGATCTGCTGCTTCTGGCCTTCTGTTGTTGGTCTTTTTGGCTCAGCACTGGGTTGTGGGTCATTTGCATTACCCTTTGGCACCTGTCAACGTTAAGCAAAATAAGTAGAGCCATACGTATACCTTGAAAGGTCATACTTGCCTCTGTAATTCTTTCAGTTAGCCAGAGTGAGGAAAAGAGACATTACTCTGTTCACTCATGTTGTTTCAGATATGCCAAGTTTATCATCTCGGGAGGTCTCCAAAACCACCTTGCAGTGCCATTGTTCATTTCAATTCTGGAGCAAATTAGTGTCCCTACCCCTCGAACATCTGTGGATGTCCCATGCAAAACCACTGTTGTTGCTCAAACTAATTATTCTTCTGTTCAGTTTCCACAAAAATTAGAAGCCGTTGAAATCTTGCCCACATGAAGGACATCCTGAAATTTGGACAACTTTGGAAAAATGTTCAGCTTAGCTTTTACAGAAAATGAAAGACTGTACTGTATCATCTTCATGAAATGTCACAACTTAGTCAGGCTACAGGCCCCTAACATCGCACAAATTCCAAGTAACAACCTCAGAACACTTAGCAGACTTTGACTAGCTCCATGAGTCCTTTTCTGTCAGATAGGGTAGGGCATGGATAGAGAAACAGATCTTCCATAAATTTATGAATTGGATATATTTGAAGCATCAGACCTTCTCCAACTGTGGTATATCCAAATAAAAACAAAATAGTGTGCATGCTGGAAATCTTAAATAAAGGCACAAATTACTGGAGAAACTCAGCAGGTCTAGCAACATCTGTGGAGAGCTGAGTTTATATGTTCTCTGAAGAATCAAAGAAGAATCATATTGGGCTTGAAACATTAACTCTGTTTCTCTCACTGTCAGACGCTACCTGACCTGGTGAGTTTCTTAAGTGCTTTCTGTTTTTATTTGTAGTGTATTCACATATTTGTTAGTGAATAATGGAAATGTACATAGAAGAGAACACTACAATCATGTGGCACTTAACTAGCTTTCTTTCACTTGGAAGAACAGTTTTGTGCTTCCTGTGATGGTTAGGCAAGAGATCCTTACCTATATGGTACTTGATTCTGAACTGTCTACTGGAGATATTTCCTGATCAACCAGTTCAGAGATGTTACAACACACCTCTGGAACAGGCCTCATAGCTCTAAGGAAGGGACATTACCACTGCATAAAAATCCCCAAATTGTCTTTTGGAAGCATATTCTCAAATTTCATCAGGTTTATGTACTCACTTAATTTTCAAAAGAACAATATAATAATGTTTTATGGGCGAGGGGCTATTAAATGAGAATTTTGAAATGTGTGATATAAAATAAACTTTTAAACACAAGCTAAGCACAATTCGAAGTAAGAGCTATTGGTGAAGACAGAAGAATGAGATAAACATCAAAAGAGAAAAGTGTTGTTTCCTGATCAGCATTTGTCCATTGATATTCTGCTCAGTTTTTCTGAAACCGAGACTACTCAGAATTAGGTTCTGCACAAAAAGAAACACAGTAAACCAAGTTAAAAAGTATTTTGACTCAAGAAAAACACCTTTATTTCATTGTCATTCTTGTATGTGATGTGGTGTCTGTACATTTGTTGCCCATCCCTAATTGCTGTTGAACTGATTGACTCTCTAGGCCCTTTCAAAGGGCAATTAAGAGTCAACCACATTGCTGTGAATCTGGAGCCAAGTTAGAATTGCAGACTTCCTTCCCAAAGGGACATTGGTGGTGGGTTTTTAAGATTATGGTTCCATGAAAAACCTAATTCTACCCACTCTATCCAATTTGATTCTGTCACAGGGTCTTTAGGTAAAGAATAAGGCAGTTCAGCAAGGGGTCCCAATGGACACAGATGTGTTATCTCTGGCTCCTGATAGTCTGACATCATTATGCCTTAACTACCAATGTAACTTGTAACCAATGCTATCAGACAAAAAGCTCCTTCATGTTACATAAGGCAACTGTGTCCTCTTTTTAGTCTATCCTCTATGACTAATTATCAGACCAACCAATAGTTTCATCATTGAAAGTAGGGTTGAAGGCAACATTCTACCCCAATCAGTTAGAACCCATTATGAGACTATCTGTATCTTGTTGAATTCTGCTTTTGTGTTCCAGAGTTCCATTCTCATTAATAATCTATTATAAAATTAATACAATGTCCATCATCTATCATTCACTACATACCAAGACTCAGACCACTGTTTCTCAGAGTCTTGCATATCTCTTTCTGGCACCAATTTCTCGTGATATATGCTGCTCCTCTAACCTGACCACCTCTGGCTGAAACTAACACACTATAGTTCACTGAACCCTTGATTGTATTTTGTTACCTAACTGAGATAATGACTCACATCATCCCACTCAAACTTCTCTGGGTTTGCCTACGTTTGTTTATAATGGCGATGAATTCTTTCCCCTCCCACTTGTTTCTGATTGTATTCACATGCCCTATTGCCTTTTGTGGAGAACAGCCTCTACACAAATGTGATGCGTCTCTTCTCTTCACCTACACTGAATGTGTTTTTAATCTGGTCATTCACGTCTTTGTAGAGACTTACATTGTTCATCCTGACTGCTGATGCTTCGATAATTGGAGCTTTCAAGGCTGAGATGTATAGATTTTGTTTTCTTTATTTGGTCATGGTATGAAAGGACATGGAGCTAAGGAGGATCAATGCAGTTCAGGAACAGATCAGCTATGTGGTAACTGAATGTGGAGCAGGTTGATGAGGGTGAATAGCCTGGTCACATTTCTCTGGAACCTTCAGAAGACAAGCTGATTGGTGTGTTTGACTTTGGTCAGAGGTAGCAGGAGTTGAAGCAGACTGACATCACCCAAAGTTTGAAAGCAAACTGCATACCCACTTGACAACTGTAGCCATTGCGTTGAGTGAGAGAAAACTTACTGTAATTTTGCAGGACTTGTTTAAGGCATCAACCCAGTCGAGTAAATCATTTTTATCATTGGCTTGTAAAAAGTAGCGACGTAGACCTGCATTTATGACTGCAATTCAAAGAGAAATTGATTGATTAGACTGTTTTCACTGAAATACACATACAATGCATTGGCGAAGTAAACTGTGAGTAAGATTCAAGACTTTTATCTAAAATGGTATTGGGTGTTGTGGTGAGATAAGTCATGGATTGATAGTTTTACTCGGTCCAATGAGGTGTAATCAATTCAAGCTCTGTTGTGCTAAGATTCGGCAAGTGGGTGAAGTCAGCCTGAGACTTGTCCACCCACTCCATGTGAAGAAACAAAACAAAAATATAAACTGAGACAAGTCCATTCTGATGCTCAAAACTGGGTCTGTAACTTGTGGGCTAGCTGATGAGATGAGGCTTGCTACTTCATGAAGTAGGTGCTGAGAGGTATGCTCACTTCACTCCTGCAAGGTACTCATGACAGATAATGGCAATGCATGTTTGTTGGCTTGGAGACCGAGGGAATGGTGACATTGCTCACAATGTCCAAAAAAAGTTGTAGGCGAAGATGGCACATTTTAAGAAAACTTGGAATGCATCCTTACTTCTGAAATGCCATATAACAACAGAACAAAAGTGCCACAAGCAAACAGAACATTCTGTACTTCCTCTTTCAATACTGTTACGACCCAGAAGGGATGTTGGCTGTACACTTGGAGACTAGCTGAAAGGTCACACAACAAGAACATGTGGAGACAGCTCCATTGGCTTTAACAACTGCCCACGTATCCTTTCATCTGTTACTAGCTTGTGGTTGATTTATAACACCTGCTTTATCTGTACATCAGTTTACGTCAGTTCAGCTCATTGCTAGCTTGATGTGTAACCTCACCAATTCATCTGCTCGGGAAAGGCCTAGCCCCAAACTTGAAAAACTCAACCCTAATCTAGTTGTTTTATGCACAATTCAAATGTCTGTTAATCCTGTCTGGTTCACCACCAAATCCCATTAACAACATCTCCTGAGCCTTGGAAATTCCCCTCATTGGAGAGTTGCTGACCAAATCCTCATGCTGTCCCCCAGATCACTTGACCTTTCTTCACCAGAGTATCAACACACTTGACATTTGGGACTGAAATTTCCCCTGGGAATCTGGAACTTAGTTTTAGCACTAGTTCCTGTTGCCCAACTAACAGGTCTTTTCAGCTCACTGGTGCCTCATTTTACAGGGAAGTAGGAGGCTGTCCACTGTGTTCACTGTCCACTTAGATCTGGGTGTGGGAGTATGTTCTTGAGTTGGGAGCTGAGGTCAGTGCAGTTCCCACTGACTGGCCTGATGAGGCCAAAGCAGCACAAGTGGGAGGGAAGCACTGCAGCCACCATTAGCAACAGGGAGCACGCACTTCCATTATTTCCATACTCAATGACAAAGCTGTGAGATGCCATTTCTTTTGCCAGCATAACCTCATCTGTACGTTACACAGCATCTACCTCCCCTGTGCAGCTATCTGCCCTTAACTGGTAGGTTAGGGACACAGTTGAGAGTGGGAGAGGGTGCGCACACCATGCTAACAAGACTGCAGTCTGCTCATCACATATCAAGCCAATACCTCTTTAACTAGCATAACTACCTGCCTCACTCACATTGCCGGAGATTTCCACTTCTGGGCAAAGCACGGAGGAGGGAAAAAGTCAGGGAGCCAGACCTCTGCTCTCCCACACCTCCTTAATTGCACACCCTCCCATCAAAAATCGGCTTCACGGGGAGTGATAAATGTTTGACCTTCATTCCTCAAGAGATGCTAAAGGTTTTACATGAATGCCTGTTTCTGGTTTTCAAGTAGTTCACCCCACCCACCTTCATAAATTGTGCAGACAGGCTGAACGAGTGAGTAGTGAGTTGACAAGACGAAGGAGGCAGCACTATTTAAAGAACCCCAATTGTGCCTGGCAAATGAGTTTATGCACCTCTGCCTGCTTTTTCATGTTTTTGTCCAATTCGATTTACCAGCACTGCAAAGCTTTTAAAAATACAGGATCCAGGCAAAACAGTTTCAGGTAATGATGTCAGATCAGAGTTGCATTGAGGCTTTCATTTCAAACAAAAAAATCTGGGCTGTGGTAAACAACCATTCCCAGAGAAACATATCGCCACCAGCCAAAAAAATTAATGTAATATCGTTGGATGAGGATGGAAATCTAAACACGGTAAACTAGGGTTTCAACTCAGTCACTGCAGCAAGTATGTCTGAAAAAGTTAAAACCTCAGGAGGCTGTCCCTTTCCAAAACATTCTTATGAAATGGAAATAGTGCTTCAAGCAAAAGCAGGCACAATTTGGAACATGCGCTTTTTAACAAGAGAAGTACTTGTCATGTGACAAGACTTGAAGATTGAAACACAACAAGCACTGCAGCTCAGAAATGGTAAAATAAGCCTGGTGGATTCAAATGCTTGTGGTTACCAGGTGAAAGCTGAACAGATCTGACGTCTGTGCAATGCTCACTACAGCACCCATGAAATGGAGAAGTTGTTCAATAGGTCTTTCTGTAGAAGAGGGACCTTCCAAAATGTTGTTGTATCACGCGCGGCTGTGTGATGACTGTCCCACATATAGGGAAAAGGTGTTAGTGGATTTTCAAGCCACTGACACGGCCCCAAGTCAATTAATTCTCAGGGGATGTCCTTTACGCCATAGTTCCTGACCAGAATCAGAACCACAGTTCAATGATGAACAACATAGAGTGATGGTGTGAAT
Organism: Rhincodon typus; assembly: GCF_021869965.1. Classification (NCBI taxonomy): domain Eukaryota; kingdom Metazoa; phylum Chordata; class Chondrichthyes; order Orectolobiformes; family Rhincodontidae; genus Rhincodon; species Rhincodon typus. The sequence goes on from NC_063371.1 coordinate 5,668,538, forward strand.
GCTGAGTGTGTCTGTTGACAGCACGACTTGTCTGGAATAACTGAATTGCTTCTTATTCAAGGGGAAGAGATATTTCAGTTTTTCTGTCCATTAAGCTTGTTGCTCACAGGCCCACTATACATCGGACATGCTTGAGCACCTGGAGACTATTCAGTTTGCATCAACTTTGAAGGAATAAAACCGCCTAATTGGTTTGCAATTACCAGATACAATGTCCAATTTTACACGGGAATTAGATGTAAGAGACTCCAAGAGTGGCTAAACCTATCCAGAGTTAATATTTAAGCATTTCTGTCAAATTCAACACTTACCAAAACAAAATTCGACTTTTGGTTTCTGCTTTGCAGTAGCTTCACTGACCTACAAACCAAATAAAAGTTAAGTGAGATACATTCTGAATGATCGTCCACTTTTCTCAATAACAGTTGGCATGTTTGGGAGTGATTGGGAGCACAGACGGCGAGCAACAATTGAGCTGATTTGCCTGTTAAAGGTGGGTCAATGGTCAGAGAGAGCTTCAGCCTGGAATTAATGGGCTCAGAGAATGCACCAGAAAATCAGAGGCCCCATGCCCTTGATTTCCACATCAATATTGACTGCTGTTCTCAGCATACCACAGGAGCACATCACCTCTTATCTCCACCAATTTCGCAAGAATTCTGCTGGAGCATTGCAGAGGTTCCAGTTCAAAATATTGAAGATTTATTCCTGCTTACAAGAAGAGCAGGAAACTCAAACACCACAGGACAGAAGCATTTTGACAATTGTGACAATTTTCAAATGAAAGCTTCTCAGCACAAACAGCATATGACTCTGTGGCTTTCTCTTCTTTAAGACACAGATGAGCCAGTGCAGTATCTCCAGCATTCACAGCTTTTGGTTTGGTTCAGTCCCCATTGCAAGAGATCAATATGTTTACCTATGGCATTGCAGCAGAAGTACACAGGGAGTTTCACTGATGCATCATATGACTGGCTCTTTTACAGATTTTCAAGGTACTGTTGCTCTGAACATAACCATATACTCTGAACACATAACCATGTGAGGAATCCCACTGTTGCTGGAGCAAAGTGTGGCAAGTGGTTCACTGTGATAGCCACAAACTGTGAGCCACTAACACTTGCAATCTAAATATTATTTATTGTGAGGCAAATTGAATACAAAAGTAGTGAGGTTACGTTTCAGTTACAAGGCATTGGTGAGACCACATGTGGAATTCTCTATACAGTATTGGTCTTTTTATTGAAGGAAGGATGCAAATACGTTGGAAGCAATTCAGAGGTTTGCTAGACTAACACCTGGAATAGAGTGGTTTGACTTCTCAGGTAAGGTTAAACAGGCTAGACTTAGACTCCTAACAGTGTGGAACCAGGCTCTTCGGCCTAACAAGTCCACACCGACTCTCAGAGCACCCCAACCAGACCCATCTCCCTATAACCCACCTAATCTACACATCCCTGAACACTATGGGCAATTTAGCAAGGCCAATCCACCGAGCCTGCATGTCTTTGGATAGGGGGAGGAAACCCACACAAACACGGGGAGAATGTGCAAACTCCACACAGACAGTCACCCAAGAGTGAAATCGAACCCAGGCCCCTGGTGCTGTGAGGCAGCAGTGCTAACCACTGAGCACCGTACTGCCCTCGGCTCACATCTGCTGGACAACAAGGTGCAGGGCTGGATGAACACAGCAGGCCAAGCAGCATCATAGGAGCAGAGAGGCTGACGTTTCGGGCCTAGACCCTTCATCAGAAAAGGGGGAGGGGAAGGGGGTTTTGAAATAAATAGGGAGAGAGTGGGAGGCGGATAGAAGAGGGATAGAGGAGAGGATAGGTGGAGAGGAAACAAACAGGTTGAAGAGGCGAGGATGGAGCCAGTAAAGGTGAGTGCAGGTAGGGTGTTAGGAAGGGGATAGGTCAGTCCAGGGAGGACGGACAGGTCAAGGGGGCGGGATGAGGTTGGTCGGTAGGAGATGGAGGTGCGGCTTGAGGTGGGAGGAGGGGATAGGTGGGAGGAAGAACAGGTTAGGGAGGCAGGGACGAGCTGGACTGGTTTTGGGATGCGGTAAACCTCACATCTGCTGGAGTTTAGAAGACTAAAAGGCAACTTGATTGAAACAGACAAGGAAGATCCTATGGGATCTCGACAGGGTGAAAAGGATGTTTCCTCTTAAGGGAGAATCTAGAATGAGGACCCACTATTTCAAAATAAGGGGTTCCAACTTGAGAAAGAGATGAGGAGTTCTTTTTATTAATCACTGAGCATTGTGAATCTTTGGAACTCTTCCTCAAAAAGTGCTGAAAAGAGAATCTTTGAATATTTTTAAAACAGAGGTGGATAGATTCTTGATAAGCAAGGGGGTCAAAAGGTTATCAGGGGTAGGTCAGGAATTTGCAGTCATCCTATCAGCCCGTGCTCTACTTAATTGAAGAAGCAGCCTTAAGCTGCTGAGTGGCCCACTCCTACTCCTAATTCATATATGTGTACTATGAATATCCCAGTCAGTGTAAAACCATTTCAATTGCAAAGTTACAAACAAAACTGACCCAATTTCTGAATGTACGGAAGTTAAGAGGTGTCAGACCCTACCTCAGGAAGGCCATATCCTGGCTGCAGGAAACAGCTAGTGTGAGAGACAGAATAGAGTTTAAAAACGTATGTCAGCACTTGCACTGGCTCTCCTGCAGGTGCTGTGCAATTACTACAGACTCACAAAGTGTTATCACAAAATTACCAGAGTAAAAATTCTACATGAATTAGGCAAACATCCAATACCTGGAGTTCATTCCCTTCATGGAGGTGCATGTATAGAACTGAGGCTTGCCTAATGCATTTCATAAGTTGCAGCTATTGCCTCATATCAATTACAAAGCATAATTCATGCTTCATATCAATCTTAGATTTTAATCTTCCCCTGTTCTCTGACTGCTTTCTTGCTCCTTCTTTTCTGAGAAATTCTTGGTAGGCTATAATGACATGCTCATTAGCAGCCAATTGAGACCTTGTTTGTAAAATGTGAAGCAACACAGAACTGGATGGGAACCCAAACTGTCTTTGCTGTACTCAAAGGCACTGAACCCAGTGCTGTTGCCTTTAAATCTCAAATCCCATGGTGAGTTTTGAATTAATTTATTTGGATCATTAGGTTGGATTATTGGAATATATCTGGAAGTGTTTCCTTGTGTAATTAGAGACATGGAATAATTAGTCAGAAGAGTCTCGACTGCAAGCTGACTTGTGATGACCTGAACTTAAAGATCAGATTTTTAAGGTCTTAGCGAAAATTTGTAGATCAAATTGTGGATACAGTTGTTTGTTAGCTCACCAAGCAGGTTGTTCCGTGGTAATGCAGACATTTTGTTACCCTTCGAGGCAACATCAGTGCAACCTCTAATGAAAACCTTGGTGCTCTGCTTCCTTACAGATTTATATTGACCCTCTGGTGTGATGGTCTTGACACTTCCAGTTCTGTTGTTTTAGCAGCGGTCTGTATACAGGGTCTATTTCTATGTATTTGTTAATGGAGTCCCGTGTTGAGAGCCAGGTTTCCAGAAATTCCCTTGCATGTCTGATGTTCGCTTGTCCATAACCCCATACTGACAGCAAAAAATACCAACGTGATATACAGAATACCATGCAGCGAGTGCAACAAATATTCCATTGGACAAACAGGGAGAAAACTGACGACCACAATACATGAACACTAACTGGCAGTAAAAAGACACAACCAATATTCACTTGTCTCAATACACGTACAATGAGGGCCATCAGTTCAACTGGGGCAAAGTGACCATACTGGGACAAGTGAACAACAGACCATGCAAGGGAATTTCTGGAAGTCTGGTTCTCAACACGGGACTCCATTAACAAACACACAGAAGTAGACTCCATATACAAACCACCGCTCAAACAACAGAACCCGAAGCAACAAAACCATCACACCAGAGGATCATATAAATCCTGAAGGAAGCAGAACACCAACGCTTCGAATGGAGGTTGCACTGATGATGTTGCCCAGAAGGGTAACAAAACATCTGCATACCACACAACAAATGGGTCAGCGAGCTAACTAACAACTTCAAGGGCAAATTTTTTATGCAAAAATATCAATATGTCAAAATAAGCAGCAAAAGACTTTCAGAAATCTATAAGCGTTTTATTGAAAATCTAATGTCCAACAAAAACATGTGTTTACACCTTTGCCAAATACTTCTTGTGGCTAGAAGTCCAATTCTGTCCCACCACTGGGGAAGAACTCATCTCTTTATTAATCAAGAAATCCAGCGCCAAATTACCCAACTGACAAACAACCAACCCTGCCCATCAGGGGCAGTGTGGACAAAAATATCAAAACCAAAAGGGGAAAAAACAAGGTAAGGAACAAGATTGAAATGGTGTCAGAAGGGGAGATAATGCACTCCAGTCCCCTTAAATCCTGATCTCTACGAACTCTGAGGTTACCAGCATACATGACATGCACTGTGTCCGAGGACACAGAGGCATTGACGTTACTGCAGTAGAGGACACACAGTCATGAAACATAACCCGATCCATGACCTACTGCCTGGGCCTATTGATGACCACTTTAGCCAGGTCCAGGTGCAGGGCCACCAGGAAGTCCTTCGACCTGCTCATGAACACCCCTTTCCACACTGGGTGCCCAAAGATCAGGAGTATTGGAATGAAGTGTGAAAAAGAACAACAAAACATCGTTAAGAGAACTAAGCAGGTGATGTGACAACCTAAACTCACATGATACATGGACTCCACAACATTGTGAAACAAACAGTTGGCCTTTGGAGCGCAAAAAGCACCTTATTCAATGATTATACAGGGCTGTTGCAGGAAACACCCTCCACCCCAGTTCCCAGTGGCAAGTGAGAGGACATCAACATAGTGACCTCCCCACTGGGCCCCCTGCCCAGTGGCAGAAAAGGCAAGTCCAGGCAGTGGATAAAGGAGAAGAAATGGACTGGATGGTGTGCAGCTGCAGCCCATACAGGAAACTTCTTAAACTCCACGGAAGGACAGCAACAGATTTCCCATGTTGTGCATCAGACTGTGGGGTGCAGGCTGCTGATGAAGACTTCTGAACCCAGGGCTGAAGTGGAACTCCCTCCAAGCTGGATATGGAGGGGGTACATGCTGACAGGTGACTACCGCACACCTCAGGGTCTTCCAACCTGTACAAGCACCAGTGTTCTCAGTTTATGGAGTATGTCAGCTCCAAGCTTGGTCCATCACTGCACAATCCACCCACTTCTGTGGTGACATCTAGACCAGTCCACCAACACCCAGCCCATCCCTGACTCCGGTCACCCTCACAGCCACAGGTCGCCCTTCCACCAGACACTCAAACCCTTGAAAATGGTGGCTGTGTGAAGGTAGTTGCTACTTATGATGGTGAGAAGATGCAACAAAAGTCAACAACATTTCATACTTCGATAAAGTCCTGGTAAAAGACAGGCAGTGCTTGAGGGCTTCCCTTGCGGAAACCACCCCTCACCCACAAACTTACTGGCTATACAAAGCAGCTGCGTGTCTTAATTCAGGCAGTGAAGCTGGCAAAAGGAATGCCATTGCCAGAGCACCACATCCAAAATGAGGTATGACATAAATGTATTGCTGCAGGAAGGGAGAAAGTTGCCTCCTCAATGCAATGGCGCAGTGACTATCTATCCTCCTTCATGGGGACACTCTGTCACCTCTGCAGTCATCCTTGTGCCAGAAGAAAACAACCAACATCTTCTCAATTTCTGGGACAAAGCCAGTGGGAGGGGTCAAACGGGCCAACTGGTAGCAACTGGTTTGTTACCAGTGCTAAACCCTGAAGAACTTAACTTTTTTTCTCATAAAATAAATCCAACGCCAATTTAATAACTTTCCAAATTCAGAACTCAGATCTTCTTTAATTTTAAGCACCCATTATCAAACTGCCCAGTCACCCAACTGTCCAAATTACCAACACTGCTCACCAGGGACAGAGTACCAATAACAGAAATCCAACAAGGGCAAGAACCAAGGGAGGGACTAGGTCATAATGAAGTTGGAGGAGGAGATAATGCACTCCAGCCCCACAGTGCCCACCCCTCTCTGAAAGCTCAAGCGCATTGGTGGACACTGCGTGCTCCGTCTCCAAAGAAAGAACCTGCCTCTTAAATACAAAATACATTATAAATGAGACAGGTACTGCAAATAGCCATTTCCAGGCAGCCTTGCTTCTCATTTTGAAACATGCCTTTCCTTGTGGACTTCACTGCAGTTCAGCTACATCACGTTAGATTGCGTTTGTGCAGCACCATGTCACCTCCACGCAGCTATGTGAGTTTGATCTCATTTTGAATAATAATGGAAAAAAAATGTTTTCTAACAGCAAGATGCAACAATTATCCCCTTTTCTGCAAGAGCTAACTTTGTAATGGCACTGGATATTCTTTGGCCATCTCCCTGATTGAAGAAGGTTCACTGTGGCAGTGTGGGGTAACTACAAAACCAGATTAAAATAAGTAGATCATCTTCTCACTCTCACGGAAACACACAAACTGTGTCCCTTCAGAAACAAACCGTGAATATCCACACTTCCGTGTGAATGCAACTGGTTCCTGTGTTATCTGTTCAATCTTCAGAACCCAAACGTGACAGTATGTATTGACTAATACAAACTGTAAGTGCCTCCCAATCGGATTGCTGAAATCTTCCTCTTGTGAAATATACTTGCACCGTAGATGAAATTTAGTCATTGCCACATATTTAGACACAGCAGTTGGAAGAAGAAAGTTCTGCAACACCTGTTCTAAATGCCTGTATGAGTGAATCTGAAGCACTGTGGTTCAAACCAGTGATTCCCCAGCTCAGGTGCAGCTTTTAGGGGAAGTACCTCTTGGAGGAGGGGAAAATGAGAAGGAACATCAATTCTTGGTCTGCGAGCACACATACAGACTAGAAACAAACTTTCTATCTCTTTCTCCTTCTGTCAAGAAATAGGGAATAGATCAAATCATTTCATGAAGCATTGAAATGCAAGGACAGATACATAATAATTGAAGGACAAACAAATAAGGGAATTTAAAAAAAACCGAATTACCATAAGATACAAACATGCAGGCTTGGATAATGTTAGAAATGACTGAAGCAACTGAATTGCTATTTGTCCTGAACCTATCAATTTATTTTTTCATTGATTAGGATGCTCTGTTGTTACTCATGAAACAAAACAATGAAAGGACTGAATAGCATGCTTGTGGATCAGGGAGTGATCAAATCTTCTTTTCAATAATCACCACAAAGCAGGCTTTTGCTAAGTTCATTTCAAAAGGAAGGGTAATACTTATTCTCACAATATGCTGAAACTGAAAACATACTCCCTCAGAAACGTTGACACGCATCCAAGTAAAGATGGATTCCAGAAACAAAACATGCACTCAGGTTATGAGCAAAAATGCAACATCTGACCAAATTTTAATCCTGGAAGGTAACGATATCACATGGCCCCAGAAGGTTCTGGCTCTGGGTTTCCAGACAAAGATGTCGCCACTTTTACATGATGGTGAATCTGTTCTTGGTGAAGACGAATCAGACAGTTTCTATCTCCTTCTCCAACCTGAGTATCTGGAGTGACTGGTTGCTCAGGTTGTTTATTTCTTTGTTATCAAGCTGTTGGTTTGCAGTTAGCCTGGTCCACCCCACTACGGTTCTTAAGTTAATAAGATTTGTTATTTGAAGCCAGTTTTGGCCACCTGATCAATTCTTCTCTTATCCATCCAGAAAGGTTGGAGTTCAAAACCATTACCACACTATGGGAGATGAAGAGTGTCCTTTCAACCCTAATTCGTTTTTTCAAAAGAAGAAATAGCTATTTTATTTAAGTTGTACAATTCAATGTGCAAATAAAATTTGGGCAGCTGTCCATAATCGGCAATGACATTTTTCTGAAGAAGTGTCACTGGATTCAAAACGTTAACTCTGCTTTCTCTCCACAGATGCTGCCAGATCAGCTGAGCTTTTCCAGCAATTTCTGTTTTTGTTTCTGATTTCCAGCATCCACAGTTCTTTGGGATTTTTTGGTTGAATGACAATTTTCTTTTTGGGTTTTTCATCTCTGCTGCCATAGCTCGCTATCTTCTTCACAACTATCATTCCTTCCTTTACCAAACCAAAGGCAATATATTTTCATCCAACAATCAGTCATTTTAGTGTACAGAAAGAACTGGGAACCATTTCTATTTACCCTCGCATTGGCCATAGAAAGAAGACACGGTCCCTGTGTGCTTCAATTGGAAATTCTCATTGGCTAGCTTCAGCCCTCACCTGCATCAGAAACTGTGGCTTAATGTAGCTCAAGGTTAGTAATTTCTTCTAAATGTGAGTCACTCACTTACCAATGAATAGCTAGGAACTCCATCATTTTATTTTGTCAGGAGAGAGTTTAAAAAGCACACCCAATGACCATTTCAATATTTTTGACCAGGAAACAGTCTATACCATCCTTAACCAAGTCCTAGAAAACACCTGACTAGTAAGTGGGATTCACGTCACATAATGTTTGGAAACTGACCATTATGAAAAAGAGAACCAGCCCCCTCCCCTGACCTTCACTTGCCCAAGCCATCCATCCCGCAACTGCCCTACAGGAAAACCCATGTGGCATCATGGTGGGGGACCAGTATTGACCAGAAGCTGAGCTGGACCAACCTCACATGAACACCCTGACAAAAAGAGAAGGCCAGGTTATAATGCAAACAAATGGGCCATTTCCCCAAAGCTTTGCCACCAGCCACAGGTTAAGATTGCAAAGGAACACTCGTCCCTCGTCTACATCAGTGCAGCTCATGTATTAAGGTCTTAATATTGCTCAGGACAGAAAAATTTGCAATCATTGGCTGCATTGTTCCACTCTCCACCACCAGCACCATAGTATCTACAGAAACATGTGCAGTTCAATCAAACCCACCTCATCTCCCAGTCACCAAGAAGCACAAAAACAGTGACACAATAGATAAACAATCAGCTCCAGGACCCTACCAAGCCAGGCACTGTCCTTGTGTGAACTGTTCCTTCATTGCCACTGGGTTAAAATCCTTGAATTTCCAACTCAACACCATTGTGGGAACAACATTCCCAAAAGGATGGTTAGCCTGCAGCTGTACAAACTGTTCTGATTGTTTGTAATAGATCTCCTCAGCAATACTGATTTTTTTCAACATAGATTTATCCATTCTTCAGGCTTACATACAGAGGAATAGCAGGAAAAAGCTGATGACCACAGGCAAGAAAAGAAAGGATTCCAATTTTGCAATGTTTTTCTCAACCTTTAGATATGCCAAAGAATTACATAGTCAACAAAGCATGTTTGAAGCATAATCCCTGTTCTAATGGAAGAAATACAGTCCATTTGCACACAGAAAATGCCCACAACAACAGCCATGTTATCATGATGATCAGATAATCTGTTTTAGTTGAGGAGCAAGTATTGGCCAGCACACCAGGTAGAGCTCTTCCATTTCTTTTTGAAATATTTTCATGCGAGAGAACAAATCAAGCCTCTTATAGGAAAGATGTTGTGAAACTTGAAAGGGTGCAGAAAAGATTTACAAGGATGTTGTCGGGGTTGGAGAATTTGAGCTATAGGGAGAGGCTGAATAGCTGGGGCTATTTTCCCTGGGCATCGGAGGCTGAGGGGTGACCTTATGGAGGTTTGTAAAATTGTGAGGGGCATGGATAGGATGGATAGTGAAGGTCTTTTATTCCCACGGTAAGGGAATCCAAAATTAGTGGACATAGGTTTAAGGTCAGAGGACATAGATATAAAAGGGAGCTAAGGGGCAACTTTTTCACGCAGAGGGTGATGCATGAGTGGAATGAGCTGCCAGAGGAAGCGGTGGAGGCTGGTACAATTACAACATTTAAAAGGCATCTTAGATGGGTATGTGAATAGGAAGGGTTTAGAGGGATATGGGCCAAATGCTAGCAAATAGGACTGGATTAATTTAGGATATCTGGTCGACATGGACTGAAGGGTCTGTTTCCATGCTGTACAATTCTATGACACTATGACTTTTATCCGGAAGGTAGGACCTGCTGTAG
>NC_063371.1:5679123-5693895 GCF_021869965.1 Rhincodon typus
TGCTGTGTTCATCCAGCTCTACACCTTGTTATCTCACCAACACAATTCTTCTTGGAGGAGGGCTGGGAGAGAATAGTCAAGAGAAATATATTTTGCAGGCTAAGTAATATGTAACTGTCCCTTCATCCCTGCAACAGTAGGACTGAATCCAGTCCTTATTGACAGTTAAATGCCATTCTTGCTGAAGTAGATTGCTAGTTCAATTTCAGATGGGAAATGGTAACCTCAACTCATTTTTGGGGGTTGAAGTGCACAGCACACAAATTACCACATGGTTAAATCAAATGAACGATTTTATTCTGAGTCCAGAAAGTTAGCTTGTACTGGGGCCACATGCACAAGAGGAAGCACAGTTTTTTTTAAGTTTGAGGGCAGTTTGATTAAGAAATCATTACTGCTTACATGGGCATGCTGTATCTGGCTAGGCTATGCTCAGTTACAACAATGACTAGAAACAGTGAGGGAGAAAATGTTCAGTACTATGTGACACTTAGCATCCAATACCTTCAGAGGATGGAAAAATGCAATCAGAAAAAGATAATATCTTTTAAACCCTGAGGCTTTCACAATTACCCAGAAGCGATGATAATGTGTAAATAGAAAGGAATTCTTTGTTCTTATCATTCATGTTGTGGAATTTGCATGACTTAGTTTCACATTATTCAGTTGTTTAAAATGTAGGTGAACATTTCACAACATTGTTGTTTACGATTTTTGGCACACAAAACTGACGAAGGCACACAATATCTGGAAAATACTTCTGGACATATAATGCTGCTTTGAATAGCGTAAGTGCAACTGATGTACCTTTTTGTTTTAAATCAGGTTGTTCGGGCAACAAGTACCACAGTGCCAACGTATGTTGTTAGACCATCACCAGCAAGGTATATATGTTCCCAATTTTGAACCGCACGTGATCATAATTGACCTTACTCTGTCTACCATGTTTCCAATAGTCATTTGTGCAATTATGCTATTCTGCCCTGAGCTTGATATACTGAGAAGAAGAAAGTTGCATTTTTACAGTATTTTTCTTGAATCCAGGACGTTATAAAACCTTTTGCAGCCAATGAAGTGCATTTGAAGTGTACATGTATATAGTTATTGCTATGAAACACTACAGTTGATCTTTAAACACATCAAGATTTCAGAAATAGTAATAAGGAAAAAATTATTTTGGATTCATGAGGACATCAGTGGTGCCTTCAGCCATCAGGGAAACATGAGAACATTTGAATAAATTTATTTCTTTCTTAAGGTTTTGATTACAGATGCTTGTCATGTTGTGGTTTAGTATTGGTAAAAGAATGAATGAAGTGACACTTATAATTGATTTTCATGTGTACTCATTAAACATTCTGCTTTCAAGTGAAATCAGTTCAAGAATTTTACACAAATGACTTTTCACAAGCCAGGTTTCTAGTTTCTGGTTCCAGTTCCTTTGTCTGAAGGACTTTTTATTCTGCAGAGTACAAACATTTGTGAAGACTCATGTCCATGACATTAAAGCTCAACTTTGCAAAAACTTCACCAGGGAGCTTATCTAGTCAGTTAGCTTAAGTCACATGATCTCTTGGAAATACCGTTTTGACCCAGAGCTTGACAAAATGTGTTTCTGATCCTTTAATAAAAGAATGATCTGCACCAAACTGAAAACCCAATTATATTTACCTGAGAATCCAAGTTACCAAATAATAATATATTACAAACATCATCACACTTGCATTATTACAAAATCTGATATTATATATATAAAGCCACAATCTGCCAAGTAGGAGTGGAATCTTGCATACAGGAATAGTTTGTGGCACTGAGCATGAGAAGTGGGTGAAGCATAGCTGATGTCAAAATTGCATCTTGGATTTAAGCCCAAGGATGGAAATACAGATTGAAGCTGACATGCACATCAAAATCAATCCCTACCCTTGAAAGTCCCTGGATCCACTCACATGGTGTTGCCGATCAGAGAAAAGTTGCCCAACAAATAAAATGGAAGGAAATGATAAGGAGCTACTCCTCCAATCGTAGGTTGATTCCTCCATGCTTATTACACAGAGGTTCATACCAAGCATATGATGAAAGGGTAAGGTGAGTAGCAAGTCTGGAGGAAGTGGGGCAGGAACTGGAATCGATGATGGCCATAAGGCCAAGGATAAAGCCCAGGAGTGAGGCTGGGGGTAGCAAGGCAGGGAGTAGTGGGGATTGGGTGGTGGTGGTGGGACTGGGTGGGGGGTCACAAAGATGAAATGAGGCTGCAAGTTGGGGAGAGGACAGAGAGGCTGCAGAGGTGAGAAAATTGTTTTTCACTCTTTGATTAAAGAGCACTCAAATAATTGGGAATTAAATAAAAATGCTGTCAATTTAAATATCGTGGTGTCTCAGACATTGTTTTCCTGTGTATTGTGGCTTGGAGTCTAATGAGGCAGTGAGGATTGTTGGGTGATTCTTCTCTCTGCTGCGAAGAGAAACAACATCCTCTTCATATCAACACAAATACAGAAGGTATTGTTACTAAGCAACTGTAGTGCCTCAGAAGGAATGTCAGACTGATTAAGAAGCACCAGAAGACCAAAGCATTGTACTTAAATGTGGATCTCCTAAACCCCAAAAAAAAAGTTTTCAGCCTGGCCCACAATTGTACACGTGGATACTGCTGGGTAGCATATTTCATTGACGATTGACTTTTCTTCCAAATGAGCCATCTTGCTCCTGGTAAATTTCTCATTCTCGAATCTGAAGCCTCTCACTGGGTATCGATAGATATTTGCTATTTTGGTTTAAGCTTCTATCATTTTTCTTGAAACTAGTTTTTTGGTTTCCAACAAAAGCTTGAGCTGGCAAAATCTTGAGTGGCACCAACATCTGGTCTGAGGCTTGAGGGAATGCAGACTGTGGCCCTCCCCAACTGACCATAAATCTCCATCATTTGCCTTGAGGGAGAATGACTACATCTCTTCTTACCATTCTGAATGAAACTATATCTAAAAAACTGTGTTAGATGATATCCTTATTGGAATTTGGGTATTCAAAACAGAGGCAGATGGATTTTGATTTCAGTTCTGTGAAGGTAACTTTTTTTAACAAGTCAGTGGAACAGTTAGCTAATTACATAAATTCCAAGTTATCATTCGATTCAGTCAAATGCCTCGCAGGATACCTTTGCTGTTTATTTTCGAATATATATACTGTTGAGAATGTGATGGAGAGAGAAAGCAGACCAAAGGTCACTGATTTATTTTTGACTTCACTTCAGAAGACTCAGGCGTTCATGAGAACAGCTTCCTTCTAGCAGAAGAATTGAGTTTTCATTTGAACAAAACACTCTGGCTCAAAGGTTCTAGTTTGTGAAGTCTCCAAAGTGAGAAAGTCTGTATCAAATTAGTTCAAGAATGAGAACTGGGAATAGTTAAGTAAGAAATAAAGGAATTGGGGTGGGAGTGATATTTCTCTGAGATTGAATATTTGTATAAGGATATTGCTGGGAAACAGGTTGAAACTTGTTTTGTTGTTTATCTTCGGATCCTTCTGAACTGTCTTTTTTTAAAGCTTTGTTTGTTTTCTTTTTCTTTTGTTTCATAAGCTCGTGTTCTTATGTCAAAGAACACTGGCAGCCATATGTGACTATGTTTAACTGATAAACCACCATGGGACGCAAATGCAAAAACTTACGATGTACTGAGGCAGGTTTCTCCAGGGATCTAATTTTTTCAATATTATCATTTGTTCAGATCACTGATAAAACTCATGTGCTTAATGGTCAGATAGTACAGGATATCAAGATTATAATCACTGAATTTCCAGTTTCTTTAGATGGGGATCTGAACTATCGTGTAATTTTTTGACAATACACAAATTATTAACAGTATAATGATATTTATATTTTCTCTCCTGAAAATGTTTTTATTTCCTTTCAGGCCGCCACCACCATGCCCAGCACCTTCAAGGCCTGTCCCAACAACCCAAAGGGTATAGATGTTGATACACATGATACTCTACAGGAGTTTGTGCAGACAATTAAATTATGTATGCTCATTTACAATATTGCCTCCGCACAACTAGAGTGTCAACCACCTTTGCTGATTCATCCATGTTAAAGTTAATGCTTCTGTATTTTACATGTTTCATTTTTCTCAAGAAAACCATATCTGCCATTTCCAATCTTTGAAGGAATTTACAACTGAATACCTCTTACGTTTTTAATTTTTTTTCTGAAATATTTGAAATGTTTGATTTGGTTAGAGAAATTCTGTTGTTTAAACATGCTGGAAGTTTGCCCAGTTACTCTCTTTGGATACTTGCTGTGCAATAGCATGGAGGGGGATGAAACTATCACTACTGACAAGTAATTATTTTTACTGTTTTGAGAACTACACTCCCTCAAAATCAACATGTTCTGTCACTCCTACCTTTGCTTGTTTAAATAACCTGCTTCTGATGTTTTCTGCAGAAGATGACAGTGCTTCATATTGTTGGATGACATTGGGCAACCAGCAGAGAAACATGAGTTCATCGATCAGAGGCCCTTATTATACCTGCAGCAGAGTAGATTAACATTATTTGACTTTTCAATTTATTTAGCACTTAATTTATAATCATCCGTCTCAGCTCTTGATTTAATTGTGTCTCAATTTTAAATTGAGTTTGAAATATCAACAGTTTAAAAACAAGATTCTGTTTATTTTATATTTTGTTTCTACGCCTGAATGCAACTTCTGACACTCTACAACCAAGATGGAAGGGAGGCAATCTCTGCTCATGCTGCATTGTGATAAGCAGCAAGAAGGCTGTGACAGTTGGTCTGAATTGGTTTTTGACTTGAGTGTCTTTTTTAAGAGAACCTTAGTCCCTGGGTGCTCATCATGCAGTGAATTTCAGATGTGAAGTTGAATCTGACCACCATGTGGTACAACATTGCCGTGTATGTTAAACTGGCTGCTGTAAAGTTACTCCTTGGTACCACTGACAATTCATTATTGTCATTGTTTGCTTTTGTACTTCAGGAAACCACACACTTCAGCTGCTGTGTTGAATGTTCATTTCAATACCCTTTTTTAAGTGAAATTTTAATGGAAATCTCATGCAGCAAAGTGTACATAACTTCCATCTGGTGCTGGAAGGCTTCGCTCCATGTCTTGACAAGCTCTTGTATATTGTGGTGAATACTATCTGGTAGACATAACAGCGGAATTTAGTCAAACATAGCTGCAAAGACATTGGCAACCAAAATATTTTTCTAACCAAAAAAAATGATGGGGACAGACTTGGATAAATCTTATTCATTTCCCGCAGAGACACTGTATGTACCCTGGACAAATGGCACATGAGATGTTTAATGGAACTTAATTTTACAATGTGGTAGATGTGATTTACTATGCTATGATATTTTGCAGAATTTTTAATTGGCATTTCTGATTCAAGCTCTGTTGATTTATATCTAATCTATTCTCTGAAGCAAATAACCTTGTAGTCTCCAACAAAAAACAGGTTTATATTCTTAGACTTGGGATGCTGTTATGTATAGGGTTATTGTTCAAATTCCCATAGGAATGCATTGTCTTTCATGAAATTATGTTTGGATAATGGTTCATTACAACACTGATCTATGTAACACCCTCTTTTTTTAACCATGCTTTTTAAAATAGTCAAGTTCACCTCCTAAAATATTCCTAAACGTGAAGCATAGCCAGTCATGCATCTAAATGTATGATTCTGAAGTTATGGACTGGAATTTAACTCTAAATGGGTATCTTTGAATGAGTTTGAATCTCTCTCTGTTCTTTGATTTGAGAGTTGCCTATAGACTCCTAGATTAAATATGGGTGTTATGTTTGATGCAGCCAGACTTTGTAACTTTGTGGTTTCAATGTGCTCTGGACATGAGCTCATGACTTTTCATTTAAATATCCAAGTGACAGATGAACACCATTCAAGCATTTTCTTTCCACTGATAAAACTAATTTTACACATTTAGAATTGGTGTTCATTGAAATTTTTCCGTTTCTGGATGGAGGAATGCAATATCAAGATTGCGGTCTGCACAAATACATCAGATTGAAATACCCTCAGAGCCCTTTGTCTTTTTCTTTTGTGGCACGGACAGAATATTGCACCTTACTGTGAGCCAGGCAGTAATACTGGTGACCTTTTGTGCATAAAGTAAAATGCTATGAGTCAGGACCTGTTTGGTGTTCTTTTAGGTGGATTACCTGTTTATACATTTCAGACTAAAACAGCATCTGTGCTATGTAACTTAATCGAGAAGTGAATTCCAAGTTGAAACCCCACATGGGATTTGAGAGAACCTTGATGAAACTACTAAAGCTTTGTTGGTGGGCCTTCTTAAATTCACCAAAACGAAATAGATTTGAGGTTATAATTCAGTCCCAGGTATCTATCAATCTAAATTTAAAAAATCTCTTCACTTCACTTGAATATTTGCACTCGTTTAAAAGTGTTTTACTTTTTTCAAAAGTAATGATTTTTCTTATGAGATGTAAAGATATTATGCACCTGTGGATTACAAAGGGCTTTTATTTAATCTGTATAAAGAGCAATAGTGAAATAAAAATGATTCTTTTTCTAACTTGAAGTATTCATTTAATCTAGCCAAGATTTATTTGAAGTATAATGCTCATATATTGATTAGCAAGGACAGTGACTCTGACCTTTGGCCAAACTTGATTTGATGTTTTGCTTTATCCTTCATTGTACAGCTGTGTCGTTAATATTCCACTTTTTATATCTTTGCCAGCATTTAAAACATGCAAGCGATATTTGCCTTAGGTTTTCTGTTTTCAGTGTGTTGATTCATCTGGCTAAATAATGGTTGCGACTTCCAATGCATTAACGGTATCAGAAACTCCTCACCAGAAATGAGTTCCTACTTTGCACAGAAAATGTTCTAATGTGGATTCTTTGAAACTTCACGTAACATTTATTAACAGACAGTATATAATGGTAAGGCTATAGAGCAGCATGCTCCATGTCTTACATTTTCTTATCTTCTAGCGGGACAGAAACATTAAGTCCCTGGGCACCATTAACAGAGATGGGAAGAAATAATGCCATGGAGAAACATGAAAACAGGGATAAGAATTTTAAATTTCATACATTGCTTTACAAAAAACCAATAGAGGTCAGTGAGCATGGGGATTTTTGACTGGGCAGGACATGTACAGCTAAAGACCTGTGCAGAACTCATGTATAACAAGTAGGCTGCACAGTCTCTAAGAGGCTGCTAGAACTGAAAGTCATTTGAAAAGAAAACCGTTTGAGTTATGGAGCAGTTATTATAACTTCTGCAGCAATAAATGCAAATGTTCTGCATACAATGTCCCCATAAAACAGCGAATCCTCTGAAGTATTATAAAGAATGTCTGCATTCTTCCCACGAGTACTGTATTCACTTGTGGTCCATTTACCTCAGGAAGGATATATTTTCCATCGATGGAGTATAACAGATCTAATCAATGGAAAGGCAGGACTTTTGTACAAAACTCAATCTATATTCTCCGAAGTTTAGAGATGATATTTCCCCTGGCTGGGTGTTTGAGAAGCTTTATACATTGGAAGCAAAACGTTTGGATTCCAGTAATCGCATTCTCTGGCAATAAAGACCAACGTACTACTTGCGTTCCTACTTTCTTGCTGAATATTTATGTCAGCATTTTAAAGATTTGAATTTAAAATACTTTAAGCTTTCCAACATATTTTGCTGTTAACTTTTGTTGTTGACAATGTCAGCTACCCTACTTGACAGCCAACAATATACGATCATCATGCTAGCTATTTTTGGATCTAAACAAATGGGTAAAAGGGGGCCGCAGTGGGTCGTCTGTAACAACAGGTCGCCTTCTTTTAAGACAGAAACAATAGTTGACTGCAGAGTTCAATGCAAGGAAACAGCTGAGGGACTTCACTCAACAAAACTACTCAATCTCCAGAACATGTTGCACAGATCTTGAAAGTAAACAATGCAAAAATCCAAAGATTAGGGTGGATTTTATAATTGGTTATGTTATGGAAGGGGAGGATAGCCAAACCCCTCTGATAATTAAACCAAAACACAAGCCCAAACCTGTTATGACGGGAGTAGAGGTTCCCTTCTAATAATTACCCCCGAAACACCCAGAGAAGCTCGCCTTTCCAAAGAGTGGTTAAAAGAAAGAAAATCCCTGATCTCCGCTTGACAAGTAACAAGTAACAATTTACTTATTTAACCTTAACAATGAAGAAATTAACAGAATTATGAACAAATCGACAATTCCCCCTTAAACTACTACTTCCTAATACTGTTCAAATAAACACAGGTCCCACTTAATAAACTCAATTAATAAGAAAACAACAAGTCAAAACTTAATCTCTCCAAGTTTGCACAGACTGTCTTTTGGAATATTCTGTCTTCTCCACTCTCTTCAAATGCCTTTCTTTCACGAATTCTGCTGTCAGGGATTTTTGTTTGTCTCTGTAATTTCTTCAATGAGGCCTTTGAGCTAAAATACCATGTTACCTTTGATTAATTACATGGGCTTTCTGTGAGAACTAAATGGTGCTAACTCTTGACAAGTGGCAGATGCTCTCTGATTTTCCAAATGCCCTCGTCTTCTCGACCCATAATGACATAATCAAATTCTTTTAAAATGACTGGTTTCAGGTTGGCAACACCATCAGATTTAAATTCAAATGTCCTGTCTTGGAAAAAGTGCTGCTTGGCTGTTCTGTACCAAATGTTTCCATCGGGCATTCTCTATGCACCTGCACTTATAAACATCAAACCACAGAGAAAGCACAAGCTGTTAAAGGGATAATGGCACTCTTTTCCCCACGATCATTTTTACCAACAAATTCTAACTTCCTGCCTTCCAATTCATGAAGACTCCACCCAACTTTGTAACAGTTAATATCTTAGCACACATTTGTTCCAAAAGATATTTTTACTTCATTACTATACTTGGCTCTTGGACTTTATTAGGGGGAGTCAAGCAATCATATTGTCGTAGAATTCTGGTCACCCTTCTCTCGGAAGGATGCTGTTAAACATTGGAGGGTGCAGAATAAATTTACAATGATGTTGCCAGGATTGGAGGGTTTGAGTTGTAGGGAGATGCTGAAGAGGCTGGAGCTTTTTTCCCTGGAGTGTTGGAGGCTGAGGGGTGACCCTATACAAGTTTATAAAATTATGAAGGGCATAGATAAGATGAACAGCCAAGGCCTTTTTCTGAGGGTGGGTGACTGCCAAACTAGACAGCATAGGCCTAAGGTGAGAGGGAAAGACTTAAAATTAAAAAGGACCTGATGGGTAACTTTTTCACACACAGAGTGCATGTAAGGAATGAGCTGCTCGTGGAAGTGGTGCCTTTACAATATTTGAAATGGATTTGGATGGCCATAAATATAGAAAGGCTTTTGAGGTATAAGGGCCAGATGATGAGATGAGGTCAGATTGGGATGTCTGGTTGGTGTAGATAAGTTGGACTGTTTCCGTGCTGTATGACTCTATGACTATCCTAAAATAAAATATTGCTTTCCAATTATGTGAAAATATATGCAAAACAGCATTATCAGCAACACAGAGTACGTCACAAATTGCAGTAAGTTGTTTTGTGATCCCCAGTACTATCTAAGGAAATGTATATATTTAGGTATTTATTGTGCTGTTTTATAATCTGAATGGTCTGTGTGCCACGTGCACAGACTATCAGGCAGCTGGTACTGAATGTCTTTTGTCAAGGGCTTTGGCACACCAAAAATTTTCAGAGTAGAGGCTTTCAGTGTCAGTCAGTGTGAAATATTGACTTTACACTGGCACTGTGACCTTTGACCTTGCCATTCCAGCTAATGCCCTCTCTTTAATACCCAGATGAACGTGTGTTCAACAACAGCTGGATCCTCACTTGTTCTACTTAAAGTGACCATCAACTACACTGAGTCATTGTTGATTGTCCGAGTTTGGAAGAATGTATGAGATTTCAATTGCTGTTAAAAGTTAGTAAACAGATGGGAAATGGTGCTACATTGACTAGAGGTCTTAGTTTTAACTTCAAGGACTCTCATGATGACTTGCTCTCAGTTATAAGAGCTGCAGTTTTTGTTTTTCTTGATTTGTCCTGAAAATATGGGCTTCGCTGGTTGAACTAATATTTATTTACCATCCAGAGTCAAACTTGAGAAGGTGGTGATGAGCTTTTTTTGGGGGGGTGTAGGTAGACTCCCTGTTTGAGAGAGAGTTCCAGGATTTTGACCCAGTGGCTGTAAAGGGATATTGTTATATTTCCAAGTTGGAATGATGTGTTACTCAGAGCGGAACCTGCAAGTGGTAACTTGCAACTTGCAAGTTTGGTCTGGCTGGTCGAGGTCACACGTTTGAAAGGTGCTGCTAAAAATGCTTTAGTTGACATAAGTGTACTCTTGCAATCAGATAAAAAGGACTGAGAATTATGGCATGGAGACAGCTGAACCAAGTCAGCCTTTCTAGTTCCGTACTTGTAACACATTGAAATTAAAACCTTCAAAGGCTCTCAAAATTGACTGCAATGGTTCCTAACCAGATGTTGTGAATAAGTAATCCCAGAATCTGCAAATATTCAATTCCAGGCACCAGTTTGTATTTTAAACAAAAGACTTAGCAATTTATTAGCAATAGTGTTAGTTAGGGGCAGCACAGTGGCTCAGTGATTAGCACTGCTGCCTCACAGCACCAGGAACCCAGGTTCGATTCCAGACTCGGGCAACTGTCTGTGTGGAGTTTGCACATCCTCCCCGTGTCTGCGTGGGTTTCCTTCGGGTGCTCCGGTTTCCGCCCACAGTCCAAAGATGTGCAGGCTATGTGGATTGGCCATGCTAAATTGCCCGTAGTGTTCAAGGATGTGTAGATAAGATGAGTTATAGGGAAATGGGTCTGGGTGGGATGTTCTGAGTGTCGGTGTGGACTTGTTGAGCCAAAGGGCCTGTTTCCACACTGTAGGGATTCTATGATCTATGATCTTTAGCAGAACAAAATTGAACATAAAGTAAACTACTTGATCTTTGCTTTAATTACAAAAACCTGTGTTTCCAATCCCATTCAAACAAAACCGTTCAAGGTTTAAAAAAAAAGCAAATAACAAAACTGGCCAGAATACAGAAGTGGTTTCCACAATGTATTCTTCCATATGCAGAGATGATGATTTTCTGAACATGTCAATCAGGGTCACCTTTTCAGTTTAATCAGATAATGATAGTGATGCCGACAACTTAGTTTTCTATTCTCTGATCTTCCAAGAGCCACTCATGGGAGGTTAGGTAGGGACCTTTCAAATCTTCCGGTGACCCTTCCTCAGAACTGAAATGTTAATTCTGATTTTTCTTCACAGATGCTGCCTGACCTGCAGAGCTTTTCCAGCAACTTCTGTTTTTGGTCCTGATTTATCTTTAGGTTTTTATATAGTCTTTTCCAGACTTGCTGGGACCAATTTGTTGATAGTCAATTTCTGCTTTGTGTTTAAGCATAATGCTCTAGTCCTGTGACAAAGCATCTGCAGGACTTTTAATTCAAGCACCAACTTGAAATTAACTTCTTAGCCTCACAATGAAACAGAGGCTTGTTAGGTTTTCTTTCCTTTTAACACCAGCTGTTTCCCAAAGATTAAAAGTCATCTTTAGCTTACATTTCCCAGTTCACTGCTTCAAACCAAAATTGATCAAAGAATAAAAGTAATGAAAAATCAGCAACAGGCCTAACAAGACTCAAAAACATGTAATGTCACTTATTCTAAAAAATGCATTTCATGACAAGGTTAGTAACACCTAAATGCCAATCAAAGCACAAAATTCATCAGCCATTCATTCTTCATCCTCTGTATTCTTAAGCAATATTCAATTTTCTTGGTCACACTCTCAAATCTACAACAGTTTACATTCGGGAACAGGCATCAACAGTTACTTTCTCTTTGCCAGAAATAAGTGTAATTATTATGTTAAAAAGCTGCAGATCTAAACTCCATCTGAACAACATTGGAGTCTTATTTTTAAATTTATTAATGAAAACCAAGGATTATGAGCAGCAAAAACTACAGTTTCAAAGTTTCCATGTCAAACATAAATTTCGATGTGTTGAAGAACTGCCACCACAACCAATGCCTCCTTCTTGATAGTGAAGAAATGTAAATCCTGTAAAAGAACTACTCCAATTCCCAAATTGCTCCCTTGTACTTCTAATTTAAATGGTTTGTCAAAGTTGGGTGCGGTTAATACATGTTTATTTATTACAACAGCTTTTAGCTTTTCAAAAGCTACCTGGCGTTTTGTAGATCATATCATCTTCATTTGCTTTCAAATTTGTCAAAGGTATTGCTCCTGTACTAAAAACAGGCACAAATTATCGAAAAAATCCACACAATCTCAAGAACTCAAGTCAATTAAAACTTTTACCTCTGCTATTCTGGGTGATACCTGTACTTGTTCTCCAACAAGTCCGAACCTTGGCTCTTGAAATTCACCTTTTGCTCATTGTAATTATGTGAACAAGTCTTTCAAACATTCTACGTGTTCCTTCTGTGCAGTACTAGATACTATGATTGTCATCGAAGTAAACAACACAATTAGGTACTTCAGCTATGACAGTATTAATGCATTGTTGAAATGTGGCTGGGGCATTCTTAAATCCAAATGGTTTAACCCAACATTGGTACAATCCAAAGTTGCTGGAAAAGCTCAGCAGGTCTGGCAGCACCTGTGGAGGAGAAAACAGAGTTAACATTTTGGGTCCGGTGACCCTTCCTCAGAACTGTTCACTAACAGTCCCGATTAACAACTATTCACCCTCCCAGCCTGATCGTTAGCAGCTCCTTTGTCTGTCCAACTGTCTTTCTCTCTCTTTGGGCTCTATCCTATCATTTACTCCCTACCCCACCCATCTCCCTGTTTTCTGCATATAAACTGACGTTTTCCCAGCCACCATCAGTTCTGAGGAAGGGTCACCGGACCCGAAACGTTAACACTGTTTTCTCCTCCACAGATGCTGCCAGACCTGCTGAGTTTTTCCAGCAACTTTGTTTTTGTTCCTGATTTACAGCATCCGCAGTTCTTTTGGTTTTTATTGGTACAATCCAATTGGTATGACAAAAAAGAAATTTCCTTCCCTCTCATTGTCAACGGTACTTAAAGTCACAAGCGCAGAAACAGACCCTTCGGTCAAACCAGTCCAGGCCAACCATCATCCCAAACGTAACTAGTCCTACCTCCTTGCTCCTGGCCTATATCCCTCCAATCCTTTCCTATTCATGAGCTTATCCAAATGTCTTTTAAACGTTGTAAATGTGCCCACATCCAACACTTCTTTAGGAAGTTCATTCCACATGTGAACCACCCTCTGTCTGAAAAATGTCCCTCATTTTTTTTTTACACTTCTCTCCTGTCACCTTATGTGTCCCCGAATCTTGAAATCCCCCATTCTCGGGACAAGACACCTACCATTAAGCCTATCCATACCCCACATGACTTTAAAACTTCGATAAGATCTCCTTTCAACCTCCTATGCTCCAGAGAAAAAAGGCCAAGTCGATCCAGCCTTTTGTTACAACTCAAACGTGGTCCCGGAAACATCCTGGTAAATCTCTTCTGAATCCTCTCCAGCTTAATAATATCCTTCCAATAACTAAGCGATTACTGGACACAGTATTCCAGAAGAGGCCTCACCAATGTCCTGTACAACCCCAACATGATTTCAAGGGACTCAGCAATGAAGGCAAGCATGCTAAATGCATTTTAACCACCCTGTCTATATGTGATGCAAACTTCAAAAAAATATGTTCCTTAACCCCTAAATCCCACTGCTCTACAACACTATCCAAGGCCCTACCATTAATTGCATTAGTTCTACCCTTGTTTGTTGTACCAAAATTCAATACCTTGCATTTATCCAGCTTGAATTCCTTCTTACATTTTTCAGCCCATTGATGCATTTGATCAAGATCGCTTTATAATCTTGGAAAATCTTTGTAGTGATTGGGACCAGAGTGACCTCATTGACTATGAAGTTGTTGATTGGAATTGGCCCAGGTTAACAATCATATCGACCATGATGGTTTGGAGCTGGCCATCGGATCTGATCACTGTCTGGAACATGGTTGACTCACGCCTGACATCCTCAGTCAGGAGCTGTGACTATTGTCAGAGAGCTGTTGCTCAGGAATCCGCACCTCCACAATCACCGATTCGAGTGGCTGGCGGAGGGGAATGGTGTGGCTGCAGGGTGACCAGGATCGGGGATGTATTGGGAAGCGGGGGCCAGGGCTGGATGCTGCCGCAGGAATTGGCACACAGGGTGACAGACGTCCAGCTAGCGGCCACTGCCATCTAACGCCTTAAAGTGGTCATGCTTTATGCAGGCACTTCATTACCAGGGAACAGATACTAACAGACAGTAATACTCGTCTCAAAGTGGTTCTAGCAAATCTGGAAAAGACGTTATGCTGAAGCAGACAGTCGATTTGAAGGGTAATTGGGACCTGATGGTGGAGACATTCATTCTGTCAAGGAGTGATCAGAGTTCAAATTGGATTTTGGGCTGTGTTGACCGTTAAAAGGAATCAGGGTGTTGATGCTACTGCTTTCAAAGCTCCCTGCCTAAATTCCCATGAGCTTCCCATTGGAAGCTCACAGAACAGAAAACAAAGTGATAAGTATTCAGAGATAGTAGGAACTGCAGATGCTGGAGAATCTGAGATAACAAGGTGTAGAGCTGGATGAACACAGCAGGCCAGGCAGCATCAGAGGAGCAGGAAAGCTGATGTT
>NC_063371.1:5694395-5736318 GCF_021869965.1 Rhincodon typus
ACAGTCTGCAAAGGGTTGCCTCTCTGGATTCAGAGTGCTGTATAATCAGAATGAGGAATTATAAAGACAGGGACTCAGATATCCCCCGAAGTGCGCCTCCACCCCTACTCCCAACCTGCCCTCGCACTCCCACTGCACCCCACACATAGCAGGAGCTTGTCTGGAATATGTACTCTTTCAGCCCAGAAATGCCTTGGGCTAGGAAACCACCCAATGCTGCCTGGTGACTCCCTAATAGATTTGCATGGAGGTGAGGGAAGCAAATTAGAGACAAGATCATGCTGTGTCATGCTCACATATCACCTAAACCCTGATGATGGATCAAGAGAAGGTTTGGGGGCACATTTAACAAGGTATCAACTTAATTAAATGGTGAAATTTCAGGCAGCAAGGAAACAGGACCAGAGATGTGAACAAGCTCATTGATGTTGAATATACGTCAATTTACTGACTGTACAAAACTACTGCTTCAAATATTAATTGTGCATAATAAAACTCCTCTGTAAGCTACAACAGTAGCTTGCATTTATACATCACCTTCAACATGCTAAAATGTCATTATGAAAGCCAACTAGACACTGAGCTGCAGATGATATTAGGAGAGGTGACTAAATGCTCAAGCTCACGGCTGAAAGTGACTTTACAATGAATAGGGAATTCCATGCTTATGCAATCTCTCCTTATATGCAAAAAACAAATCAACAACATAAGCTGAGTGACAAGTCAAGCAAGTCTGTCGAAACAAGGGGCAGCCATCAGAAGATGTGTAACAAAACAAGTTACCAGTCGAATCTGGCTCAACCTGGACAATAAAGACAAAACAACCAGTGTTGTCATTGAATTGAAAGCAACAGTAACAGGATTTTGTGAAAAGCCACAGAGAAAACAGTGCAACCCACTGAAAAAGCTGCAAAGCGAAACCCACAGGGCTGGCAGGGAGAAGATCAGCTTTCATCTAAGACTGTTTAAATGTGGGTTCCATGCCATCCTGAAGGGGAAAATGAAACTTGACTCTCCCGCAAGAGAATTGGACGTGTTTCTTCATTTACCTAAAGTGTCGTGTCCCTGCAGTTCCCACTGGTCACATAATTCCTGCTTTCTGCGACACTAATTTTTAACAAGATCCAGAAAATAGCCACAATGAGATGTCTCTCATTACAAGACTTGCAAGGACTCACCATAAAAGAAATTATTTCTTCAATACCCTGCTCCTGTTGTGTATGCGCGTGCATGAAATGTAGTTAGACTCCTGCGTGGACACTGGGAAATCCATCAAAATTCCTGCACATCTCTGGACTGTGGGAGGAAACCGGAGCACCCAGAAGAAACCTACGTAGACACAGGGAATGTGCAAACTCCATACAGACAGTCGCCCAAGGTTGGAATCGAATCCAGGTCCCTGGCGTTGTGAGTGCTAACCACTAAGCCAGCATGCTACCCTGTATGCACTCACTCTACAACAAGGACGTGTGAGAAATCCTTTTCTGTTTCAAGTTGAGTGGGCATGTGTCACTTGGATCATGCCAACATCATGTCCCAAATGATACACCCCACCTCATGGAATATTACTCCATTGGATGATGTGTAGGTGCTTTCAGGAGAGATTAGGAAACTCTGTTACCAAGATGGTATAGGGGACATTATTGAAAGGCCCACTGCACATTCAGAGAAATGACAGGCAAATTTTAAAGCATGGTTTTATTAATAAACACATTGAACTCGACCCCATATACATTCCACTACGGAGGAAACCCGGAAGTGAGGCAATCCATCGCAATGGACCCCAGAGTTTAAAAACCAGGCGGGAAAACACACCGACGCTTCATCAGAGGCTGCACGGAGGATGTTACCAAGCATGGTAACGAAACATCTGTGGAACAACAAACCAGCTCGGCAAACCAACCAACCTCAACACCCACAACCCGAGCTACAAATCTACTCCAAAAGCATGGTTTAGTGATATAAAACTTTGGTCAGATCACACTAGGAGCTCTGGGCCCCAAATGTACGAAGGATAATATCTGGAATAAAATCTACGCTCCAAGGTTTCAATGGCAAGGAATTACTAAACAAAGCTCGATTGTATTCCTTGGAATTTACAAGATTGAAGGTTGGCTTAATCAAGGTTTCCAAGATACTTATGGGAATAGATAAGGAAACTATTTCCACAAGTTGGAGAGTCTAGAACAGGGGACAAAATCTGAACGTTAGAACCAAACCTTTCAGGAGTGAAATTTGGAAACAAGTTTATTTCTACAAAATGACAGCATAAGTTGGGATCTCTCCACCACAAACTGGTTAATGTGGATTAATAATTGTTAATTTTAAAACTGAGATCAATAGATTTCAGTTAAGCAAAGGCATTAAGGAACATGGGCCTGAAGTTGGTACAAAGGCTTAGATCATAGATACAGATATTTTCAAATTAAATCTGTGTTCACTGATGTTACAACACACCTCTAGAGTAGGTGGGACTTGAACCCATGTCACCTGATCTAGAGTTAGGGACAGTACCACTGCACCACAAGAACCCAGAACAGAAATAATTATACATGTGGAACGGTCTTAACAGTTGGTGTGTTTTTTTTAGTTCAAAGGACAGCATAAAGGAAGTGATGTGTAATTTCTGCATGAAGGGGCTCTCCGATAAAACATTTGTTCTTTTCAGGTGGGTATCATCAGTGGAGATTTCCCATTTCTCACTAAGCTTGTGGCTTACTGGTAATGTCCCTATCCCTGTACAGAGAGGTCTGGGTTCAAGACCCAACTGCTCCACAAGTGTATAATAATATCTCTGTAGATGTTGATTAGTAAAATAAGAGACGGTGGAAGCAATATAATGCAACTGAGCCGTTGACACTTCAGTGCACAGTTAAATTTGAAGCACCATGATGAGGAACTATTGTCACATACTGATGCAGAGAGCAGGTTTTCTTCACTAATTTGTGAATCATTTGTGGTTTTCTCAAAGCAAATTCTCTGACAGCATTAAAGCCACTTTTATGAAGACAACTTTATCTATTTTCCAAACTGGATTCAATTTCTTGTAAAGTTTTTTGATTTAAACTGAATTCTGATTCTGATAGTGCCATGGTGGGATTTGGAATTTGATATGGGTGAATTATGATTTGTGCAGGACTTGGGATTACTGCAACATGCCACCCTCTTTTTCCCCATCACCACCCCTACTCCTTCGTTGCCAGCCAAGCTGTCATGGTAAATTTAGTTCAGCTGCAAAGGGATGAACATTATGTACCCCAGCAGTTAGCTCAGCTGGCCTCTTTTGCCCATACCAAACGATTTCAGGTTAGGCTGTCCTTGTCTTAACCACAAAGCCCTTTTCTGAAAACAATCCTCTGAACATGTGCTGACAGATTTGGGATTTGGCTGTGATGCTTCCAATGGTGTACAGTCACCCAACACAGACCATTCAAACATGCAGGTGAATAACAGGTGCTTGGTCCAAGTGCCAGAGCGAGCTGGGCAAATGGAAACATGCCCGGCAACAGTTGGAGAGAAAATTCGCACAGAAAACAGCCAGACCACTGTGATGTCCTGAACATAATTACAGTCAATCATTCAGCCCCTCAAATCTGCTTCTCACCTTACATTATATCGGAATTGTCATGTTCTCCATGTGAAATATGAACGGGAGGTGGAATAACAATTAACTGAAATGGAGCCAAAAATGGTTCTGATGTTGAACAATTCACATCATTCTGTCCTTTGCCTTTAAGGTTTGTAGCTGCCTGACACAGTTTATTCAAGTTTGTTTTTAAAACTTCTTTTTAATTACATATAAGCACAAGCCCTGGCCAAATCACTTATCATTCTAAATATTGCAAATAAAAAGGAATTCCACTCAGTTGTTTGGTGTTATCACTATCTGACAGCTTGTCAAAGCAAAACAGCCTCTGCCAACTTAGTTTTGATATTCCAGAAACCTTCAGATTATCACAGAATACAGTGGCACAATACAAAAGGACAACTTGCTTGAGTGAGTGCCATGGCTTCATGGTATTAGTCTGAATAAATTTACACATGTGAATTCCTCTCTCTTTATCCAACCTCTTCCACTGTCTTGTGGAAACTCCTGACTTGCAGGTTAGAATTTCAGGCAACATTTTGATCTCAGCTTCCCTTCAGAGGCAATGTATTTGCTCATCTGATCTTACTCTCATGGCAACTAGAATGGAGGTGGTAAGTAGAATGGCTAACGCTGACTATATTTCAAAAGTACTTGGTCGGCTGCAGAGTACCCTTCAGGACGAAAGTCCAAATGCAGGTTCTTTCTCTGTGTAGAGGTAACAGGAACATCTATTCCAAGGAGAATCTCTTTGAGGCAGAACCAGGCAGTTTTGCAAAGTCACTGTCATTGAAGTGTTTGTGCCATGTGTTTGTGTATGCGCATGTGTGTTTGCATGGATGTGTATTGATGGGGTGGCGCCGGTCTGCAACAGTTTCCCAACTAAGGAGGAAAGTGCTGGTGAAATTAGGGAAATGTAACGGAAGTTAACAAGAGGTTTTCCATCCTCATCCCAGATAATACATAAGAAATGTTATCCTTAACTACAGCACTGGGAAACAATATAAGAAATTCATTGAAGTCATTCAACTATTATACTAGTTTTATTCTAACCAATTTAACCACAACAGCAGATTGGATCATTATTCGTTACAAACTTAAAGCTCTTGATTCCAAGATCCACGTTTTACTTGACAACAGTCAGTTTCCTTTTTCAATTTCTGCTTTCCAATGCTTTCCTGCACTGACTCAACACATTTCTCCAACAAAACACTGAGTCACAACAGACAAAGGTAGGTCCAGCTTTATGGCCTGTCTACCTTTGACCTCAGGGAGAGATTGGGTCCTGCTTCTGGGGAAGGTTGAGAAGTCAGCCAGGTTCCCTGCCCCCAACTACTCATCAGTGGAAATGCACAGGTTTTAGATGGGCCATTGGGCCCCACATCCAAAACAATAAATCACTTCCTGGTGTACACTGTTAACATTAATAATGTTGCTGCTGGCTGGATAAACGAACAGTAAAAATCCTCAGCAGTGGTGGGTAGAAGCAAAAATTAGCAAGAGAAACAAACAGAAAAAGTTACAAGCAAAATGGGTCAAATAGTTATCAATATTCAGTGATGACAGTTTACTTTTCTATCACAGACTTTGATAAAAAGTAGAATTTCAACTCCAAGAAGCCTAAAATGCAAGTCTGTGATGTGTCTGCAAAGTCGAAGTAGACAGTGAAACTCTTCAAAATTACTGCACAATAAAATCATAGGTTTTTTAGTAGTGGATTTCTATCTGTACACACACTCGGAGCTCTAAACATGCCACTATGTTACTGCAAGAACAGCCATGCTTTATATAAGTCACCATCTTAACAATCAGACTGTTTCAGATTTTTGTGCATGAAGTCACGGGTTTGAGTACATCAAAACAGAGCTGTCCTGCAGAACAATAACACCGTTTAGGGCTGTGTACACAGAGAGGTATCTTGGATGGTAAATGGGTGTGTGGTTTCCCAGATTGAATGGACACTGGTCACATCATTTATGATAGCAAAATATTGTGAAATTACACGCAAGCAACTGATCAAACTGGTTCAGCTCTATTAATTAGGCACAAGGCGGCTCTAAAATGTTCACTTCAGTGCAGTGCTGGAGTAGTCCATTGCTAGTAATTGCACCTTTTACAATTTGTCAGGTGACCCTACTGCACTGTTCGCGCCAAGCAGAGTTTTCTTAACATTCTGGTCAAACTATATGTCCATGAAGCAATAACATCCAGAACAGATTAACAAGCAATTGCTTACATTCCCACCTGTGGGATCTTGTTGTTTGCACTACTGACTGCCTTTTTTTAAGCACAACTTTGCAAAGCAAATTAGGACATCCTCTGGAGGTATCACAGCAAGATTTTGTGTTCTTGATCAAGTCTGGTGTGATATGACATCATTATAGTGTCAAATATATGTCTGGCCATAAACTATTCCAAATTTTTGTTTCTTTATTCATTCATGGGATGAGGGCGTTGCTTGCTAGGCAGCATTTATTGCCCATCCCTAACTGCCCAGAGGGCCCTGTGGGTCAGGAGTCACATGTAAGCCAGACCAGGTAAGGATGGCAGTTTCTTTCCCCTAAAGGACAGTAGTGAACCAGATGGGATTTTCCACAAATACTATAAGGATGAACTTGGCTCCACTGTTAATATTTTGGGATGATATGTTGAATGCATTCCTCCTTGTCAACAGTGCATCATACTTTGAAAACATTGCGATTAGATTCAACCAACCTCACTAAACTTGTGATCATTTGAAACTCTTCTACCCATGCCATTACTTGAACCAAATTCCACTTAGCAATCATCCCTGTGTTTGAGTTGGGGTCAAACAAATGAATAATTTTAAATTGCCATCCTCGTTTTCAAATTTCTCCATGGTCTCATGCTGTCCCTATCTCTACAATTTCCACCAGCCCCACAAACTCAAGATATTGTGGTCATCCAGACCTGCTGACCATGCCTGGTTTTCAGTGTTCCACTATTGACATGTGTGCCTTCAACTGCTTGGATCTTGAGCTTGCTAGCTACCAATATAAACCTCTCCGACTCTCTTTTCTTTATTAAGATACCTGATCTCCCTGACCAAGCTTTTCCCTCATCTGCTACACTATCTCCGTAAGTGGCTCAGTGTCAACTTTTGTTCAGGAATTTGTTTCCAGATATTTTACTATGTCAGGGACTCTTTGTAACACTGCTGTTAATCTTCCTTTTCTGTTTCCATCGTTCCTTATCTTCACAGTCTCCAAAAAGGCAGGTGACCAACTTCCAGGCCTTCACAGCCAGCCTGAATAGGTGGATGGGAATTGTGTCAAATGCACAACCAATGTGTCCAAGTCTTCTCTTCCCATTTGAGCTTTTTGCTAATACTCATCCCTAAGACTGTCATGTTACCTCATGGGCCACAGTGCTTCAGAAAAAGGGCTGAGTGCTCTTGCACCGAATTTAGAAATAATGATGCCTGTGACAGCTGCCAAGTGAGAATCTGTGTTTTAAAGCTAGTTGCCACAATCTAATTTACAATCAGACAAAATAAGGCTCTTTCAGACAAAGAATTGTCACATCTATCTCCTCAACATCTCAAACATGCCTGCTGACTGATGCAGTGATTTATTTTTGTTAAATCTGGGTTGATCTAACAGAAGGCAGTGTGTCGTTTGAGTGTGATGGATTCACCTAATGTCTAGCACGATGGTTACCTCGTGTCTCACACCCAGTGCTGTGGGTGAGGTATTTCTGCTGGCTCCCCATATCGCAGCTGTCACAAATTTACAGGCATTGGAACAAAAGGAGGCTGCCTCGCCCCTCCAACCTGTTCACTCATTCACTGAGATCACAGTGAACCGATGACCTAATATCCCACATCCCCATTGGTCTCTGAAGTACTAACCTCTTCTCAAACTCAACTTTTAAAAAGGACAGTTGGCCTGACATCAATTGTCACTGGTGAAAACGAATTCCAAACTTCTACCATCTTTCATGTGTACAATTGTATCCAAACTTCAACAATGAAAAGGGTCCAGCTCTCACCTTTCATCTGTGCCCCCTTCGCCTCAAGTGCCCAACCAATGGAAACAGGTTGCATTGAGAGTCTGCAACACTCCATTTGTTGAAAATATTGATATGATCACCTTGGAAACTTCCCTATTTCGAGCAAAACCATGCTAGTTCATGCAAGTTCTCCGTGTAGTTTAACCCTTGAGGCGAGATGGCATTCAGATAAATTTGCCCTGCACCCTCTCCAAAGCCAATGTAGCCTTCGTAATGACTTGTTCAGAGCTACTGGATGGACCCCAGCAGTGGTATAACCAGAACTTGGTCTAGCCAAAGCATGACTTCTACCTCCTCGAATTCTAGAGCTCTCGATAATAAAGATTTCCAGTTATGTTCTGTAACCGTTCGAGACAGTTTCATGTCGTGTCGTACCTGAACCAACATAACTAACACCACCTCACCTCCAGACTCGGTGGAAGGTGCAGAAATAGTCGGTGCAAATTAAAACAGCTAAGCTTGTCTGGCCCAAATTTGGACCTCTGTGCAGTGCGCGCGGGTCACGTTATCGCACGGCCAAAACGATGGGTCACAAGTCCCCGAATTCGCAAAAGCCGTGCGCTTGCTCTTGTCTTGGTTAGTTGAGCCACCCCAGCTCCCGATCCTCACAGCTCCCCCGAACCCCGGAACCAGAACACCTTTGCTGCCGGCGAACCATCTCTACACGCACCGGGCTAGCCGCTTGTACGGACGGAGGTCGGTGTAAATGATGCAAAACCCGGCAAGAAAGCTCAAGTCTTAATACACCGAAACTGAAAACTGACCATTCGGGGGGGTGGGGGTTGCAACTTGCCACCTTGCAGCTCCGGCTTCTGCCGATCCGGATAACTCCCTCCTCAACAAGGAGCTGAACACTGTCACACAGGAGGCCAGGGAAGGTCAATAAAATTAAGCATCGTTATTCATCAACTTACCCAGGCGAGAACCAGGAGAATCTGTTGCACGCAGCCTAGCAACACTGCACAAGCCTCTGATCAAAATGCGGAGTTCCAACACGGATTTTTTTTGCAAGCGAACCTTCCAAAAAAAATAAAATCCGACTCTTGTTTTCCGCAGCGGGTTCAAACGGCAGATTAAACACAAGTTTTCTCTGTTTCTCTCTTGTCTTTTTCCGGGTGAAATTTACACGAACACAAGTCAGCAAAGCAAGCTAACCAACAAACCCAACCCGGATGTCAACGTTAACTATAAATTGTAACTGGGTAACTGTCAGCCAAGTCTTCTCTCTCTTTCTGACAAGAAACACCAGTTGATCAGATTATTTGAACTGCAGATGTCAGAGAGAATGGGGAAGAAAGCCTTTCAAGAGTTTTTAACCGAGTTTCTATGACGGGGTGCGGGAGGGCGTGTCGCTGGATGCAAATAACTACCAAAGTTTTCAGGGATTGGACTTGATCGTGGGTGCGGCTTCGTCCAACACAAAGATTCCCCACGCTCTCTGACTTCCCTATTTGTAAAAGTCTTTACAACACAAAGCCTATCGAAATCAAGCTGTAGCCAGCTTTATTTCCCCTTTCCTCAGTTGTGCAGCGACTGCACTGGCAGTCCCGAGTTGCGGCACAAGGGCTCTGTTCAGCCACAGGTCCCTCCCTTGTGAAGTTTTCTTCGCAAAGAGAGGGATTTCTTTTTTTAAAACAAAAAGCCTGCAAACTCACTGGACAGAGATCCAGAGACGGGGTGAGATAAATGGAGAGAAACTGCAGAAAGCAGCAACCCAAAGGGATTGGTGGGGGACGGGGGGTAATTGTGCGCAGAAAGCTCCCACAAGGCGCAGCAGCTAATCAAGAAGACCGACAGAATGTTGGCTCTTTATTACAAGGGGGTTGGAGTATAAGAGTGGGGAGGTCTTACTGCCTGTACAAGGTGTTGGTGACACCATATCTGGAGCACTGTGAGGAGTTTTAGTCCCCTTATTTAAGAAAAGATAATTTTATTGCAGGCAGTTCAGAGTGACAAGCATGATACCTGGTATGGAGGGATTGTCTTACGATCAAAGACTAAACAGGTTGGGACTCTACTCTTCTTCAGAAATGCTGAAATTTCTGAAGAAGGGTCTAGGCCCGAAACGTCTGTTTTCCTGCTCCTATGATGCTGCTTGGCCTGCTGTGTTCATTCAGCTCTACACCTTGTTATCTCAGATTCTCCAGCATCTGCAGTTCCTACCATCTCTGGGACTCTACTCACTGGGGTTTAGAAGAATGAGAGGTCATCTCATTGAAACTTATCAATTCTTAAGGGCTTGAAAGGGTAAATGCTGAGAGAATATTTTCCTTCATGGGAGAATCTAGAATGAGAGAGTTATAGTCTCAGACTAAAGAGATGCCAATGTAAGACTGAGATGAGGAGAAATTTTTCTTCTCAGAGGGTTGTGGGTCTTCAGAAATCCTTGCCGCAGACAGCTGTGGGGACAGGGTCCTTGTGTACATTTAAGGCTGAGAAAGATAAGTTCTCAGTCAGTCGGGAATCAAGGGTTACAGGGAAAGGGCAGGAACGTGAACTTACAGACAGTTCAGCCGTGATCCTGTTGAATGGCAGACCTATTTCTCAGGCTTTTATGATCTTGTGAAGTTCAAGGTGGAAGTTAAACAGACGGCAGTGGTGCACATAGGAAATCTCCTGCACAGAGCCAGCATGGGTACAATCAGCCAGATAGCCTCCTTTGCTGTATTTATTTTAAATTGTTCACAGGATGTGGGCCTCACTAGCCAGTCCAGCATTTGTTGCACATCCTTTACTGCACTTGATTATCTTCCTGAATTACCACAGTCCTTGGGGGTGTATCGATGCCACAAATGCTGTTTGGGAGTGAGTCCCACAAGTTCAGCAGCAATATATTTCCAAATTCAGATGGTGTGAGATGCACTTGCAGCAATTCCAACCCTGGGACAGTTACCTGTCTCACAATTAGGGCTTCAAAGTTGGATATTTTTTACCCTGTCTTGAAGATTAAAAACAATTGTACTGCAAGCTGCATACGAGGAAAATATGAAGATATTTCATAAATGGCAACTTTTCATTTTGTCTGCCTATATGACTGTTGGTGTTGGTACAATTTGCTAAAGACCAAGCAAAATAGGTTTCCAAAGCAAAGATATTGTAAACAGAGAACTGGCAAGGTTTGGTGCATAACCATTGGAAGAATTTTGCATGTATTTTGCAGCTTTAATGCAACTATATCTTAAAAAGAACCATTGCACATGCTGTGATTGAGCTGTCAAATCGACAAAGCCAACAAAGGGAGTCAGGTACAAATGAGTGAGTGCCTGAGTCTTATTTTTGGCCCCTTTCATTCTTCTTATCCTCATCCTTTGTGTATCCCTTGAAATTAGAGCAGCTCATCAGAACAACCGACTGGAGTAATTACTTTTTTCAGTCAGAAGTTTGGATGCTATTGCACATGGGTGTACTAAGATTGTGGTCTGCATAACGGATGTGTGATTTGAGCTATGATACGTGCAGATAGATGGGTGTACCTTTTGGGTGTGTGATTGTGCGAGGTATATCTGCTGCATGTATGCTGTGCAGTGCTGCTGAGATTCTTGAGTGTGGGCAGATTCTTATTTGACCGTGAAATCTGCCTGCAGCTGAAGGGCAGCAGGTAGATCACCACAAATACCCATTCTGAGCTGTCTGAGATAGACCTCTGAATATAACAGGAAACAATCACTCTCTCTACCACCAACGCTCAGTATGTACATCTGCAAGGTGCACTGTAGTAATTCATCCAGGCTTCTTCAACAGCCACTTCCAAACCTGCAACCACAAGCACTTAGACACACAAGGCAGCAGATGCGTGGGACCCTTGGTGCCTGCAAGTTCCCTTCCAAGTGACACACCATACTACGTGGAACTACATCATCATTGCTTCACTGTCACTGGGTGAAAATCGTAGAACAATCTCCCTCACAGCACTATGGCTCTAGCTGCACCCCAAGGACTGCAGTGGTTCAGAAAGGTAGCTTACCATCACCAGCTCAAGGGCAATTAGGGATGGGCAGTGAATGCCGGCCTGGCTAATGATACCCATATCCTCTATGTGATTAAAGACAAAATGGCTAAACAAGTAGAAACTTGTGTTTGTGTTGAATTATGTGTAGGCCCCCATTTGTCTTATAAGTGTAAACATCTGCGCTAATACCAGGTTTCTAATAAAATATAATAGGTAAGATTTTGATGCAATGACTTCTGACAGATTATAAACATCCACCTGGCAGTTCAGTTTTCTGTCTTGTCTTCCAAAAATTGGTTTCTGTCTGTCTGGAGAGAGTTCTTTGAGGTTTGTAGCACTAAACTGATGTGCCTGTGGTTAAAGATCTGACTGGTATGAATAATGTCAAGTTCTGAATTCAGGACATTACAAAAAGACTTATTGCACAAGATCAAAGTGTGGTGAAGTGTAATTTTTCCACAACATTTTGGCCTCAGACCGCTAAATTAAGTTAGTGACGACACTGCATCAATGTAAATGCTTGATTCATACAGGGGTGTGTTCTTTACCATAACCTGGTTACATTTTTGTGAATTGTTAATGAATATGCACATTTATGTACCTGTGGAGCCAGTTGTAATTACGTTTCCACTAGAAGAAAAGTGAACTGTCATGCAAATTTCCTCCATTTATGTTGTTTCTCTCTGCCAAAACAGGTTCCCGTGACATAGATAGTTTTGAGAATGCCATGACTACAATAAATGTAGACATTGTACCCTGCTGCATTAACATTGATGTGATCATATGCGGTGCAATCGGACGCCTTTCAAATATGCTGCACACTCTTAAACTGTGATTAAATTGTTGAGGAACATGTGGTTTGTAATCTGAAGGTCAATAATTTTTTTGTAAGATTTCATGAAGTGAACTCTTCCACCTCTCAACATCAATGCGAGAAAGTCTGGTCTTTGGTCTCCTCTGTGTTTGATATCAATGCTTTTTTTTAAGATCAGATCATAAAAGTTTCAAAATCTCCCCTCCCCCTACCGCATCCCAAAACCAGCCCAGCTTGTCCCCGCCTCCCTAACCTGTTCTTCGTCCTACCTATCCCCTCCTCCCACTTCAAGCCCCACCCCCATCTCCTACCTACTAGCCTCATCCCACCCCCTTGACCTGTCCGTCCTCCCTGGACTGACCTATTCCCTCCCTAACTCCCCAACTACACTCACCTTTACTGGCTCCATCCCTGCCTCTTTGACCTGTCTGTCTCCTCTCCACCTATCTTCTCCTCTGTCCATCTTCTATCCGCCTCCCCCTCTCTGCCTATTTATTTCAGAACCCACTTCCTCTCCCCCATTTCTGAAGAAGGGTCTAGGCCTGAAACGTCAGCTTTCCTGCTCCTCTGATGCTGCTTGGGCTGCTGTGTTCATCCAGCTCTACAGCTTGTTGTCTCAGATTCTCCAGCATCTGCAGTTCCTACTATCTCCAGATCATAAAAGGTGTTGCTTCAACAAGGCAACCCAAATTCTACTCCTCCAACAGCCAACATACTGACTTACTCGTGCTCAGAAGTAGCATAAACACAATCAGATGTTGTTTCATCTCAACTCAAGTAGCAGACATTCTGTCTGATTAGGAGCAATTTTCAATTTCCTGTTCATTGAATTCAGAATTTGCATTTGGCTGACCAGGTGGCTGAACACTCATCACTTAAATCTTTCTGAACAGGACACTGAATTCACCTTTGCTCCAATTTAAGAATGACCTTGTGAATTTGAGTGCTGTTACTCCTTTCGTGATGCCTTTCGAAGGCTGATGGAAACATACACCAGTCAAAGACAAAAGCAATTCCTTTATCTTTGGATGTGATAAGCAGTTATTCTGGTGTCGTATTACAGGTTTTCTCCTTTCCAAAGCTCTCCTGCTGAATCTCCATCTTACACCATCCAGTAGGCTGCAGCTCTTCCAAACTTCTGCTGCCTCACAGCCCAATTTGCAGAAGTCCCATTTGCACTTGTTAATCCACAAAGTAGGGGTTCACAAACTGAGGCTGGCAACTCACACTGGGGTTGCAGATCGAGAGTATGCAGTCCCAAGCTCTGAGGCAGCAATGATCGCTGTCCATCTTGGTCCAGCAATACCACAAATTAAAGAGTCCCATTCTAGTGATCAAATCCTTCCAGGTCTCATTTCTCCCTATCCTTAAACAACCCCCAGGGTTGCAACTCCCACAAATCTCTGCACTCCTCCAATTCTGGCCTCGCATAGCCTTGATTTATGATCTATTTTTCTGTACCATTAGCAGCTATACCTTCAGCTTCCTTGGATCTATGCTGTGAAATTCCAGCCCCAAACCTCTCTACCACTCTCCTGTCCTTTGAGGTACTTTTAAATCAAATGCCTGGACAGTATCCCAGTACCTCTTTTTTAACTCAGTAATGGGTTTTATTTGATAAGCTCAAAAGGTCAATAGCAGCCAGGAATGTTTTATTACATTGAGGGTGCCAGGCAAATTGTTGTTGTGCTTTTCAGCGGCACAGACAGTACCAAAACGCAGAGGTACTGACAAAGGATCCTACCTTATCAGTGCGAAGGAAGGCCAGTGAAATTTTTTACAGTAGTTATTTCACTAGGATGTTGGCGTCTCAGAAGAGGCCAGCATTTGTTGCCAGTTCCCAATGAGCCTTGAGTTGAGTGGCTTGCTTGACCATTTCGGAGGGCAGTTAATAGTCAACCCCATGGAGATGCATTTGGGTCAGAATTGCATTTGGGTCAGACCAGATAAGGATGGCAGGTTTCCTCCTCTAAAAGATATTTGTGAACCAGATAAGTTTCTGTAACATAATAACAAACAATAACCGTGAAACTTAAACCAGTTTACAATTCTAGATGGAATTATCAAAATCAAATTCCTTCAACTGCCACAGTGGGATTTGAACCCACCTAAGCATTAACCTGGGCCTCAAAACAGCTAGTCCTGAGATGTTACCAATCTGCTATCATTTCCAAGTAAAAGACTGGGACATCAGCTCAGATAACAGGTTATAGTCTAACGTGGTCAAGGCTGGAAAGGCCACCTCTTACTAGACATTCAGTCAGGTATGATGCTAAGAGGAGAGAAAGCAAAAATAAGAAAAAACATTATAAAAAAAGGAATTTGACAACAAATTCAGCATCATGTGTTCCATTAAAGTCGGACAAGGATTGACTGCATAGCCGCCAAGCAAGTCAGCAGATCTTACATACTTCTTATCCTCTGTTTCTGGTTCACTTCCATAAAAGCTGAAGTACAGCTGGATACCTTCAGCGATAAATTATTTGAGGATGCAATAAAGGCAGGGATTTCTGCAGGGCACATTTGGTCAGATAGCATCTACGGTGGCGGTAACTGATTTGGAGGTTTCATATCGACGGCCTTAGGTCAGAGTTGGCCAAAGATCTAAAAGGACAGTACTGACAGACTGAAAGCTCCATTTTTCTGTCTTCAGCTGGGCATTTCCAGCGTTCCCTGGTTTAACACCACATTTCCAAAGCTAGGGTTTGCTTTTGCGAATGTTACGCATGTCCGTTCCTACTGCAGAGTGTGAGTGCGCGGTGCGAAGGAGTGTGCTGGAGTTATGCCCAAGTGAGCAGTTCATGAAAATTCATGACAGCAGCTCGTCAATTGTTTATATAAGTTTGGTACTTTATCGAAAATGTTTCGTCTCCTGTGGAGATTAATTTCCTGCCCCAATCTTCTGTTTCTGTAACTGAAGGCTATCAATTGGCACAGGATCATTCTATTCCCCCATGGCCCCACAGAGTAGCGGAATCCAAAACTGGAGGGCATTAGTTTAAAGCGAGAGGGGAAAGATTTAAAAGGGACCTAAGGGGCAACTTTTTCACTCAGTGGGTGGTACGTGGATGGAATGAGCTGCTAGAGGAAGTGGTGGAGGCTGGTATGATGACAACATTTAAAAGGCATCTGGATGGATACATGAATAGAAAGAGTTTAGTGGGATATGGGCCAAATGCTGGCAAATGGGACTAGATTTATTTAGGATACCTGGTCGGCATGGACAAATTGGACCGAAGGGTCTGTTTCCATGCTGTACAGCCGAATGACTCTATGACTCTATGTCGAGCAGAAGTGGATAGTTAGCTATCCAAGGGCACATCCTTGCAATTACATTCTGATTCAGTTGGCGCTGGATCTTGAAAAAAATATGGCAAATCCTTCTAACAAAGGATAGCGGAAAAGACAACAAGTTAACATATTTTTACTCCAGAACTGATTGCACACTTGTCTTCAATAGGTCTGATTTTCCCAGACCTTTTTTTTTTACTTCCTCCTCCCCTATTATTTTCAGTTTTCATACGATGACTGATGATTCAGCCTCCTAGAAACTGGCATTTTCACAGTTTTTTTCCAACAGAAACCTGCACAGTATGTGTGACTCGTACTGCAATGGTTGTCGTAGTAACTAGCAGTTGCTGCCGGATCACGTAGCAGTTTGTTTTCAGTTAACTGCAGTGCCAACAACAAACTTTACTCTGGTTGTTGGTTTGTAGCCCTGCATTTTGCCTTGACTGTTTCAAAGATTGAAGAGTCAGCAAACAACTTTTCTGCCACTTTGACTGAATGCCAATGTGGATTATGAAATGTGTCCTATTTATCAACTGAGAAGATTGATGCAGCTGTTGGTCCCCTGGTAACTCAGTTAAGGAGTGGTACTACGGATAGGGAATGTTCAAAGTTCAATCCCCAGTCTGTGGTGAATTATCTGATGTAATTGGGGTCAGTGGCCATGGACTTTGTTTGAATAATTATTCTTGGATCTTGAGCAATATCAGCAAGGCAATTTATTACATATTTATACAGAACAATTACAACTGGTCCATGCTGGCATTTATTCTACACACTTGCTGTTTTCCACCCCTTTCATCTCAACCTGTCAACATATCGTTGACCTGCTATCTCTGTAATATGTAATTTCACTTCCTTTAATATATATCCATGCT
This sequence comes from Rhincodon typus, assembly GCF_021869965.1. Lineage (NCBI taxonomy): Eukaryota > Metazoa > Chordata > Chondrichthyes > Orectolobiformes > Rhincodontidae > Rhincodon > Rhincodon typus. Next base: position 5,710,943 of record NC_063371.1, read on the forward strand.
ATTTGCCTCCATGACAACTTGTGATATTGAGTTCCTCCTTCTAAGCAATCTTTGGGTAAGAGAGCTTCTCCTGAATTCCATATTAGATTGATTTATGATTAACTTATATTTATAGCTCCTTGCTCTGGTCTGGAGATTTTGTGTTGCAGTCTTTGCATCTTGACTGAGGGCCCAGGAGCTCTACATTCAAAGTCTAAGCTGGGACTTGTTGGCTTTCATAATGTGGCCATACAAATTGATTATAATTCTGTAATTTCTTCTAATTTTCAGAATATAGAGTGGGAGAAGCTCCTGGTCATTGCAGAAGGCAACAGTAAACCACTGCATTGCTTGGTTATAAGCATAACCAATCCAATGGAAATTCATGGCCCAATCTTCAGAAAAGGAGGATGGGAGAACGGACAGGTCTGTTAATGTCTTATCTGCCCTATTAAATATCCTCAGAATTGTAAAGACTTCAATCTCATTCATCACATAGTTGTATCTGGGATTTTACTGGCTGCCACATTTCTTACATTACACAAAGATTACACTTCAGAGGTAATTGGCTGCAGTACACTTTGGGATGTTCAGAGGTTATGAAAAGCACCATTGAAATGATTGTGAGAGATAGTAGGAACTGCAGATGCTGGAGAATCCGAGACAACAAGGTGCAGGGCTGGATGAACACAGCAGGCCAAGCAGCATCATAGGAGCAGAGAGGCTGACGTTTCGGGCCTAGACCCTTCATCAGAAAAAAGCAGTTTTAGTTTTAGTGCCCACTAACTTTTATGTAAGTCTAATCCAGATCCCAATCTTGGAGGAGAAGGGGAAAGTGTCAGTCATTTAGATCAGTGGCCACAAAACAGTGAGCACCTTCTTGGATTTTGCTATGAAGACTTCTGCCCTACTGAGATTTTATATTCTTGGAGCTGAGGAGGAAAGTCTATTCTTTGCTGTTCTGGCTGAACTGTTACAGACAACCACATGAGTCATGCTTGAGGGTTGCTCCAATCCTGGAACTATACGCCTTCAGTACAGGAAAGGGGTAAATCTTTTAAAAGTGCAAGCAACAGAGATTATAATTTGTGTTGCTCCCATGCAAAATATATTTCTTCCTTGTTGTGTTCTATTTGTACCTATTGATAGTTTGTGAGTAGTCAGGTATTGAGTGATAGTCGCAGATCTCTGAAGTACATGCCAACTTACTGTCATTCAAGTGTTCATATTACACACAGGTAGGATTGAAAACAGCAGTCAGAACTGAGAAGCTCATTGAGGTGAAATACAATATGCAGGTGATGGAGCTGTGCAACTTATTGGCTAACACAAAATATCAGTAACAGGGAAAATATAGGCAGGGACAGTGAGAATAGGCTCATGATGGCTTAAGCTACTTATTAATGAGAAGGTGCAGTTAACTGGTTGTTTAGGTACAGTTTGAAATGTTATCTCAAACATTCCCTCAAGAAAAAGTGAAATTTAACCTGGGAAACAATAATATAGAAGACGGATTTTTTTTTGTCTCCCTGTTGCAGGGTTAGCTTGTGTGGATAATGCCCCTAAGAGCAACATGACTAAACTACCTGAACATGATACTCTGCACCAGCAATTTCATCTTCTCTAACTCTATGTTTTTCTTTGCAGATTCATTTTGGTTTCTCTATTCTCTATCAGGTCATTGTTTGACCTCTGCTTGTGAGATTGAACTGACATCATTGCAGTTTTTGACCAGGGAATATTTGGTGTCACGAGGTGTTCTTGGTACAGAACTTACCAGCATTGCAAAATAGTCCCAAGTGTGAGAAAGTCTTTCCATCAAATTGTGTAATTTAATATGTTTTGACTAACTGGCATGAAGAGTGTACTTTCCAACAAAAGTTTCAGTCAGATATCAAAGGACATTGGTTATCTTCAAGTCTTTGCTATCTGTAATTGAGAAATCAGACATTGACAGCTTTAGAAACAAAATAATTTGTTTCAGCAGAGCAGCTGGAAATAGATTCTCCTCCACAAATTTGGCATGAGTTATGGATTTTGCCATGGCTCAGTTGTTACCATTCTTACCTCTGAGTCAAGCAAGTTGTAGGTTTAAGACCAACTCCAAAACTTATCCATAAAAATCAAAGTTGACATTGCAGGGGAGACCTGTACAATTGGCAGTGCTGTTTTTTTCTTGAATGAAACATTGAACAAGCTCCTCTACCATGTCAGGTGGACATCAAAGAAATCATGCCATTGTTCTGAAGAGGTGTAATTGAGTTAACCTGGAGTCTTGGCCAATGTTTAATACTCAACCAATGTCACAGAACCAGATGATCTAAGTATAAATTAGGAAAAGAAGTGGGCCATTTGGTCCCTTGAGCCTGCTCTGTCATTCAATAAGATCATTGCTAGCCTGATTGTGGCCTAAAATCTGCATTTCCACCTTCATCTCATAACAGCCTTGTTAGTCAAGAATTCATCTGTCTTAAAAATTTTCAATGATCCTCCCTCGACTTCCCAATGGGAAAAAGAGTTCCAAATACTTCTGAGAAAGAAAACTCTTCATCCATGTCTTAAATGGAAAAGCCCTCAGTTTTGTAAGAACAAATGATTTCAAAGATGTGTAATTTGGACTTGAAACCTTAACTCTATTTCTCCACAGATGCTGCCAGACCTTTTAAGTTTCCCTAAAACAATTCGTGGACACCCCTTAATTTTAACCCTTGTCCTCTTGGTCTTGTCTCTTCCACAAGTGGAAATATCCTTTCAAAGATGATAAGACCAGAAAAAACAGGAAAAGGAGTAGGCCATTTGGCCCCTCATGCCTGTTCCCTATTCAATAGGACCATGGCTAATCCGACATTGTCATGTCAACTTTCCTGCCTTTTCCCCATAACCCTTGGTTACCTGACTGATCAAGAATCTATCTTTGCCTTAAATGTACACAAGGACTCAGTCCCTACAGCTCTTTGTTGCAACGAGTTGTCATCACCCTATCTAATCCTCTCAGATCCCTCATTAAGATCGCCCCTATTTTTTCGATCTCCAGCGTTTGGAATCCCAGCCTGTCCAAATTTTCTTCATAAGATAAACTCCACCCACCTTCCTTTCTCTGAAACATTTTTATTGTATACATATCCTTTCATTCATAAGGAAACCAAAACAAAGCACAGTATCCCAGATGTGGTATCACTTTGACCCTGTACAAGTGCATTCTATTCTCCTTGCAACAAACAACAATATTTTCCTTTCTAATCACTTGTGTATATGTACTAAAAATGAGCTGGATTTTCTACCAACCAGACATCATTATGCCATCGGAGATGGGAACAATGCTTGGGGATTCCGTAGATTTCCCATCATAGCAGATTCTGAAGGAATTGCCTGGTAAATGTAATTTTTCCTCGACACCTGGAGCCCTCTGAAAGTCTCCATTCAAATCAGAGGGCTTCTATGAAATCAAGTAAAATATTTACGCAGGAAAGGTTGGACATTTAAATATATAAAGTCATACAGTCCTACAGCACGGATACAGGCCCTTCGGTCCATGCCGACCAAATGTTCATCCACACTAACCCCATTACCTTGCACTTGACCTGTATCCTTCTCAATCTTTCCTATCCACGTATTTGCTCACACGCCTTTTAAATGTTGTTAATGTACCTGCCTCAACCACTTCTGCTGGCAGCTCATTCCATATGCGTACCACACTCAGTGTAAAAAAGTTGCCCCTCAGGTTCCCATGTATTCTTTCCCCTCTTACCTTAAACTGATGCCCTCTAAATCTCGATTCCCCAACCCTGGGAAAAAGACTGAATGAATTCCTTTATCCTTTATCCATCAACAGAATGAGGGCATCGCTGGCTACGCAGCATTTATTGCCCAGAGGGTGGTTGAGAATCAACAACATTGCTGTGGGTCTGGAGTCACATGTAGGCCAGACCAGGTAAGGATGGCAGTTTTCTTCCCTGAAGGACATTAGTAAACCAGGTGGGTTTTTCCCGACAATCAACAATGGATTCATGGTCATCATTAGATTCTTAATTCCAGATATTTTTATTGAATTCAAACTCCACCATCTGCCATGGCGGGATTCGAACCTGGGTCCCCAGAGCATTATGCAGGTCTCTGGATTAATAGTCCAGTGATAATATCACTAGGCCATCACCTCACCCTATCCATGCCTCTCATGATCTTATACACTTCTATAAGATACCCCTCAGTCTCATATACGCTAAAGAAAGAAGTCCCAGCTTGTCCACCCTCTCCCTATAATTCAGTTCCTTGAATCCTGGCAACATCCTTGTAAATCTCCTCTGCACTCTTTCCAGTTTAATAACATCCTCCCTATCGCAAGGTGACCTAAACTGAACACAATTCTCTAAGTGCGGCCTCAGAAATGTTCTGTACAAGTGCAACATGACTTCCCAACTTCTATATTCAATGCTTTGACTGATGAAGGTCAGTGTGCCAAAAGCCTTCTTCATGCGCTGTCCACCTGTGACTCCACTTTCAGATATGGTCTGACCCTTGGGAAACTTTTCAACTGAGCCCATACTTACATCACACTCCCCCCAATTACAGCATCCTGAGGCCCCTTACATCTTCCAGGGACCCAACACACTACACCCCAGAGCATAAATACCCTTCTCCACCTTCACTGAATCAAAATGGACATGATCTGAACCCCTGCTGCCATTAGTCCAGACTCAAACCAAACAAACCCCCATTGCCACCCCAATGATAAATTGAAGTCCTTCTGTGAGAGTTCAGCACTTCATGCTCTTAACACTTGAGGTAATGAAAGAACTCCTGTAACCTCTGTAGCTAGGTATTCCATTATTTTTGAAAGCGAGGCCAGCTGGAGTGGCCTTCAGCTAAGTTGGTCCTAAAAGAATTAATTCTCACCTCAAAACATTTGTGTGATGATGAAAATGAAACTTAATAATGAGGATCATGATGGATCCCCTCATTGAACCATCTTTTGAGTGCTGGCAACACATAAGCATGGAACAATTAAGTCAGGTTTCAAGGAGTCTGGACAACTCTGATAGTTTGATAAGGACATTTTTGGTCATACAATTCATTGGGCCATATTTTCTACTAACAATGAAACAGTGAGGTGCACCACTGACCTTGAAGTTAGCTGTCCACAAAGGTCCAATAATCACTATGACATAGTTTTTCACTTTCCCCATTGTAGTTAAAATTTGACAAACAAAAAGGGAATCTTCAAGTGTCCATGTTTGCAACCAATCAAATTGAAGTATTCTCACAGACAGTCAACCAGGTAGTTAAAAGCAGTGAAACCACTTTTATTTTAAGTTATCAGACCCCACAATAAATATTGATGGTTAAAGTTAGATAGAAACTAAAATAAAAGTTTTAAAAATCATTTCTTATTTTACTCATATGTGGAAATTTTATGTTGTAATGGATAAAGTTGATATTCAACAAATTGGTTCATCAGGATCAGTGAAAGTATTTAACAGGTTTAGAGAAGTTGTGATGCTGTTCATAAAACAAGCTGTACTTCACTCAGCATGCTGTGATCTTTACAAGGGCTCTTACAGTGATGTTAGCAGTATTAATATGTAGGTTTTCATTGTTTTACAGTTTGGGTTTGGTAGGTTGGGAGTGGATTTTGCAGGAGAACCTCAATGTACATCTTTTGGGATGAGTGTGGGATTGCGAACAAAAACTTTTGGATTTCTAAGGTTTGCTTGCATGTCTCCCAAAACTATTGCCACATTTGGAAGAATAGCAACATTCATTGACACTGTAAAACACAAGCTGATTTGTTTAAGGCACCAAAGCAAGTGACCACAGCTCACCACGGAGCTCTGGAATATGCTCGAGAAACACTGGCAAACATGAGTACATCTCCTGTTTGAAGTAGATGAATCACTGAAGGCCAGCATCAAGCAGAAGGATCTGCAGAAGGATATGTTGGATCATCTTTCTCTGGCTGAAGAAGTCTTTGTGAGGATGTCTTCTGCAAAGCAAGCATAACATATTTTTTTCAAACAGATTTCTCAGGAACGTCAGGTCTGAAACATTCCTATCATATAGCTTCAATGGACATTGAAAAGTATTCAGGGAATTAAGGCCTTTATACAAGGAGTGCTGAGGCATGATAGTTGATGCTTCATCTGTTCTAAGGATGTTTGTGAAATTGTAAGTTGCTGTTTGAGGTTTTGCTGATTTCTCAATTTATTATGAAATATTGAAGTTAGGATATTGATAAGATTGGATTTGAGTCAAATATACAGAAAACCCCAAACTTTCAGCAAAGAAAGAGGCCGTTCAGCCCATCCATTGCTGGTGATCTGAGTCCATGTCAACTCAAATCCCATTCATCTACCCTTGCCTGGGGGTAATTTGCATTTTTGTCTTTTGTTGTTGTTCCTAGTGGCCGTTCTGCTTTTAGAAATCTGCGCAACCACACAATCCAGATCTGCTCCCCCATTCCATAGGAAAGCTTCCAGTTTCTCCAAAATACTTACCCTCCTCTTTTTCTTGAAATCTGTTGCATCACTTTGCATCAACATCAAATCGTTTTGGCTACACATGCGTGAGGTTGAGCAGCAATGCTGGTTGTGTGACATGCAATCCAGAAAAGGGAACCTCATTTGTACGCTGCATGACTGACAAGTGCAGCAAACTGAGGATGAGTATATGCCCCCATAGCCTCCCCCAGTCAACCCTGCCTCCTCAGATATTTATTTTTCATCACCACTCAACAACACTCGCAGAAATAACTGAAAGCAAATACTTTTTCACGATATTTCCTCACTTGATCATTTTTCAAGCGTGTTATTTCACATTGGAATGGACAAATTTTGCCAATGTAAAAGACAAGCATATAAGATTCTTACCTGTTCAGTTTGGTACCAGTGAATTCAGATACAGCATGTTCTAAAAGATTCCTCAACTCCAAGCTTCTGCACTTTTCCAACGAGGAACTGGTGGTCTTTCTTTGGAAGCTGGGAAATAATCAGTGTTCTCAGTGACAATGAACAGAACTGAAACCATTTGTGGGATCTGGCTGTATTCTGGGCAGGAGGCGTGTTTTTAGTCTATGTTCAGCTGCTCAAAACCAGTAAGGAGGCTCAGTCTGTTTTATTTTGGTGCTTGCCAAATCACCTTCGGTTGGTCTGTACAGTCCGATATTGGAGACAAGCTGAAAACTACAATAATACCTTCAGAGGACAGACAGACGTCAGAACTACCATAAAAATGAGAACAGCTGGCACTTCCAATGGCTTTCAGGAACCTATATCCTCTGCAAGTCCTGTTCTAAATTAGTCTGCAATCCCTGACAGAGGTCAGGAATTGTTTGCTTGGACAGCCAATTCTCTGTAGACACAAGGATGAGACAGATGTACTCATGCATGAAGATATCCCCTCCTCCTTGCCTTCTTCCACTGCAGTGAATTTACATCTCATCAAAATTATAAGACCTTATCTTTTCACTGTGTTCGAATGTTGAGGTACGGACATTTATTCTTCTGAGTTCTTCAAATTTTATTTCATTAGGCCTCCAAACAATACAGAGAACATAGTTTTACAGATTTAGTTAACTCCCTCCAAATACAACTAATCAGTGCACTCATATCCTATTCAAAGTTAACTTTAAGGGCAGGCTTAACATACATGTGCTGAGTGCAGACAAGTTTCCCTGATCACTTGCACAATTATTTACACTTTCCAGTGCAGCCTTTGATTCTTCACCGATAGCAACAATAATATGACAGCAGCAAATTAGAATGTGATTGAAGATTAATGTGACTGTTCAATGGTAAGTGAGCACTACAGGTTCCCTGTCTTCAAGTTCAATAGTGACAGCCCTGATAATTAAAGAAGCGGAAGCACATATAAATAGGAAACAGCTGTGACCACCACGTGTTATGAAAGCTGTAAGACTGAGAAAGTTGATAAACTCTCTGTAAAAAGAAAAATTATGTGCCTTGGTTTCTATCTCACCAGCTGGATTCCATGGGGAAAATAGTGCAGCTATGCTTGCAGGAGAAATTGAGATAGTGGTGTTGTCAGTGTGAACTGCAGCCCAGGGACAAGCATCACAAACAACATTATAATAGATAGGTGGAAAGGACATCAGTGCTGACCCTGTAACTAGACAGCAAAGCTAACCTCAACCTCAGCTAATTCTTCAAGAATGGCATCAGTTTGAGGCTAAATATGGTCGTGTCTGTATGTATATATCAAGGATGTCCTTGAGTCTTGGTTTAGAAAATAGACAATTGATCACATTAAGAGAAAGCATTCATTATATTCGTAAATATCAATGACCAAGACCTTGGTGTAGTTTGTGCACAATACAAAGCCTGGAGGCAGTGTAAATTGCGTAGAGAACAGTGGACTGCAGTGATTGTAACGAGGCCAGCCAGGTGGACCTCATAGAATATCAGTTCCCTGGTTGGAGCTATTTGTCTTGTCCAATCAGAGAGACCAAGGTGTTGGCATACCATGATCCCAAGCGAGACCTGGAATTGGCATGCGATGCCTCCCCATTGGCATTGGGGTAGTATTAGCTCAAACGTGGCCCAATGGAGAGGAACGCCGACAGCATATGTATTCAGGACTTTGGCTAATGCATAGTATAAATACACCCAGATCGAGAAGGATGGCCATATTTGGAGTCAGGAAGTTTCACCAATACCTTTACAGACATAAATTTGTAATAATAATGGACCACAAAACCCTTCTGGGTCAACTTAAAGAGGACAAAGCAGTGCCACCCATTGCTTCTGGCTGAATTCAGCGGTGGGCTCTAATACTAAGTGCATCCAATTATAGGTTGGAACACCGTCTGGGAGGCCAAGCAGCAAATGCGGATGCATTGAGCCACCTCCTCCTGGCAGAAACACTACAGGTGATATGCCGCTTGAAGAGTCCTTAATGGTTTTAAATTTTCTGGACACGCTTCCAGTCACAGCTGACAATATCAGACTTTGGACACAGAAAGATCCGGTGCTGGAAAAAGTGAAATAGCTGGTGGTAGTGGGGAAACCAAAGGGCCATCAAAACTAGAACTGATCACAGTAGAGGATGGCATATTATTATGGGGAGCAAGAGTGATTGTCCCGAGTAAAAGTCACCAGCAGATATTGGCTGAACTCCACTAGGGTCATCCAGAGATTTCAAAAATGAAGACGCTGGTGAGAAATTATGATTGCTGGCCAGGATTGCTGTGTTGATGGGGCACTGCCCAAAGGGTCAACAAGGACAGAAACTACTGCCAGCAGCTCCCCCATATTCATGAGAATGGCCAGGTAAACTCTGGACTTGGTTTCACGTTGGCTATGCAGATCCATTCATGGCCTCAATATTCTTAGTTATTGTGGATGCCCAATCAAAATGGTTGGATGAGCATAGAGTTCATTCGTCAAACACGGGGACGATGATAGAAAAGCTTCAATCATCTTTCGCAGTGCAGTCTTCTGGAAGTGTTGGTCACAGATAACGGGCCATCATTTACCAACAGGGAATTTGACTATTTCCTAAAGTTGAATGGTATTCGACATATAAGGACAGCTCCATACCAGCCATCATCCAATGGGCTGGGAGAAAGAGCAGCCCAAACCTTGAAGACAGGCTTGAAGAAACAGCCTATAGCTTCACTAGATACCAAACTGTTCTGGTTCCTATTTGATTATCGGACCAGCCCTGATGCAACTACAGGGATAGCTCCAGCAGTGTTGCTAATGGGGAGAAGACTCCACACCAGGTTAAATCTGATCTTCCCAGACCTGGGGGGAGGGAGGGGGGTGGTAGGAAGGTTGCGGGGGTGAAACAGCATCATGAACACCAATGCTGGACACAAGACTCCACTAAACAAGCGAGACAGTTTAGTTTAGAGGATGAAATTTGGTGTAGGAACCATGGGAGTGGCCTTCCATAGATAAGAGGAATGGTCAATGCCAGGTTAGGTCCAGTGATGGATAAAGTTCAGGTTGGTGCAACAGTGGTGAACAAGCTTGTGGACCATATGAAAGCTGAAAACTTGCAAGCGGTGTGGGAGCAAAAGACATATGGCACCTCGACAGCCATTCCGACTGTTCTGGAACCCATGGGTTCTCCCTCTCTGTCAACTGTTGAAGATACTCGGAATCTGAGGTGGACACAGCAGAAGTCACAGCTTCGACACCTTCACTGTCTGAAGGAAAGGATGAATTTCTTCCGAGACACTCCGGGTACAAGTGGCGAGCGACTGTGCGTTACACTCCACCTGTATCAGAGGCAGAGTTGAAGGAACCTGACCCAGTGCTAAAATGCTCCAGGAGGAGCTATGCAAAAGAGAACCAGCATTTGTTCTCAGACTCAGAGGGGGAGGGATGTAGTGATTATAATGAGGTCAGCCAGGAGGACCTCACAGAATCTGAGTTCCCTGATTGGGGTTGTTATCTGGTCCAATCAGGGAGCCCTGGCTGACAGATAAGAACAAGCGCCAGTCATCCTGTTCACTCTTAGAACTGGCTTGGTGGGAGCTGGATCAGCGTGAAGAACTTTCCACGTATAAATAAAGGATGACTTGGTGACAAGGATACGAGCCTCTGTGGAGTTATTTCATAGAACTTCCAAAAGGTATTAATAAGTTGGTGGAGCAGCAGGTAGATGGGAGATGAAATTCAAGGCAGAGAAGTGTCAGGTAATAAGTTTTGGGAGAAAGTACATGGAGAAAGAGTATAAAATAAAAGTTACCACTCTAAATAGTACTCAGGAGTTGAGAGAACTGTTTGAATATGTATACAGTTATTAAAAATGGTAGTTCAAGTAGACAGAGCTAATAAAACATGCACTATTCTAGAGATAACGCAGTGTGGACCTGGTTTTGCAGCTCTGGAATGATATGCCTGAAAGTAGGGTGAAGGCATGTTCACTTGAGGCATTTAAGTGGGTTTTAGATGACGATTTAAAGAGAAACATTGGGCAATGTTATTGGGAACGCATGGGAAATGGCACTAAGTTACGGTGCTCATTCAGAGAACCAATACTGACACGATAGACTGAATGGCCTCCGTAAGCATCGTAAAAATTCCATGGCCCCATGAAACAATGTCCACGTAGCAATTCTTTTGATTGCCTGAGCAAGATAACAATTCTGTAATTCTGTGATCTACGCTGAAAGGTGTGATGAGGTTTACCTGAGTAGAAGTGTTCCTATCTCTGTTCAAAAGTGGTCGAGTTGTAAGATCATAGAGTACGGAAACAAATCCTTCCATCCAACCAGTCCATACTGAGTATAATCCCAACTAAAGTAGTCCCACCTGCCTGCTCCTGGCCCATCTACCTCAAAACGTTTCCTAGTTTGTATTTATCTCAGACTCTTATAAATGTTGTAACAGTGCCTGTATCTGTTAAGTACTACTCCAAGAAATCTAACTGCATAAACCACGCTGACACTTCAGCACTGAGGGAATTCTGCACTGTTGGTGATGCTCAGCCTCGAATGAGGTATTAATCTGAGACCGTATTTGCTTTCTCATATGGACGTAAAAATCTCGTGACTGATGTGGCAATATTTGTTCTTTAACTATCAGGCCTATCTGATTATTTATCACACGACACTTTGAGGGGCTTTGATGTGCACATGTTGGCAGCTATATTTGTCTACATTACAATTTAATTGGCTGTTAAGCATATTGAGGTGTCATGAGGTTTGGAAGTGAAATGTAAATGAACTTTTTCTTCTGCCCATAAAGTGCCCGCTGTCAGCGATTATATCTGGTCAAATGGGTCAGTTATATATAAGCTCTTAGGAGCCAGAGAATTAATTTTCCATCGTGACTCATCACTTTTGCAAGGCGAATGCAGCAACTTTCAAAGAAAATCCAAACAAATGCTTTCTATTCAAATTCGGACTTTGTTGTGGAAAATTTAGTTACCAAGCAGCCCAGACAGAATTCATGTGACAAACTAAAAAAGAGTAAAATGCCTTGGCTTGCAATCTCTTCAAACTGGTGTGATGCTGTTGTCGAATGTACTGATGTTACCACAAATACAAATGTACTGTCGAAAGCAAAATGGTGCAAATCGGACATTTGACCTTGGGATGCTCAAATTAAATCTTTGTACATGTAACACACATCTGAGAAATGTCAGAATTAAGGATTTTTCTTTTGTTTCAATGGAATAGGCCACAATTTCAGGCTTCAATTTAAAATTCTATCCCCTCAGACCCCTCTTTGTCACTGCACTCCCCATTAGCCTCCCAACCAGATATTAGATATCAAGGGGTATGAAGATATTGCAAAAAAATAGCTTGAGGTCAAAGATTAGCCACAATCTAGTTGGATGGTGAAGCAAGTTCAAGGGACCAAATAGCTGACTCCAGCTCCATTTTCCTACATTCCTATGGTCCTTCAGCTTTAACACATTGCTCTTGTAGCATCAGTCTCTTGTATATCTCCAACAGTCATTGTCCCATTCTTGATAACTGACTTCAGCCTGGTAGCTCTCACTCTTCAGAATTCCCCCTTAAACCCCTCTGCTTGGGTTTGGTTTGGCATCTTTTTCTCTGACCTCAGTGATGCGTATCCAATGTCAGGGCAAGTTCTTTTCTGTATATGTGTGTGTGTGTGTCTGTGTGCGTGTGTCAGCTCTGATGTGAACTGAGGTTTCACTGTGCCTGTCTTAGTCATGGAATTACATTTGATATTGAACTGTCCCTTCAAGAGCTATACGGCACCAGTGTGTGACCTACTGAGTCAGAGACCAGCAACACATCTTGTTGCAGATTTCAGCCCAGAACCATAAAATCACAAATGGATCCATAGAAGGTATTGGTAGTGGTGTCTGTATGGGTCTTCATGTACGAGTGAGATAAGTGAAGTTGTGTGTTGAAGCTGCCCACACAAGACAGCTGGCAACAACAGCTCACATCTGTGAATGTACGTGGAAAAACTGTTACTCAGAAACAGCTGTGGATAAAGAGTTTTATTGGTGAAACTGTTCGTACTTTATTTGGAATGGCACAGCAGGGACATTGTACAGGAGCAACATTTTAGATTTTCCACTTTATTCTTAAAATAGAAACATTTGCAATGAACCTGACAGGAGCAACCCCCATATCAAACTCTCACATAGATATGCACACAGGCACATTAGACTTGATTCCCAGCTACCTGGAGTAGAAAACAAAGCCTCTCATCCTCCTTTGAAAGACTTAGCTGTTAAACCTGCCAGGCAACACAACTCCAAGCAGTGCTGTGCATCATCATGGCTGAGAAAGATGCTATAGTAGTGATGTAGAATGATGTTTCACCCCCACTTCATCCTGCACCATTGACTTGAGAAGCACAGTTGCACTGAAACGGGTGAAGACTGTACAGAACCTAAATCCTTTTCTGGACAGACATTTCAAGATAGCGCAGTTGGCTGACCTGGAAGAATAGGAGGGTCTGATTTCAGAGGGCTTGGGTGACTGATCCACTTGGCTTCATGCAGATGGTGGTAATGCAGGGAAACTCAAAATCAGTGGGAGAAAGAAAACAAGGTATTCAGGAAGAGAAATTTAACAACATTTTGCCCATTTTTTAGGTGCAAAATGACCAAGAGGGAAACAAGTTTCAGGTAATAACCTTCCACAGCCAATCTGGCCTACCAGCATAACAGTTGACATTTAGAAAGAGACTGCCTTTTGGGTGTCCAGCACACTGCCTGCAATATGCATTGACATTTTCTAAGCACAAACTGGGATTTTATGCAGCTGTGCATAAACTTGAGGGAGTGATTGTGGGTTTATTGTCCAGTCTGAAGCATATCTTGCTATTTATGGGACAAATGAATGAACTAGAATAGGACCACAATGCAAAATACAGACAAACGGTCAAGAAGGCACAACAATACCTCTTCTTCCTCAGGTGGCTCAGGAAAATTGCCATGTCCGTAAGGACCCTTACCAACTTCTACAAATGCATCATTGAAAGCATACTGTCCGGGTGCATAATGGCCTAGTGTGGCAACTGCACTGCCCAGGATTGTAAGAAGCCACAGAAGGTGGTGTGCACAACCCAAACCAAGACAGAAGCCAACTTCCATCCATGGACTCCATTTACATGGTTCGCTGCCGTGGAAAGGCTGCCAGCATCATCAAAGACCCATCACACCTCAATAATGATGTCCGACAACCTCTTCCATCAGGCAGAAGATACAGAAGCCTGAACACATGCACCAGCAGGTTCAGGAATAGCTTCTTCCTGGCCGTTAATAGCCTGGCCTGATGAATGGACTCTCTAGCCTCAAATAATGCTGATCCCACTTACGTTGATCTCACCTAGTGCACGCCCTGTGCAATGTAATCCATATGCCTCTGTCCAAGTCTTTTTGATCTGTACATCCTTGCTTACTGTGATCTGCCTGCACTGCTCGTAAACAAAGCTTTTCACTGTACTTTGATACAGGTGACAATCAATCAATCAAACATAGGAAATTGGAGCAGAAATATATCCTTCAGCCCAGCAAGCCTACTCCACCATTTAATAAGACCACAGATGATCTCTTTGCATTTGGAATTCACATTCTCACCTACACGTTGCGACAATTCTTTGGCTTTAAGAGGTCATTTTGTCCTGGATTTTTGAAGAGAGGTTTCAAAGCAGAGGTACAGAGCAATCTACCAGAGTCACAAGAGCAAACAGCTTGTGAGGCCTTGGATTGTTTTAAAAAGTTGGAAAAATAGAAGCAGCCTGAATGGGTGTGGTCAAGCTCCCAAAGAACCACGATTTTTAGTTTTAGCTTTCAGCACTTGTTGTTGGGGGCCTTGAAGAAGTTGAGGCTATTTTTTCCCTCTCTCAGTTACAGCCAAAAGCTGTGGGTTCTCTTCCTGCTGCTGGAGTTGCATGTGAGACAATCTGTTTTCTGAATTTGCCTTTTGCCAAGTGTGTGTTTATGGGATGTTACCATATTGGAACAGGTAATTAATAATAGTTACTGTATCTATTATTCTGTCAAGTTTGCCAAGAGAGTTATTTTAATTCCTTCCGACTGAGGCACAGAGTTCCAAAATAGTACAACCCTCTGAGAGAGTTTCCCAATCTCTCTCTGAAAAGGGTGACCCCTAAGTTTTCTGCAGCATCCCCTAGTTCAGAATCAACATTGTTTCCAAGACTATTCAGGTTCTCATGCACTTCAATCAAGTCACCCCTCATTCATCTAAACTCTAGGAGAAACAATCCCAGCCGGCTCACACTATCCTTATGTGACAACCATTCATTCCAGGTATTAATCCAGTCACCTTCCCTTGAATCATCTCCAGTGTTAACATTCTTCTATTAATAAGGAGGCTAAAACTGCACACAGTCACAAAAATCAAACTTTACCAATGTCCTATCCAATTGAAGCATAATATCATTACTTGTATGTTCAATTCATTTCATAACAAAGGATAACATTTCATGAGACTTCTTAATTGCTTGCTGCAAGTGCACACTAACATTTTATGACTCATGCACTTAAATACCTAGATCCTTCTGCACCCAGAATTTTGCAGTTTACCTCTGTAAAAGTAATACTCTTTTTTATTCTTACTGCTAAAGTGAACAATTTCATATTTTTGCAGCACTATATTTTGTCTTCCAGATGCTTATTCATTCAACACATCTATCTCCATTTTCAACCTCTTAAATTGTCTTCTAAACATACTTGCCTACCTACCTTTGCATCATGTACACATTTAGCCTTTGCTTGTCTCATCTAAGTCATTAGATTTGTGAAAAGCTGAAGCCCCAGCATGGAATCCTGTGGGATTCCACTCACCACTCCTGCCAATCTTAAAAAGACCCATTTGTCATACTCTCTGTTTTCTACCATCAGCAATCTTCTAACCATTCTAATATGTTACCTCCCAGACCATGAGCTCCAATTTTTGAAATAGCTTTGATGTGGCATCTTTTCGAATGCATTTGGAAATCCAAGGAAAGTATTCCAATATGCTCCCCTTTATCCAAAGCACATGTTACTTCTTTAAAAATAAACTCCAATAAATTATTTAACCATTATTTCACTTTCACAAAACAATGCTGATTCTTTCTGATTTCCTTGGGATTTTCAAAGTTTCCAATTATAACCGCCTTAATAGTTAATTCTGACACCTTCCCCATGACAGACATCAAACTAACAGATCTGTTAAGTGCCTCCCTACATTCTTGAAAAGAGAAGTTATATTGTTCACTTTCCAATCTGATGGATCCCATCCTGAATCTAAAGAACTTCAGAAAGTTACCACCATCGCACCTACTACCACATTTTCCACCTCTTTTAAGATACCAGGACAAAGTCCATCTGGACCCAGGGCCTTGTCAGCCTGCAACTCTATCAGTTTGTACTGTCCAGCAATCTTTCTGTAGCTTGAATATTTTGTTTTGGAAAATTTGTGCTCAGGGAATAGCAGTTGTCCTTTACAAGGTGGCAAAAATTTCAGGCTTATGAAGTATTAAGTCACAGTTTCAGGAAGAACTCTGAGTTTGGAGATTCAAGTGTCTCAGTAGTTTTTGATCGTTTTCTAATTTGTTATCATGTCAGAAATAGGGGTGTATAACATGAGCAGAAATTGATAGCATTGACTTGACAGGATTGAACAACCAACATTCATTTCACAGGATATTTGAATGTTATTTTGTGTTTATATTCACTTCCAAGAAGTGTTTTCTGAAAACAAAAGTCTTGCCAACAGTCATGTTCGCAATCAATGTGACATTCAATCAGATTTGCTATGTATTACACGGTTGATTCTCCAATGAGGTTTGGATAAATGTCACAACTGGGCTCTTGTTGCCTTTGAGACAAGAGGGCTGGAAAGCACACCAATGCAAACTAAAAACATTCCCTGAGTATTTACACAATTTGCGGAGACAAACTTTAGCTTGTCTCCACTCGAATACTCTTCTCTCAGGTCCCAGTTTCATGTGATCTGTCATCACCTGACATACTGATGATGCACTCTAACTATTAGCAATTCAACCATTAAATGCTTATGGTACACTTCACCATAATTTTTATCCTATTCCTCCCACCTCAGAGTCTCTGGTGCCAGAGGCTGCAATCTCCAACTGTGGTCTCAAATCTCCTGGAAGACATATATTCTATCCATTCTTTTACTTCAAAGGTACTGACATCAGCAGACTGAGATTTCTGCTTCTTGATCACTATATAAAGTTGATGGACATAAATTGTTATCATTTATTTTTTTCTTTCTTTTTCTTTTAAGCACACTTTGGAAAAGGTTAAGCCGTAAACTGCTCCTCCTTGAACCAATAAAGGATAATCGGCTCCTGTGAGGTGTATTTCTAACTGCTGTAACAGATGATGAATGATGTCTCATCCATGAACAGCTTAGGTGAATGAAGAATATACTGAAGAAAACATGATGATTTTCTTACTAATCCTGGAGGAAGTTCACGTTCTGCAGGTAGTGGTTCTTCTTGCACACTCTCTTCAGTGTGTGCCTGCTCCTCAGCAGAATTAATGTCCTTTTAACTCCAACAGGCTGCATGGTGTCACCAAAATCAGCTGTGAAGCAAATTTGTACACCTACACTACTACTTCAATCTGCAATAAGCCCCTCTGTGGTTTTCTGACCTCTAGGCTTGATTGCAGATTCAACAATACCAGGAAATTGTTCTACAGGTATTTTGTCACAAAGAGCTGTTGTTGTATCAGGTTGTGGTTGTCACGTGTTAATCATGTCTTCAGCAGAATGAACTGAGTAATGAGCATTTCTGTCACTTTTCTGAAAACTATGTTGATCCTTAATTTGCAAAGTCATCAGGAAAGAGGTCTTCTGTGCTGTCTTCATAGAGTGAAGCAAGGTTCAGGATCATTTCTACCGCTACTTGGAATTTATCACTATGTATAGGATTTGACATTCAGCAACAGAGCAAGTAACAAGCAAACTGATCAGTAATCAAATTTCAGAGTTCTCACAAATAGCAACACAGGAATTATAAAGCCTGGAATGTAATTTCAGTTTTAATCATTGCATCGTCAATGAAATTGAGGCATTTAAATGAAATTAAGGAAGAAGCTAAAATATCACAAACAAATTTTAAAAAGAATCATGTTTTAAGTTCAGAACTTAGTGATTCTGTATTCATTGCACCTTTGAGGACTGCAACAGCGCACATTAAAATTTTTACACCTAACTACAACCGAAGTCAATTTTTGCCCAGTAAAAACAGCTAACGCTGACAGATTGCCATCAGGACATGTACAAATTCTGGAGTCAAACCATTTTTATCCATGTTTTGCATGAAACAACATAGTCCTAATTAAGTCCTAAGAAAAAGCTAAGAGCAAATTATATTGCAATGATAAATACTTAGATAATTTCATTCTAACCCTCTAAATGGCATGGGAAAACAGGGAATGTGGCCACATGGTTTAAAGTTTATTCTTCAGAATTTCTCACTGTTTTTTTCATCCCAAATAAAATAAACAGTCTACAGAATATAAAAATTGTCAGGGACTTGAATCCTAACCTTCAACAGTGTTATCTGTACAGCTGAAATATAAAGTCCAGATGCAGAAACTAACAGGCTGAGATTTCCTGTTTACATTGGAAATCAAATGAAACTTGCCTGAAATCTTCGATGCTAAATTGTCTATGCATTTTGGGTCCACAAGCTTGAAGTATATGGAAAACCTGGGGCACTCTTTTGCATGTTGCAAGCACAGATCAAATCAAATTGAATGAATCAAACTTGTTAAATTTGATTGACATTTATCCCCCCTGTTCTGTGCCACTCTAAACCTCAATGTGAGTGGCGTGCAAGTAATTCCAGTATGTTTTTTGCTTTAGAGTATAAACAGAAATTATGTCTGTTTTCTCCTTCCTAATTCTTTCCCAATTTTAACCATTCTAATATTAACGGATACCCCTTCTGCTTTCTGTGGCTTCGTCACTGGAGTTCCCTCCTTCAATGCATCAATCCCTCGTTACTTGTCTACCTCCTTAAAAATAACTTAGTCAGTCAACATTACGGACAATCTTGCAATACGTGGCTCGGTGCCAAATTTTGTTTGTCAGTACTCCTATGAACAACCTTGGGATGTTTTGCGACATTAAAGGCACTATTTAAATGCAAAATCAGAAACTTGTGATTTCTGGGACTACTTCAATAATGAGCTAATTTTGGTCCGTTAGCTTTAGCTGTCATTTTGGCATGTTTGTAATTTCACCAGCGATTTTCAGTTGCTCTTGGAGATGATAGAAATTATAACAAGGTCAGACAGGTGGACATCCTGAAATCTGAGTTCCATGATTAGGGCTGTTAACCTGGTCCAATCAGGGAGCCACAAATATAAACGTTAGAGTGTCAGAGAATCTGCTCACTCTGATAGCTGGCTGTGAGAAATGTCAAGCACTATACATGTGTAAACAAAGGGTGAATTGGTGACGGGATATCAGCCTCTTGGAGTTATTTCAGAGACTAAATAAGCAATTGCTTTCAGGTTCAATATTGGCCTTTTCTCTTAATGTCTGTGCAAGGACCAAGAATAATCCTCTGAAGACCATGCACTCAGCTGTTCTCATGGGACCAGCAATGCAGTCCCTGAGATCCCTTGAGCGTTGAGGAGAAACATAACAGGACATGAACTCCAAGTTGTGTCAAAGCGATTGACCAAATGTTTGACTTGAAATTGTTCTCTCGAGGAGCACAACAGCACTCTGAAATTAAACAAGGTCATCAAACACAAAGCATAGAATTACAGGTTGAAATCACAAAGTAAATTTGACTTCACAAAACTCATCCATCCAAAAACAACTGACAGATCTGTTGAGAAGAATTTTTTTACTGCTAAAGTCCATTTCATGCATTGACCACTCTGCCAGTGAGGAAGAAGCTATCACTGCTACTTTTAACCAGGACCTTCTTAGGATTGCAGTCCTGTGACATACTGGCCTTACTCCCAATCTCTTGAAACAGTGAGAGACAAAACTTATCAATCTCTGTCTCTATAATGTCAGTTGACCAAGTCCCCACGGGCTTTTATGGAAGAAAGTAAGTTCCAGATTTCCATTACGCTTTGCACAAAAGGAGAGCTTTCTAGTTTCAATTTCAAATGCTGAGCTCTAATTTCAGCATAAACCTCCTGATTCTGGATTCTTCCACAGGAGAAAATAGCTTCCCTATCCCAAACATATCAAATCACTTTGCAATTTCTAAAAACCTTGAAGATCCACTTTCCCAACACTCCCACCTCAACCTCCAAACTCAAAACTTGGTTAGTTTCCAACATTTAGTACTCCTCCTTCCTCCTCAACAGTCGCTTCTAACAAATTCCCTGACATTATCCCCGACATAGGTTCTGTGTGGGGTTCATCCCAAAATCAGAGCCAGACCATTCAGGTGAGAAATTAGGGAAACCTTGTTTGTGCACTATGTGGTAGAAATATGGAGCACTCTTTCTCTTTCTAAACACACTAGGTGTGAATAAATGTATCTTTTCAGATCAGAGATTGAAATAATTTGGCAAGCCAAGAGTATTAGGAGTGACAGAGCTTGGCAGCAGACTTGAATTAGGAGAGGTCGAGTACAAGTTAGGTACAACAAACATGACGAGATGAGCAGCATTCTCCTGCTGTGCTGTGAAAAAATTAGGTCCTTTGGTATCAATTTCTTTGGACTCTGGACCAGAGATCTGAAGATTCACCTGACACTCACAGGCCTTGGTGAGTTTTGCCAATATTGACAAGATCATTTTGGTAAGAAGCACAGATACACTGTACCAACATCCTTGGATAGTTGTTACAGGAGAGATCAGGTACTCAAGAGGGCCAGACTGGAAAAGATAAACATCAATTCTCCAAGTGTAATGCAACAAAAATAATGAACACTTGGCAAAGCCAGAAATAAGCTGAGTTTACAGCTGCTTTTGGAGAAGGACCTTGAGAAACCTGCTTTCACCAAGCATAAAGTGAGTGATTTTCCTCTGGTAACTGAAACAGACAGCTGACCAGTTAGCAAGCATATATCCCCTTTGAATACTTTCTTCCTATTGTCATTATCAAAATACACTCTTGTACAGTGATTTTTGGACATGCCAGGCCAAAATGCTTCCTCAGCAGACTCACATTCAGTGATCAAAACACAGCTGATTTTATATTGCACCTTTTCCAAAATTTCTTTGGTACACTGGGCTGCAGATTTGCATCGGTTGTAACATTGGGTAGAATCCTCACTGGACATATCAATCTTTAGATTTAGAACACACCATGCACGACGGAAGGTTCACATTATGAAGTGAAATATAATCTGGAGCTCATTATTCACAATCTGGAGTGTGTTTCAGCTCCCAGAAATGAGCTGCTGTCTGTTTGCTGTTGCAGGTTTACATATCATTCGGTTAATCCTTGGAACTTGTTATTCTTACCCCACCCCCTCAACTCAACATGCCACCACATGTCTCTTTTCTGCCTGCCTACTGTCATGTGACCAGCCCAGACTAAAAGGGACACCTTCACACGTCAAATTCCTCCCCCAAAAGGCAGGAGATGCTTTAAAAATTTGGAGCTGAAGCAGGTAAGTAGAGTTAAAATACAGATAAACGAAGATCTCATTGAAGGTGAAATAGGCTTTTGGAGTTGGAAAGCTCATTCCAGTTCAAATGAAGTGTTCAACAAAAATGTAACAAGAGGGCTGGCTTATAATAGGTGGTTCCAAAATAATTTTTTAAGAGAGGTCACACTATTCCACATAGGTTCAACACTACTGTACCCAATGCATTAGAGTAACATGTGAAGGGATTTGTAAAATCATATTTTGTATCAGGAAACTCACTAACATAGTACACAGCTTGAAGGAGAAGAATCTGACAAATTGTCTTTCCTATAACGACTGTGAGGTCCTGTCTCTGTTAGGTAACAGCAAGTGATTTCACCAGAGAACTGAAAGTCTTGATGTAGAATTCTGCTTCAGTTCCTTTTAAAAACATTCCAATTCATACCCCTCCCCAGTTTTTTGTTCATATCCCAGCAATTCGCTCTCCTCCTTCATGAATTTACCAATGCCCTTCCCATTAGATCAACATCTCCCAAGCTAACAGGTAGTGCATTTCCAAATCCTCACCACTCATTGCAGAGACAGGTTTTTTTTCCTCATATTACCTCTGATTCTCATCCCAATCACCTGAAAATGATTTTTTTTTGCTTTCTTCTTTCATGAGATGTGGGCATCATTTGCAAAGTCAGCATTTGTTACTCATCTCTCGCTTTTCAATGGAGATGCTCACTTGACCATTTAAGCAGAACAGGTACAAATTAGCCACATATTTGTGGAGACTTAAGTAGATGGCAGACTTTTGTCTCCAAAAGGACGTGAGTGAAGCATTAGTGGGTGGATAGTTTCACAGTAACCTATTTCTGAGGCAAGGAAATTTCAATGGTGCCATGTTGGAATTTGAACGCTGAGATAATGAGTCTGAACGATAGTCATCTAGTGACATGATCACTGTGCTAGCATCACCTCGTAAGTTCACTTTTGTCATCAGGCAAAAACAATTACGTGTTCAGCCAAGAGACAAATTGCCTGCAACTAAAATCAAATAATTGAGCTGGGACCCTGTGTGTCCTTTGGGTGTTACACTTGGACAACTTTCTTATATTCAATAGTCACTGCACTCCAAAAGCCCTTCTTTGGATGTAAAGCACTTTGGGATGTCCTGATGTCATGAAGGCCAAATCTAAAACAATTTTTTTCTTTCTTTTGGGTCAGTCTTTTGACAGATGTTACTACCTTTAATTTGGTGGTTGCAAATATCCATGTCTTCCTTTGTTTCGTTTCATAGTGAAGAAAATCAGAAAAAGCCAGAGATGCATTGCAGGTCTGACACCTTCAGTATGGAGAGAGAAACAATGTTAACATTTCAGATCAGATTGGTAAAAGTAAAAAATTTGTTGCTGAGTGGCAGTACATAAACCTGAATGTAGTATTTTGTCTCAGAGTGAAATGTGCAAATGCAACTGAGTTGGGGAGCTGCTGTCAGCTGCATCTTGACAGATCTCTGTGAGTCGCACAAAATTCAGAGCAGATATGAGCATCCTTAGCTTGAAAGCAGCCTGGGATGGAGCACATGCAAGCAAGAGAAAGAAATTGCCCCAGGACACCATTGGAGCAAGTTTCAGACTGTGTGAACAGAGCATGCATGACTTACCAAAGCAATTTCCATCACTGTAGCATAAAATGAGCCTGTGGGCAACGAAACAAAATTATTTGAGTGTCAAGGTTTTGACTGCATTGGAACAATAGTAGTCGGTTTGTAGCTGTGCTGTCAACTCTGCATTGTCACATTAGAAGTTCCACCTCTGTGCGCTCATTGTGGTTGAGGATCTGCTGCCTGTTATTAATCTTTTATTTTCCAGCTTGAAAGATTTCCCACAATCCATGTGAAAAACACCCACTCATTTTTAAAGTAGAAATAAAACAGGTGGAGCACAGTCCACTACACCTAAATTGAAGTTAGCAAATCCACAAGGACATCTTTCTGGCATGGAACTTGCAGAAGGGACCTCAGCATTGTGTTCCTGGTATGTTATTTTCTGCTTTCCCCTTTCACCAAATAAAAACAGAAAATGCCAGGAACAGTCAGCAGGTCGGGCAACATTTCAGTTTGATCAACCTTTATCAATTCAGCAATGTACATAGTGACTGTGGATTTACTGAGATCTTAGTGAATTTTGACTGCCATCTTGTTTTTTTCAAGATTAATCTTGATCAATATCACGCAATGCAACAGCAGAAAAAGACAGCATTCAGCCCATTAAGCCAATGCCAGTCTTTGAAAGAGCAATCCATTTATTCCCACTCCACACTTTCTTCGTAGTCTTGCAAACTACTCCAGTTCAACTATTTATCCACTTTTCTGTTGAATCTACTTCCACCAGCCTTTCATTCAGCATGATCCAGATCTTTGCCACATAAATTCTTTCTCTTCATATTGCCTTTTGACATTTTCTCATTATATAGTCTAATAGCACTCTTCATGATTTTGAATTCCATTTGTCATATCTCCTCCTTCACCTTCATTGCACGCAGGAGAATAATCCCAACTCCTCTGAAATTTCCATGTAATTGAAGTTTCTAATTCCTTAAACCATTCCAGTCAATTATCTCTCCAACCTCTCAAGAGCCTTGACATCCTGCCTAAAGTCTGGTACAAATATCAGCTAAGGTCCAGCAAGTGTTTTTACAAAATTTCACATAACTTCCTTGCTTTTGTACTCTATGCCTCTATTTATGACATCAAGAAACTGGTGGGCCTTTTCAATAACCTTCTCAACTCACAGAATCATAGAATCATGGAATCCCTATCGTGTGGAATCATCTTGCCACTTTCATAGACTTGTGTAGGTATATCCCCAAATAACTTTGTTCCTGGATGAAATGAGTTTTTGTTCAGAATTGTGATCCACACAGTGGCTGCATTGATAGTAATTAGAAATCTCAGTCACTCTGGGCCAGTTGAAGACTGCACCAGGCTACAAGTCTGCAAGTTCTACAATATATATTAATGACCTGGATGAAGGAAATGAATGTACTGTAGTCAAATTTGCAGATGACACAAAAATTGGTCAAAAGGCAGGTTGTGTGAGGGGATACAAACAGTTTACAGAGAGATACTGATAGATTCTGAAAGTGGGCACGAAGTTGGCAAATGGAGCATACTATGGGAAAATGTGAAGTTGTTCATTTTGGAAGACAGAATAAAAGAACAAGATATTGTTTAACCGGAGAAAAACTGCAGACAGCTGTAACATAAAGGTACTTGGGGGTACTTGTGCAAAAAACACAGAAAGCTTGCACACAGGTGCAGCAGGTAATCAGAAAGGCTAATGCAATATTGACCATTATTTCAGGGGGGTTGGAGTAGACGAGTAGGGAAATCTGTACTGTACAAAGTGCTGGTGAGATCACATCTGGAGTACTATGAGCAGTTTTAGTTTCCTTACTTCAGAAAATATATTGTTTCATTGGAGGCAATTCAGAGAAGGTTCACTAGGATGATCCCTGGAATGGAGGAATTGTCTAATAAGCAAAGGCTAACGGGTTTGGACTCTACTTACTGGAGTTTAGAAGAATGAGAGGTGGTCTCATTGAAACATAAAGGATTCTTAAGGGGCCTGACAGAGTAAGTACTGAGAGAATGTTTCCCCTCATGTGACAGTCCAGGACCAGAAGACATAGTCTCAGAATTACGGGGTGCCAGTTTAAGACTAGGATGAGGAGGAATTTCTTCTCTCAGAAGTTTGTGAGTCTTTGGAAATCCTTACCACAGAGAGCTGTGGGGGCAGATTCCTTGTGTACATTTAAGGCTGATATTGATCAGTTCTTGATCAGTCGGGGAATCAAGAGTTATGGGGAAAGGGCAGGCAAGTGGAGATGAGGAATGTC